>NC_057870.1:723490-1323490 GCF_019740435.1 Gambusia affinis
TTCTTTTACTTGTTGGAGTCCATAATATATAAGATATCAGAGAGAAACAAACAGGAAAAAAAGCAGTAGGGATGTAATTGTTTTTCACCAGATTGTTTTTCACCAGCTCACCAGATCCCTCACCATACAACCTGTGTGTGTATATATATATATATATATATATATATATATATATATATATATATATATATATATATATATATATATATATATATATAATATACATTATAGCTAATGTCCTGTAATGTTTTTTAGATGAAAACCACTGGATCATCTATCCCACTGTCTGTTGTAAGTATGAAGAGTTTTATTTTTTTCAACCACCATATTGCATAGGCATCTTCACAGTATGTTGTGCTAAATGTTTACTGCTGTAGCTGGATTCAGCCTCAAGAGCCTCAGAGACGACACCTCTTCCTACCATTCAGCCTGACATCATGAATGCTCCAAACAATGCTAGATTTGCTCCTCTCATGGCAGCAGAACCAGAGATTCTTCGAGGTCACATTCCATCTGGATATATCCCCAAACCTGTCATCATAGCAGATTATGTTGCGTGAGTGATCTATTTCATTTTCCAATATGCATTCTTACATTTGTTGACATCTTTTTATGATACAATTTTCTGTTATCTTTTTGAGGTGTCCCTTTGGCATTTCTTATGTTTGAAAAGGCTTAGAAACAAATAAGCCTCCAAGTTCTTGTGTTTCAATATTGCTGAGTTGAAAGAACCATCTGAAGTAAAACTTAAGTGGAGTTAACCAGAGTGCCCAGGATTTTGCAGATCATAAATATGATTTTCTCTTTCCTGGGGTATACAAACATTGTATACATACACTGTCATTGTGCCATTTATTCCACAGTATCTGCCGTATGTTCTAAAAGCGCTCCCTGCACTGTTATGTCAGCAGAAAAACTTCCATAGAGTAGGTTCAGGGCTCACTATGACAGCCCTGTCTGAAAAGTGCTTTACTCATGATTCTTTTAGAATGGGAATTAGCCATAATCATCATGCTCAAGATCACCATTCCCTAGTAGCTGTTTAAGGAACAAACATGTAATAAATACAAATTAAAAATATATTTACTTTAAAATGCTCTTCTCCACATATTTATTCAAAACCACAAACCTGCTAATGTTATTTGATTTTATTGGAATATATACTAATGGATTTATTGAACCTGAAATAAAATTCATTTGCCTCTGTTTGCACATTGATGTGTGATGCCTTTTCAGAAAGTATCCCAGCATCCTCTCAGATGAGGAGAGGGATCAGTATAAGGCCGTTTTCAATGACCAGTATGCTGAATACAGAGAGCTTCATGCTGAAGTCCAGGTCATGGCTAAGAAGTTTGAAGAGATGGATGAGATGATTCAGAATCTCCCCTCGAGGCCCTCAAGTCAACTGGTACACCTCCCACACCTACAGACAAAACTGGACATAGACTGAATGCTTCTGCTCATTAATCCTTTCATTTTCTTTCAGGAGAAAGAACGGATTAGTAGCATTTTATCAGAATATCAAAAGAAGAAAGCTGTGAGTACATGTAAAAACTGAGATTTACAACCGATTTGTTGATCAAGTCTTTTCATGCTCCAATATTTTTATGGCTCCAATTCACAATAAATATCATCTGAGGAGACATAATAAGACAAATAAAGATTTGATTGAACTTATCAGTGTTAACATTTCTATAGTGTACAAACCATACTTAGCATCATAAGTGTTTTATTCTTTAATTAAGAGTTGTTTCTGACACTGATTAATTTCCTCTTCTACTCATATTTTTGTCAGGACCCAACCTATTTGGAAAAAAGGGAACGTTGTGAGTACTTAAAAAGCAAGCTGTCCCACATCAAACAGAAGATTCAGGAGTACAACAATACCATGGACTAGGGAGTTAGAAACATTCATGTCTGTAATCGCTTTCTTTAAAAATACTTTGCTGTACAAAGGAATAATTAAAGTTAATAACTTGTATCTGCTCATTGGTGTGCCTTCATTGTATTAGCCTATGTTTGAAAGAGTCCCATCATATAGATGTGCTTCAGGCATGGAAACATGTATTGATTTCATTTGAGCCTGTGTCTGTACTAGCACATGGAATGATGTATTCAGCAAAGTGTGGGCAAGATTACACTGAGGAAAACATTTTATGTGGATGTAAAATAAAGTTAAAATATTTATTTTATGTAAAATAAATAAGTTATGTGAACATAACTTGTTGTTCGTTGAACACAGATTCATCTGGGATCTCAACTTCACATCTGCTTGATGATTAGAACCTATGAATACACAAAGGTCAATCTTCACTTTTAATCAGAATACAGAAAAAAAAAGAAAATGCAATCTGTGTGATAGAAATACAGAAATGAACAGTTCCTTATCAGTTTCAACAGTGATTTAAATCTAACCTTAAGAGCACAGATGTCACCATGTCATTATAAATGAGCAAACAAACAGAACAGAGTACAAAAAATTAGGTACCTTCCTGAAACACCCATAATTTCTTATTACCATGGCTGTTTTTGCAGCTGTTTTGTGGTGAAGCAGCTCACCTGTTGTATTATATAGTGTAATATAATGTCTTTTCAAACATTGTTGTGAACCAAACCCTGTGCTGTAGTTCTACAGACTGCAGATCAGGACTGATACAAAATGTGAGATTTCTCTTGTTTTCAGTGCAACTCGACTGTTAAATTCTATATGTGTGTATTTTGTGTCAGATGTGGTTTTGTTTTATAACATAGTGTTTTTTTAATAAGAACTCTAGAATACTTTTCTATAACAGATGTGTGTTCTGGGGGACTCTGATGTGTTTGCATGACTGAGTTATGACGGGATTTTGTGTGATAGAACTCAGAAAACATTAATAGTGTACAAACATTTTAAGGCAGTCAAGGAGGCACCTATTAATTGATCAATTTATTTAATATATACAAACACAAATTTAGAAAGACATGTTGTAAAATTGTAACTTTAAATTCTTTAATTAAGAAACAAAGGTTCTTTATTTTCCTGCGACAGACCTGACCAGTGTGACCCCGCCTCTCGCCCGGAATGTTAGCTGGAGATGGGCACCAGCACCCCTCCTGACTCCACTAGGGACAAGGTTGTTACAAGATGGATGGATGGATGTGTGTGTGTGCGTGTGTGTGTGTGTGTGGGGGGGGGGTGTGTGCGTGCATGCGTGCTAACAATTTACTTCCAAGATTGCATTGATGTTCAACACCTAATGGTATTTTTCTTTATTTGTATTCTATCACTTTTGATAGAATATAAATAATAGATAGGCTGGAGATCACAACAATGGTTTACAGATTCCTGTACACACAGTTCTTATCTCTGACCTCATTTCTGGCTCCCTGTCGCTCAAAGAATAGACTTTAAAATACTGTTAGTTTATAAATCACTGAATGGTTTAGCATCACAATACATTAAAGATTTGCTGCTGTTGTATCAACCTTCCAGAACTCTCAGGTCTTCTGGTTCTGGTTCTGTTCTGCATCTCCAGAACCAGAACCAAACGAGGAGAAGCAGCATTCAGCATCTATGCACCACAAATCTGGAACAAACTTCCAGAAAACTGTAAAACAGTTGAAACACTGACTTCCTTTAAATCTCAACTAAAAACCCACTTGTTTAGAGTTGTATTTGAAACGTAATCAATTGCAAATTTATTGACGGAATCTGACTTGATGTTGTGTTTTTTTTGTTGATTCTGTATTTTTGTGTTTGATTTGATGTGAAGCACTTTGAAATGCCTTGCTGCTGAAATGTGCTATACAAATAAAGTTTGATTGATTGATTGATTCTTGCACTATAACAAGTAAACCTAAATATTTGAATATATTTCTTCATAAAATTGTCATTAAAATCTCATATTACATACCTGATGCTTTAATCTTTCTCAGATTAGTTAAGTCTTGAGACTTTATTTGATTCCATTTTATGTTGCTATGCCTCTTTTGAACAAATGATTTTATGTCTTAAAGGGATTTATTCTGTAAAAATAAAGGTTAAATAAATAATAAAAAAGCTACATTTCTTGGTTCACAAGAAATGCAGCCTAGCCCACCAGTCTAGTGTTGTAAGCAGTTTAAAAATATATATTTTTTTAATGCTTTAAAGTGGTCATAGTGATCTGAGATGTTTGAAAAAGCAGTCATTGTCCAAAGGAAATATGCCTTTGCTTCTTCTTTGTCTTATTTATTAATTTATTATTGTTATTATCCTTTTTTTTTCTACCACTATAAGAGGGACTTGAGCAGGAGAATTTTTTTTCTGTAAAACATATTTTTAAAACTGCTGTGCAGAAATACAAAATAATTGTGTAGGTTTTTTTCTGTTAAAAAATGGTTCAAACTGTGTGGCTCATGGTGTATGGACTATAAAAGTTGTAGATGTTGTCAAACAACGAGTCTCTGAACTGCTCTCTCAAAATGGCGGTTTAAGTTATTTTTTTTTTCTTTCCATAAAAACCTGAACGGCTGGTTTTGTCAGTTGGGGACAGTAATTCTCCTTGTAGGTTTCACAATGATTAATTTCACTGGCCCCCATCAGACCTGGAAGGTTTTATTTTTTTCCCAATAGTCTCTGTTTTAGATTCTATAAATATTTGTTTTAGCATTTAAATCACCTATAGCGTTTATTAATTCTGGAATTAATACAATCGTTGCATACTTATGGTAAGTAAAACAATCATGACAAAAAATAAAAAACTTGTTCAGAGTAAAACTATTGTGTGACCTTGTCTGTTGTAAGTCTTGATAATTTTCTGGACATAATGCAATGTGAAGTAGCGACAGTGCTTTTCATTTCAACGAGCTAAAATTAAGACTGGTTTTCCGACTGAAACTAGTCAGAAAAATAAAAGCTGCGACAGAAGAAGCTTTCTTGGAGTAGGAAGCCCAGCTTCTGGGAACTGTAGAAGAGCACACCTTTTCCTTTTATTTGGAGTGACAGTGTTATGACTATCTGTATTAACACCTGCTATGGAGTGAGAACAGGATAGTCCTGTGTGGCATTGAGGAACAGATCACGTGACGCAAGCACCTGCAGAGGCCAGGTTTGGAGTTCCTGCGCGCGCGCGCGAGCATATTTGTTTTGTTCTTCTTGTACGACGCCACTCTGTTGTTCAGGATCGGCTTCATCACAAGGTGCGTCATTTTTTTATCTTACCGTGATAATTTGATGACCAAAAGGATTCTAATTAAGGCATAACTTATTTCAATAGATTACTTAAACAGTTTCCATTGTATTTTTTTCTTTAAAAAATATTTTATTGAGGCCTGTGCATTTTCGCCTGAAGCCTGTCCATTGTTATCCACATTTTTTAATGCGACTCTGTTACAAGGTAGCAGAAAAACTAATTTGTTTTTCTTTTAGTAACAGTGTCAGCTGAACTTTAGCCATAGCATCATCAAAGAAACCCGCTGTGTATTTAATTTAATCCAGCGTCTTCCCTTAAAAGTACTGTATCTAACCTGACCTATCTCTGTTAATTTTTCCGAATGACAGCATCTGTAGGTAATATTTATTTAGTTTTTAACCAGTTCCTTTAACCGCAACCATGCTGGGGTCCAAACAGCAGCCTTTGTGCTCTTGAGCAAGGTCAATATTTGGAAGGGGCCATCCATCAGACTGCTTCATTCACTTCCCAAACACAAATAGAAACTTTATCATGAACAAATCTTTATCTAAACAGCTCTAAAATTTAAATGGAATACATTAAAAAAATTACTGCATGTAAAGTTCATCTGTAAATTTCAATGTATCGAGAAAGTATTCACACCCATTCACTTCTTCACACCTCCATGGTATAATGCTACCGTATGCTTCAAACATGTAATTTGAAAAAAATAGCTGCTTTTGTCCTTAAACAATACCTGGGGTTCAGGCCTAAAAGATCTAGTTTGGTTTCATCAGATCAGAGAATTTAGTTTTTCCTGGTCTAACAATTTCTGAAGTGTGTTTTCAGAGGTATCATAAATGTGACTTTAGTGGACTGGGTTAGCAATGTTTGACCTTACAAATCTGGGCTGTCAAACACTAGTTTTAGAGGGCTTGTGTCCTGAAACTTTTAGATGTGTCTCTGTTTCAACATGTTTGAATCAAATAATTAGGTGATTAGCAGGACTCTGTAGAACTTGATTGGATGATGAGTTCATCCAGCGATCCAATTCTAGTGTGTTTTACCTGGGACACATCTAAAGGTTGCCGGACAAGATATCTTGAGGACTCGAGGTTGACAAGCCGGTTCTAGATTTTTCTGTTATCTCCACAAGTTAACACCATAACTTGCCATCGGGTTTTTGGCCAACTCTGACCAAAACCCTTCTTTCTTGAATACTTAGTTTGGTCAGGCAGTCAGATCTAACTTCTGACATTTGCAGGCTTTTTGGGATGCTTAGTGTTTCCAAGATCTTTTGTATCCTACTACATATTTGTCCTCTGACAAATATGCTCTCATGTCTACAGATGGTGCCTTTGACTTTATTGTTTAGTTTTTGCTGTGATATGAAAACCGGTGTACTACAGTCACATTGTAGAAACATCTGAAAGATGACCAATGAAAAAAGGTTCATGTACTCATTATTCTGAAAATAATTTTTTTTTAAAGTACATCGTCTGTTTTTATAGAAAACTCGATTCAACTCAACATAACTTAAGAATAATTCAGTTAAATTCAGTTCATTTATATAGTGCCAATTCACAATAAATGATGTCTCAAGGTGCTGTACAAAAGAGACATATACATTCCAAATGAATGTTATCAAACAATACAGTGTGTTCAATTAATTATTCAATATAGATTAAAAAGTTTCTATCAGGAAGAAACCTCCAGCAGAACCAGAACCGGGCTTAGAACAAGTGCCCATCTACCACGACAGACTGGGGTTTGAAAAGACAGAGCAGAATGCACAAGAAACAGATGAAATGATTGATGTACATTGTAAACAATTTTAAAAGTACAAAGTTAACAGCAGGAGAGAGAAAATGATTAGTTAATGGCAGGATTCTCTCAGTCGATGCCATCTTCCAGGAAGGAATCGCAACCTACTACATAAACAAAAGTTAACAGTTCTAATAACCATAAATAATTAAAATTGGAGTAAAAGAAGACAAAAAGAATTTGGAAAGAGTAAAGCACTGAATACTTTCTGAATAAACTATAGTGCTTGTTATTTTTAATTATCAGCCCCTGAAGAGGAACAGCTTAGTGTATTTTAATGGACAAAAAAAAAAAAAAAAAATCTAAAGAGAAGTTGAATAAAATCCATCCATCCATCCATCCATCTTCTTCCTCTTATCCGGGGTCGGGTCGCGGGGGTAGCAGCTTCAGAAGGGAGGCCCAGACTTCCCTCTCCCCAGCTACTTCTTCCAGCTCCTCCAGAGGAATCCCAAGGCGTTCCCAGGCCAGCCGAGAGACATAGTCCCTCCAGCGTGTCCTGGGTCTTCCCCGGGGCCTCCTCCTGGTGGGACGTGCCCGGAACACCTCACCAGGAAGCATCCAGGAGGCATCCTGACCAGATGCCCGAGCCACCTCAACTGGCCCTTCTCGATGTGAAGGAGCAGTGGCTCTACTCTGAGTCCCTCCTGGATGACTGAGCTTCTCACCCTATCTCTAAGGGAGAACCCAGACACCCTATGGAGAAAACCCATTTCTGCCGCTTGTATCCGTTGGTGGACACCTTTGGTGTTGCCGCGGGTTGCCGCCACGACAGGCACCGACAACCTTGCAGCCACAGCTCCGATAGGCTGCCTCGACAATGGAGGCACGGAACACGGTCCACTTGTCCTCCACCTCCCCCCGGACGTGTTTGAAGTTCTGCTGGAGATGGGAGTTAAAGCTCTGTCTCACAGGAGATTCCGCCAGATGTTCCCAGCAGACCCTCATTGGATCTCGTTGAATAAAATGCCCTCAACCGGAGTTCCGGGCTGCACAGTGTCACAGTTGGTAGAGGTGTTGCCTTGCAGCAAGAAGGTCCTGGGTTCGATTCCCGGCCCGGGGTCTTTCTGCATGGAGTTTGCATGTTCTCCCTGTGCATGGTGGGTTCTCTCCGGGTTCTCCGGCTTCCTCCCACAGTCCAAAAACATGACTGCCAGGTTAATTGGTCTCTCTAAATTCTCCCTAGGTGTGAGTGTGTGTGTCAATGGTTGTGTGTCCTGTGTGTCTCTGTTGCCCTGCGACAGACTGGCGACCTGTCCAGGGTGACCCCGCCTCTCGCCTGGAACGTAGTTGGAGAGGAACCAGCAACCCTCCCGACCCCATTAGGGACAAGGGTGAACAGAAAATGGATGGATGGTTGTTAGTTCCTTGTAACATTGAATATCACAGTTCTTATGAATAGCAAAAGGTTGTCTTAGGTCTTATACAAACGTTTTCTTTGTTTCCTCAAGTCAAGAGGATTGTTCTTTTTTCTAAGACGTTTGAAATCCAGAATCATTCCAAGATGCCAAGCCACCGTCACAGCAACCATCTGTACCCGCCAAGTGGAAGTAAACAGTGAGTGGTCACACTTTTACTACTTCTATGCTTTTTTAGGTATGAGCATCATACATCACACATTTCTTTCCCATTGTAAATGGGTCAACTTTTAATATTTTTTTAATTTACAGTTGAAATCGTACGTTTACCTACACACAATAAAAAGGCACGTTTTCTTATTTTAGTTTAGAAAGCGATTAAATAGCTTACTTTCAGCATGAAGCATGTTTGTTGAACTAACTTAATTTTTATGAGTTGGATCAACTTAAGTAGTGTGAAGGTATCACTGTAACATCAGTTGGTTTCTCCAGTGTGATGTGGTGGTGCAGGGGTTTAGTACACTGCACGTTTGGAGGCCTTAGTCCTCGACGCAGACGTTGCTGGTTCGACTCCCGGTCCTGGCAACCATTGCCATGTCCTCACCCTGTCTGCCTACTGTCTCAAAAAAATACGAGCCACTAGCGCCGCAAAAACTCTTCGGAGAAAAAAAAGTTGGTTTTATCTAAATTGCCATTAATCTTAGTAAAGTAAATTATTTGGTCCAAAGTGTTGCAAATTAGTTGGGCTGGCTCTTTTAAATTACATTGGGTCCAACTATAGTAAATAAGTTGAATCAACCTTAATAAATTATATTGAGCCAACTCATTTTATTTAAATTAGAATAACCAAAATATATTAAGTTCAGCCAACACATTTGATTTAGAATCAACCATATAATAACCATAACATAAGTTGATCCAACACAATTTCTTTACATTGGAATAACCTTAATAAATTAAGTTGACCTAACACATTTGCTTTAAACAGGAGTAACATAATTACATGGTGCTGAAATAAAGCAAAGTAATCAGGTGGAAAACCTTTCCATGATTTTTTTTATGTTCATCCAAAGAGGGATTTTTTTCAGTATTGTATAACTTTTATGAATCAATTGATGGAGTCTTTATGGAACTGTGTGCGAGGTTAATGACACAGAGGTAAAACTTCCTATAGCATTACCATTCATATGGGTGCTTACTTATATACCACAACTGTAGGATTTTGTGTTGCTGTATACTTTGCTGTTTATTTTAATATTCCATGGCATCTAAATCACCTGCATCACATTTTTATGCTGCAGTGCGTTGTTCTACTTCCAACCACTGACTGGATATTGTTATCATGTTGTATCCAGCCAGGCTTTAAAAATCTCTCAAGGTAAATAATTGTAGTGGCTGTTTATTTGTTCTGGTGTAAAGCCACTATATTGTTCAACTAGCTTCAGTTTTCTTTCTTTGTTGACGTTTATTAGCTTAGCTCTTAGCTGACGCATTTCTGTCCAACAATATGCTCTTGTTCATTAAAAAAGTACTTACCAGTCTACACAAAGTCTGATGAACGACAAACTTTACTTTTCTTCGAGCAGACATTACATAAGAATTCTTTAGTCTTGCACAGTATTCCACATTTTAATGGTCAAAAACTGTGCAGAGTTTAGCTGACCACACCACATCCAATTTTCTTTCTAAACTAAGTGACACAGCACTTTCCATATATTTTCAATTACGTCCTTTAGGTGGCACTTTTCTACAAAAAAACATACTAAAATAAAACTTTATTGCTAAGATAATATCTAAATATGCAAAAGGCATACACAATAATAAACGATGTTCAAACTGACATTTTTGGCTCTTACGATAATATTAAAACAACAAATTAAAGTGAGCTAAACACAAGCTCTTAAAATCATAGGAATGTTAAACTATACTACTTCTAGTATACATTTTCACATGCTAAAACATGGTACACTCTTTCTTATAATTCTGTCATGGCTAAAGCAGAACTATGGTAGTGTTGCTTCCAACATATCAAATTCAACTATTGGGATGTTTCTTTTGAGAGGTAATCAAAGTTTGCTTTTGGTGAAACATTTACTGCAAACATTCTCTGTACTAGTCTTACTATTTGGCGTTATTGTTTGAATCTGACCTACTGTGACATTCATATATTGACAAAAGCTTGTCTACTCTCTTCTGTTGACAGCAAACATAGGCACAGTGAGCCCATGTCAAACCCAACCTTCTCCTACTATAAAGCAGACAAGAACATTCAATTCTATCGCTGGAATTCCCCCCCAGGTGTGATGAAGATACTCTGCATCATCATCGTCATCATGTGTGTGGCCATCTTTGCATGTGTGGCCTCAACTCTGGCATGGGACTATGACATGGGTGTCATGGGAGGTGGAACTGCCCTGATGCCGGGTTTAACCGGTGGATACGGCAGCAGCTACGGCAGCAGTTACAGTGGCTCATACAGCGGCTCTTACGGTGCTGGTCTTGGTGGCAGTTCTGGCAGCTATGGCTATGGAGGAACACAAATTGACCCCAAATCTGGCAAAGGCTTTATCATTGCCATTGCTGCCATTACTTTCATAGCCACACTGATCATATTTATCTTGGTGATTTCAAGGCAAAATGCAGCCCGTTCTTCAAAGTTCTACCTAGCACCCATTATTATCTGTGCTATTTTAGCATTTTTGATGCTCATTTCCACCATTGTCTACCTGGTGTCAGTGAACCCAACTGCACAATCATCAGGATCTATGTTATACAACCAGATGATCCAGTTATGTGCACAATACCAGACACAGACTCAGGCCCAGGGTATCTTCATCAACCAGTACCTTTACCATTACTGTGTGGTGGAGCCCCAAGAGGTGAGTTAGATTATTTTAATGCAATTACTTTTGAGACTGTGAGAGGAGAGCACAAGCTTTGTGAAACTGTTTTCATTTTGAAAATGTATGAGTGTGTTTTGTGTGCAGGTAAAAGCAAAAACCAAATTTCTTTTGTAAAGTGCTTTGTGTTGTCAGCGAGAATCCATGTACCTTAAATTCAGTACAAATCTTACTGGACCAAGATTAAATCATTCTAATTTTAGGGTGAATACAGGATGATTAAATCTCAGGTGAAGCAACATTTGTATAAATGAAGAATTATTTCTCTTCTATTTCCAACCATTGGATATTTAAAAAATTATTCCTGTTTCATAATATTATCATGAACTTTGAGGGCTTTTAATTTATATTATTTATCCTTAATGTTGGTACAAGTTTGATTTTTGCACATGTAACCTAGGCAACATTCAACTTCTCTGATCACAAGATGCCATTTTTATTTACATCTTGTGTAGGTGTTTATTTTAGCTTTAATAAATGATACCTTTAGTATTTTGATGGTAAACACAATCGATTAGATTCATTGGCTGTTTTTGGAATTTTATGTGTAAGTCTAGTTGTGAACAAATCCAAGCTACATTAGGAATTCTTTATCTTGTAAAAGGTGTAAGGATTTTATGCTGAAAATGTTCTTTTCAACTAACCCTTTATGTATGCAGTGAGAAATCTGAGCCTTTGAAGAGACACTGTTTACTTGGAGCAGGGTGGAATTTACTGTGCTTGTAGCTAGATGTAATTTTAGATCACTGATATTGGATGCTTTTGTCCTGCAGGCCATAGCAATTGTCTTGGGCTTTCTGGTCGTTATTGGCCTCATCATCTTACTAGTGTTCGCTGTCAAGACTCGCTCACTGATCCAGCGCTGGGGCCAAGACCGAATTCTCTGGGAGGAAGTGAAGATTATTAACCCTCCTTTCAACAACAGTGTCGGAGAGTGGGTAAGTAAGAATAGGATAGAGTTTGTCAATCTAAAATCAGATCACTTTACCTAAAATGTTATCTTCTGCCCAATTGTAACTGCAAACTCTTTGGAATTTTTTTTTTAAAAAGGTGAAAGGGTAGATAAGTTTTAATTGTAACCTGCTGGCTTTATTTCATTGTGTATTGATGTTGTGATACGATGTTGACGTTGATATGTGTGGCTCTTAAATAGTGATCAGGATTAATAGACAACTTACACATTAAGGCTACACATAGATGAAATTGCAACATTTATCTCAAAACAAATTAGACTCCTGAACCTACCTGTCAAGTGATATTCCCTTTTCCTTTGCTGATCAAAACTTTACCTGTCGTACTATTTTTCTCCATTGTTTTTATTTTTAGAATATATATATATATATTTATATATAGACAAAAGTTTTGACATCATCAGTAGCAACACACAAGTTTCAGCTTGGAAAACTTCAGCTGTTTTTTTCACACACTGTTGCCCTAAATAGAGATTTACTACTGTGGTGTTCCCAGTCTTTACTGATATCTATCAAAGATGATCCAAGCAAGGAATAGTGATAGACAGATTTAGTTTGTGAAGCCTGAAGACATTGGTTCTGAAAAGCATAGTGTGTCTGTCTGACGCATATTGGGTCCGACAGACAGGATGTAGTTGTACAGTAAAGCAGGGAGACATCCGTGTTGAGGATGAAGACTTATGTGGGCTGTGCTCTCCCTCTGTGCCACCACAGTGTCCCAGCGCAATACAAGTTTTTGTTTGTCAAGTCTAGTCCATGGAGGCACCAATTCAAATGATCTGCTGTTAACATCTCATTGGAAGATTTTACAGCACAACTTGGGAATGAATTTAGGGGGTTATCAGATTAACAAAAGAATATCATGTACTTTTAACTAAATAATTTTATGTTTCAAACAAAAACGTGACACAATCATGTTTGATAAACAAAGAATTCAACAACTTCACGTTTATGAAATTTAATCATGTTCAGATAACATGATTCATTCTAGTCAGACTGATATAGTGCTGAAGCTGAGTGAGATCACAGGATGTCACACGAGACAATCGTTTTTGTCTCAACTTGAATAATATATTCAAGTTGAGATAACAGGATTCAATTTAGTCAGATTCATTTCCCTCTGAAGAGGGTCTAGTGAGATCATGGGATCACTAGAGATTATGAGACATAACTGTTTTGCGCCTGGGAAGAGTTCAAAATGGTTTTAGTTACACATTAAACTATAGATATTTGTTTTTCTCTGCAGGGCACTATTGGCATTTAAGAACTGCACTGAAACAGTTCTTAAATTTCTTTAAGCATTTAAGAACTGTAAAAAAAAGTATTTTTTAAAAAAAGTTTTTGAATTAACGTAATTAAATCATGGAAAGGAGTTTTACACAATTAAATAACTTTCTTTCAGCATGAAGCATGTTTGTTGAACTAACTTAATTTTTATGAGTTGGATCAACTTAATAAGTAGTGTGAAGGTATCACTGTAACATCAGTTGGTTTCTCCAGTGTGATGTGGTGGTGCAGGGGTTTAGTACACTGCACGTTTGGAGGCCTTAGTCCTCGAGGCAGACGTTGCTGGTTCGACTCCCGGTCCTGGCAACCATTGCCATGTCCTCACCCTGTCTGGCTCTGTCTCAAAAAAATACGAGCCACTAGCGCCGCAAAAACTCTTCGGAGAAAAAAAAGTTGGTTTTAATTAAATTGCCATTAATCTTAGTAAAGTAAATTATTTGGTCCAAAGTGTTGCAAATTATTTGGGCTGGCTCTTTTAAATTACATTGGGTCCAACTATAGTAAATGAGTTGAATCAACCTTAATAAATTATATTGAGCCAACTCATTTGCTTTAAATTGGAATAACCATAATATATTAAGTTCAGCCAACACTATCAACCATAGAATAACCATAATAACATAAGTTGATCCAACACAATTTCTTTACATTGGAATAACCTTAATAAATTAAGTTGACCTAACACATTTGCTTTAAATAGGAGTTACAGAATTACATGGTGCTGAAATAAAGCAAAGTAATCAGGTGGAAAACCTTTCCATGATTTTTTTTATGTTCATCCAAAGAGGTATTTGGATTGGAGGTATAGGTATTCATGTCTTGATGTAGCAAAGGGAACCAATACTGTGCTGGTAGTAATATTGGTCATGATTAGATCTACATTTATTTAAATTTGAACTGAATCATGTAATCCCTTAAGTTGTTTCATAACACATTACGGTACACTTATTTATCAATATTATATATCCAAAGGCTCCAACTCTCAAAAATTAGTTCTTTTTTATGTAAGGTAGAGAAGAAGAGGTTAGTGGGTTAGATTTATTTTGGCAGAGGCTACACATGTTTTGTTTTATGCAAAGCAAACTGTTTTGTAAGTTTTTCAACCCTTTCTCAATGAACTGTGAGAAAGGGTTGGATGGTTTCATTTGTAGTTTCTGGGTGTGGTCTGTTGGGCAATTGTTGTTTTCAAGATGATGTCCTGAAACTCAGGAGAGGCGTTGAGCACAAAGTAGAATTGGAAAGAGCTTTTATGTTAAAGTTTGATTCCAACGATGAGAAATTAGGAACTTTAGGAACTATTTCAGAACAGCCTTTAAAATTGGAAGTTTTCAATTTAGTCAAGTCCACCAGGAGAACATTCAACGGTTTAGACAGTTTTAGAGACTAAAAGACAGCTCTGTCAGACTTCCTGCTGACGGCAGTGATGGTATCTGTGGCATTCACACATGCAGGAAGAGGAGAGTGGAGAAACCGGTCAGACTTGGTGCATGGCTCTTCCACCCACAGAGTTTGTCATAAGAGAAAACAGGTTACCTCAGGGTAAAAAGAACCTGAATAGAACTCAAAAAGCAGGCTTCTGGAAAAAGAGAATAAGAGAAACAGAAAAAACTAATGATGTCCGTCTGTCTGTCAATGTCTCTATTTTTCTCTCTAGCAAGATGATGATAAACAGATTTAAAGACACATTTAATGAAAGTGGAAACATTCAGTTGACGGCTGGGTCAAGGACTCAAGGCCTCCAAATGTGGGTCGCGCTATACCCTACGCCACCACAGCATGCCCATCTGTTTGAACTTCTGATTCAAACAGAATCAGAAACTTGTGAGATTGTCACATGCCACAATCTCACATTGTGGCATGTGACAATCCCCTTGCACAACAATTACCTCAGTTAATGTATTTGAGGTAATTGACATTAACTCAGTTACCCCACTTCAGGTGAAGACTGTGTCTGGTGAAGCAGAGATGTTGGTCCGAGACCCTAATGACAGAGTTGGGGGTTCAAGAGAGTACCTGGACAAGCTGGACTACAACAAGCCTCTCTACCTACCAGGGTAACTTAATCAAATCTACTCTTCTTCCTCACCCTTAAGCTGTAATGACATAGATAAGTTGGTAAATGATTTTCAGTCTAAAGTTTCAGATATCATTGATTCTATTGCCCCAATTAAAATGAAGGTTGTGTCTGGTAAGAAGAAATCTCCATGGAGAAATGAACAAACAGTTCGATCTGCAAGACAATTCTGCCGTAGGGCAGAACAAAGTAAAACTCAACTTCACGTTCATTATGACATCTATAAAGAAACACTATGTTACTATCATTTAACACTCAAACATGCAAGACAGGCTTTCTTTGCAGATGTCATAAACAAAAACATTAATAATGCTCCAGCTTTATTAGCAACAGTTAACAGACTCACAAACCCTCCTATCACGTTACCACCTGAATTTCAGTCTATTGCTGCCTGCAACCAGTTCTCCAGCTTCTTTTCAGAGAAAATTCAAAAAATCAGAAGATTAATCTGCACATCCTCTATAAAGTCAGAACCAATGCTGAGCCCAAACAAAACAAATAGGAAAAATGACCCAATTTCAACTACTTAATTATAAAACCCTGGAGGAAATTATAAGTCAACTCAGCTCCAGTTCCTGCTGTCTGGATGTCCTACCCTCACATTTTTTTAAGAAAGTTCTGCCTGTTGTTGCTACTGATCTGATCCAAATAGTAACTCATCGCTCTCATCAGGCGTTTTCCCCCAGGCTTTAAAATCAGCAGTAATCAAACCACTGATAAAAAAGAACAATCTGGACAAATCACTAATGCAGAATTACAGGCCGATCTCCAACCTCCCATTCATCAGCAAAGTTATTGAAAAAGCTGTTTAAACAGTTAAATGGCTTCCTAATGATCACCAACCGCTTTGACTCCTTCCAGTCTGGTTTCCAGTCGCACCACAGCACAGAGACTGGCCTAGTCAAAGTGTTCAATGACATCCATATAAATACAGACTGTGGGAGAACCACAGTGCTGGTTCTGTTGGACCTCAGTGTTGACCAGGACATATTACTGAATGGACTGGAGAGTTGGGTCGGACTCTCCGGTCCAGTGTTTAACTGGTTTGAATCTTACATAAAGATCAGGGATTTCTTTGTTTCAATTGGAAACTTCTCATCAAAGAGGTCAAAGGTCACATGTGGGGTACCCCAAAGTTCAATCCTAGGACCCGTCTTATTCAATATTTATATGCTCCCACTGGCTCAGGTTATAACAGGAAATTATATTAGCTACCATAACTATGCAGATGACACACAGCTCTACATTACGATGTCACCAGGTGACCTTTGACCCCATCCAATCACTGAAAAGATGCTTAGAACAGATAAATGTGTGGATGAGACAAAACTTTCTCCAGCTGAACAAAAACAAAACTGAAGTTATTATTTTTGGACCTAAAGAGGAACGATCTAGAGTTATAGATCTAGAGTTATAGATCTAGAGTCAGTGCACAGCTTCAGTTATTACAACTAAAAACCAGCGATCAGGCCAAAACCTGGGAGTAGTGATGGACTCTGACCTGAACCTTCGGAGACACATAAAGACAGTTACAAAGTCGGCCTTCTATCACCTGAAGAACATTTCCAGGATTAAAGGACTAATGTTTCAGCCAGATCTAGAGAAACTCATCCATGTGTTTATCTTCAGTTGTATTGATTATTGCAACAGCATCTTCACAGGTCTGTCCAACAAATCAATCAAACAGCTGCAGCTGATCCAGAATGCTGCTGCTGGAGTTCTGACTAAAACCAGGAAGATAGAGCACATAACAGCAGTTTTAAAGTCTCTCCACTTGCTCCCTGTAGCTCAAAGAATAGACTTTAAAATACTGTTGATAGTTTATAAATCACTGAATGGTTTAGCACCACAATACATTAAAGATTTGCTGCTGTTGTATCAACCTTCCAGAACTCTCAGGTCTTCTGGTTCTGGTTCTGCTCTGCACCCCCAGAACCAGAACCAAATGAGGAGAAGCAGCATTCAGCATCTATGCACCACAAATCTGGAACAAACTTCCAGAAAACTGTAAAACAGCTGAAACACTGACTTCCTTTAAATCTCAGCTAAAAACCCACTTGTTTAGAGTTGTATTTGAAACGGAATCAATTACAAATTTATTGACTGAACTTGACTTGATTGTTGATTCTATGTTGCATTGTGTTTTTGTGTTTGATAAGATGTAAAGCACTTTGAAATGCCTTGATGCTGAAATGTGCTATACAAATAAAATTTGATTTGATTTATTCAAGTCCACTTCTGCATGGGCAGATCACTGCTTTTAATCCCTTTTCCAATTAGAGCTGCTTGGAAAAGAGGCAGAGGACTATATATGGAATAACTGCCACTGAGTATGTTGTAGCACTGTAAAAATGGTTTGTCTCATACAAAAACCTAAAGATTCTCACTCTTGTTTTCAGAGACTCTGACATAAGCAGTTTTGCAGGAGGCTATAAATCCAGACTGAAGGAATATGATGCTGGGTTTGAGTCCGGAGATGACTTGGAAGAAGAAGATTTCAGTGTGTGAGTGACTTTCATATCTATCTATCTATATCTATATCTATATCTATATATATATATATAGATATAGATTTAATTTTAATTTCAATTTAATTTTTTTGTCATGGCGGCGTCCCTGTGTATGTAGCAGGGGCGATTCTAGGATTTGACTTTTAGGGGTGCTTAGACCCCAGCAGGGCTAAGACCCATGAGAAGATATTTGTTGGTGTGGTTTTCTAAATCTAACTGCTTATTTACATACATTCACAAACAAAATTAAGAGAAATGTTGTCAGTTATTCACAGAACAAAAGAACAATATTCATTTTACTCAAACATATACTCATAAAGAGTAAAATCAGAGAAATTTGACTTGTTTTCCAGAGGTGGATATAGTCAGTTTGAAACATAATCTCAAGATTACATCATACCTGTTAACATTAATGAGACACAAGCAGCTGTGGAGTGACACAGTCCTCCCGTGGTCTGCTCCCACGGAAATTAAAATAAAATCTACTCAAAATTATGCATTTCATTTGAAGAATATTTTACTAAATGCATAGGATTAATAAACCTAAAACCAGTTTATTATCAAGTTAGAAGCTCAGGTTAATGACTATTGAAAATGAGTCCTTAACCTCAACTTTATTTGAAAATACTTAGAAATTGCATTATCATTATTTTTATCTGAATGTTATGCGGCTGTTGGCCTTTTTTCTTTAAACAAGAATGAATGTCCATCTATGAAAAAGTAGAAATTATGATTCAGGGTTTTACTATTTCAGTTCACAGTTCATGAAGTGGGCCTATTATAGTTTCAGTACCAAAGACCTTTCTGTTCACACAGAACCAGCCTAACATTCTGCACTGTTCTTTAGTTTTACCTTATTTAAGTGACTCCGGAGAGATTTGGGAAATTAATTACAAAACAACACAACAGTCACTAATTAAACGTCAAGAAAGACCAATAAGAGTAATTAACAAGGCTAAGTACCAAGATCAGACTAAACCATTTTTTTATCCAAATATTTTGCACATATACAACATTTTGTACAGAACTAGAAAATACTCTTCAAATAATAAAGCCAATACTGTACTCAATTTCATTCAGAAATATAAAAATGATTGTAAATTAATTAAGTATTGCATTGCCCATTGCAAAAAATCACTAAGCATAATATTTTGCAATGCAAATTGTCATCTGAATAAAGGCACTGATGATAAAAGTCTGACCTCTTATAGCTGGTTTATATATATATCTATATATCTATATATATAAAATAAAAAATATATAATAAATATATATATATATATATATATATATATATATATATATATATATATATATATATATATATATATATATATATAATTTATAATGGTCTTTACTGTTTTTTTAGAGGCTGGTTCTAGACCAAATTTACCTCAGGGCCGTGCAGACAGTGTTTTTATGGAGACACTTAAAAAAAGAGTTAAACAAAAACAGAGCAATATTTCATCATTTTAATATTGTGAGCCAAAGAGCCACTTGTGTCTCCAGAGATTCAGGTTGCAGATCTCTGATTCAGTAGATGGAAAGTGTGATCCTATGTCCATACAGCAGTTAAAAGAGCAGTGTCATAATTTTTAATTCATTAAATTCTATCCATCCATCCATCCATTTTCTTTACACCCTTCTTCCCTAAATGGGGTCGGGAGGGTTGCTGGTTCCTCTCCAGCTGCGTCCTGGGCGAGAGGCGGGGTCACGGGGTCACCCTGGACAGGTCGCCAGTCTGTCGCAGGGCAACACAAAGACATACAAGACAAACAACCATGCGCACACCTAGGGAGAATTTAGAGAAACCAATTAACCTGACAGTCATGTTTTTGGACTGTGGGAGGAAGCCGGAGAACCCGGAGAGAACCCACCATGCACAGGGAGAACATGCAAACTCCATGCAGAAAGACCCCGGCCGGGAATCGAACCCAGGACCTTCTTGCTGCAAGGCAACAGCTCTACCAACTGCGCCACTGTGCAGCCCTTCATTAAATTCTTTTTTTTTTTTTTATAATTTTAATGTATTTTTAATAATACCTTAAAAAGAAAATTGTGAAGAAAAAAATATCTACCACTTAATATTTTAAAAAGATATTTATTTAGTATCATTTCTTTAGAACCCCTCTTAGCCCCCATCTAGAACCGGCCCTGGCCTGCAGGTCTGGGTCTGGTGCACTTTGGTTTATCATGTTTTTTCTTCATTTATAGGAAGTCAGATTATCCAAACTAGTAAGCCACATTAATAAAATATTAGTGAAATAGTACATTAAATGACCACTGGACAATTATTCATAAAATAGATAAACATTTTTGAATAAAACACAGAGAAAGAAATGTAATGTAGGAAATATTTATGTATTTACTGTTAATTTATTTGCATGATTTGTTCTTTAAATGGCCACTTATTTTGGCTTTTGCTATTATTTATTAAATATCATCCAAACTCAACATCCTAAGCAAAGAATCAAACCACAATAGTCAACTAAAATCACAATAAGAAACTTAATCAATCAATAACTAAATGTTCTGTACCATGTCGGCCTCAGGAGATGATTGAAGATGAAGAGACTGATTTCTGGTTCTTAAGATTCTGATGGGTCTGCAGTTCCTCTCCTGATCCATTTTGTCTATCATACAGCAGCACACTGCACCATGAAGAACACTTTTTTTTGGTCTTTTGATGTACACAGTATCCATCTTCTCTGAAATTGTTCAGCTTATAATGCGAGTCTTTCCACTCACATCTGTATTTTTAAAAGCATTTCTGCTTCTAAGGACATGGAATCGGGTCGAGGACGTTTTAAAAAGACCCGGGTTGATAACAGCTCACCGTGGCTGCGTAATGTCCGTCTCTAGGCAACCGTGACATTCAGTGTCGGTCCGTAGCAATCTGGGGTTCTTTAGCTCCTGCCACGGCAGTTTAGCTGACCTTAATATTTCCTGTGTTTTTTTTTGGTCATTATTGTTAAACTTAGTGTTGATGTGTGTATGATAGGCGTTTCTATCGGACAATTATGTATCGGTTCAATACGGGACGCACATTTAAAGGTCAAATATGGGACAACTCCATATTTTACGGGATGGGTGGCAACCTGATTCAGGGGTGCTGAGATACAGTTTTAGGGTGCTAAAGCACCCTAAAACTGGCCTGGATACGCCACTGGTATGTAGGGGTGTGTGGGTGCGTGTGTATGTGTATGTATTATCTATTTTATGAATAATATATATATATATATATATATATATATATATATATATATATATATGAGATTGTATCTCGCTGTTGTTTACAGTTTATTTCCACCCATTATGGATGAGCAAGAGCGACTAAGTTACAAAAGAGAATTTGACCGAGACCATCTTGAATACAAGAACCTACAGGCTGCGATGGATGGCTTAAACCAGAACCTAGCTGACCTGGAAGGAGACTTGGACAGGCTCCCTGAGGGGAGCCCACAGTATCTGGTGAGGGCATTAAATAAATAAAAAAATTATTGAAAAGTAAATTTATTTTAGTGACTCAATTCACAAAGTTAAACACATTTGGATTAATCCCACATAGACTGAAGTTTTGAAGCCTTTTTTTGTTATGATGATATTGTGCTTACAGCTACTGAGAATATAATATCTATGGCTAGAATATCACATCAGACCAATAAAAGCCATTTTCATACCGAATTTTTTTAAAACATACTTTTAATTTGACAAGCACGTCAGAGTACAAATTACAGTGCTGGTACTGGAATTGAATAGTACTGGTACTGCATACCAATACTGATTACGACACACATTCCTGGCTGTCTGGTTTGAGTTTATTTGATTTTTTTCTTTGATGTTAGTTTTTTAACATGCTGGAGTGAGTTAGGTGGGGAACTAGAAGCTTGTCTTTGTGTTTATTGTATATTTCTATTATCATGTAATATTTTCAGAAGTGATAATAAATAATAATTATTAAAGTGGAGTAGTGATGGAGCTGCCATCTCTCTTGTTTATTACATAATTAAAGTTGTGTATGAATCTTGAATAATATGTTTCTATATTGTGACACTAACAATGAATTGGTCTTACTACAGGATGCCTTGAATGAATACACTCAAATCAAAAGCTTCAAGAAGGTAAGGTTAGCCAAGCTGTGAACTCTGATGATAAATATTAAGTGGACAATGGACTTTTCCACCACTAAAGACTGCTTTGGACCACCATGTGTTAAAGTTACTTACTTTAACAGCTTGTGTTAAAGTAAGTTACTACTTTAAAGCAGTAGCCTACTTTAAAATACTGGAATTTGCACAGAACTTAGTTTTAGCTGTCTAATGACATTTAAAATATTAAATCATGTCTTATGATCTTATGAGCTACTTAATATGTTGAAGTTATACTACTCTGATTCGAGTATAATTTTTGGGTATTGTAACCAATCCCTGTAAATAAATGATTGCACTATTGATTTTTAAAATTTCTTTATTTTTACCAAAAGCAGCCATAAAAACGTCTGTGGGGTGCCCGCCTTCCACAGCGGGTTCCCCACCATGGAAGGCATCCCTTATTTTTTTTTGTCTGATAGGTTCAACCCTAGATGAATGTAGCATCTAGTGCATTAACATGTTAGTCTTCATTATCTCCGTTTGTTGTAGTGTACTGGGATAAATGTTAAAAAGATACTTAGCAGCTGGATGTTCCAATTACCCCAGTCAACACAAGCCTTCCATAAGCATTCACAAAAGATAAAATCTAAACAATCAGTGGACAAAGAAAGTACAGAGAACAGATGGCTTCCCATTCCATCTTTCTCACTTTGTAGCAACCATTTCACTGCACGAAAGCCACAAAAGTATTAAAAATATTTTTTAAAAAGAAGATTATCCATAATGATGAAAATAGAGGGATTATTTGTTTTTAAATACAGTTGATGCACATGCAACCTGACTGCAGAAAGAGCCAGCTTGCCTTTAAACTGTCACCAGTTGACATGGTAACCCCCAATGACTTGCTGTTTTAATATTAGGCAGCATGTTGTCAGCACACTACAATTGTTTATCACAGCATGATGACATTAGTTATGCTACCAAATTGACATTAGTTAATGAGATGCATCATGGCGACCCAAACACATCACATCCAGATGAGTGGATAAATGACAAAAAATGCCCCAACATTCAGTGAGAGGACATTACTTACTAGGAATATTAAAGCAGTTTTGTTCGCGGTAAGATAGCGCTCAGTGAAATGTGCTGGGTCCCTCTAAAAATAAGATAAACATAACTATGGTGAGGAAGGTTGCAGCTGTAAAACCTTAATAGCCTTAACCCTAAAATTGCAAATTTTTATGAAAAATTGAATTTATATTTAGCATGTAAAGGACAAACACAGAATAAAGTCACAGTAGTTCATCTTTTTTAAATGATGTCTTGGTTTAATTACTTCAGACGCTAAATCCTTTGGTGCTCATCTGAATGGTGGTGGGAAGGACAGAGAGGACGACACAGGGGGCTAGAGGATAGTCAATGTCATGTTTATTTATAAATATAACGTTTTAAAAAAACAATTGACTGAAGTGCTTTGGAATTATACTAAAAATAAGATATCAACTAGAATAAAATTGTAAATAAAAATAAACACAACGCTGAAGCTTTGCATTTGGGAGGGTCAGGAGATGACCTGCTCCTGCGATCAAAGAAGAGCTACTCTTCATTTAGCCGGGGACAAGCACTGTATCAGCAGGTGTATGAATCAGTAGCTCATTGTAAAGTACTGGGCACAACCCAAACACTTAAATCTGTTCTATAAATCTTGTTGCAGGGCGGGCAGTTCAGTTTATTGTTTTTAAGCCAGAGATGTTTCAAAGTTGAATTTGGCTTCGTCTCGGATGAGTTATCCACATTGATGAAAAGTTTGTATGTTCTTTTCTTGTCAGTCCTCAGATTACCAGATGAAGAAGAGGAGATGCAAATATCTGAAATCCAAACTGTCACACATCAAGACCAAAATCAGTGAATACGACCGCCGCCCCTGAACATTCTCCTGCGACTTGGTTCAGTTGAAGCATATTATTTAAACTCTGTATGAAGGATGTCTTAACCAAGCCTCTCACTATATTCTCGCCACAGGAGATGACTAAAATAGTATAGTTTTGTATTTTTGCATTAAGAATACTTTCCAAATTCAATTGCTGTGTATAACATCTGTTGTATTTAGCTATTAATCTGCATCCATATATTGGCTTATTTTATTCACTTTAATGCCATCTTTCTTTCTACATAACATGCTAAAGCTAGCTTTTAAAGCTACATTAAAGATTTAATGCATGAACTTGTGTTATCCATATCATATGATTGTTTTGGAATTTGAGATGAAATCTTTCATCAGGTGTTTTATAATATTTTCCTTGTATACATGTCAATAATAGAGCAGCAGCTTGCTGGAAAAGGAAGTGATACTTTGATTATTGATGCATCTCTGGATGCAAGTGTTTTTTTATTAAGTGTACTAAAATGAATTACATTACAAACTATCATATTATTTTGATTTTGTTGTTGCTGGGGCGTTGTTTAATTGACATATCTGTAGGATTTTCATCTCTGCAACGTAAACGGCATTGTGCACAATAAAACGTTGTAGTAATTTGTACTCGGAGTTTTAATTAAAATGTTATTAATGGGCTGTCACGGATCGTCGCTGCAGCGTGTTTCCTTCCGGAAAGAATTTTCTGGTGCACTAACTGGCAGTTGGACTGCTGGTTAAATCTCTGGTTTCAAGACAAGAACACAGAAATTTCTGGTAAGTAAAAGGAGCATAAAGATAATCCTCTAATTTAGCATAGCACTCATTGAGACACCCATGGAGTATTTAAAGACAACTGGAGCTCTCCGGTTGGTCGTAGCAATAGCTTTGTGAGCGTAGTCGGGCGGACCGCCTGAGGAGGGTTTTGTTGTGATGGCGTACCGTTTGGGCCCTCATTCTGGTGATTGTCGCTAATACGGCTTCGTCTCAGCTCAGTGTGTTTCGGACTCAGAGTAGTGATGGATGGATGACGAAGCTTTATCCACATTAATTAGTAGTTTTTCAGTCTGTCATGTAACTGTGCAAGATTTAGTCATGGAGATTAATTTTTAGCTTCGTACGGGTGGTGAATCTTTCAAGCATATAATTGAATGACAAAATACTGAAAAAACACACAAATAATCCACAATTTGACCACAAATCTGGTTAATCAGCAACCCCTGTTGCTAACAAATGAATTTTCAGCAGAGGTTCCTAAAATTTCCAGCTTTTGACCTAAGAAATGAAATGTTGGATGGTCATGACCTAGGTTATTGTTCGAGGAAGCATTTAAACAATTAGAGGTACAATGACGACCCAATCAACAGCTATTTGAGAAATATACTTTTGCTTTTCTTCAAGCTTTATTTTTCTTGAGGTGTGATACCTGTACACACTCTTCATCAGTTCACAGTCGAGTTTATATTTGGCAGTTCCAGTTAAATAGTTTGGACTTGATCATTGTTTCATTGTGTTTGACTGGCAGACACGATGGATGAAGAGCCAGAGAGAGCCAAGCGCTGGGAAGGAGGTTATGAAAGGACATGGTAAGATGTGTAATGTGAGAATATTCTCAGGTTGGGACATGTGCTTGTATCTGATGCAACTACATGGGATCGTCCTGAATTTCTACAGGGAGGTGCTTAAGGAAGATGAGTCTGGCTCCCTTAAAGCCACAGTGGAGGAGATCCTGTACCAGTCCAAAAGAAAAAGGTGCGTTAGACACCAATTTCAATGCTATTGGAAAAGCTCATTTATTATAGAAACAGTTATCATTAAGTGATGAATGATTAGTGATTAATTACACAGATGGATGGAAAGCCTTAATTTTGTTTAATTGTTATTTTCCACTTACAGCTGACGAACATATGATACAATTAGAATTTTACATCAGTTTAGTAAAAGAAAATTAAAAACAGAAACCTGGATTTAATGAAAAATATGTTCAATACCTGATTAAAAGTTATTTTCAAAAGGCATATGTTGTAATTTATTGAATATGATTTATTTCAGTCTTTAGTTGCCTGTGCTTTTTCTGCCTGGATTTTACATCCCTGCTCTGCTTACCTCATAGGGTGACACAAAGCCATGCACAAGTGAGGCTGGGGATGGTGAGTTCAGCCAATGGAATTACTCTTAATGATAAGAACCAAAGCAAACCAGCCAAGCTTATTGTCAACAATTTTCTTTTCTTTTTTTTAAATTAGGGATACACAGATATAAAAATTTGGGCTGATATTAACTCCAATATTAGTATTGCTGTCATGACCAATAACTGATTTTTACTGATATTATATACATTTCCCTACCCTTTCGACACCTCGAAAAAAAAAAACAGACTACACCATTGACTTTGCAACAGCTTCTTCTTCAGTTATACCCCCCACAATCCTGTTTTACATCACTGTCACAGCCACAGGACCAAACAAATACTACATGATCAATCTCCTCCACCTATCAAATGTAAGAAGATAAAAATAAATCTCACTTGTTAACATCAGTCTAGTTATTAGAAAAGTAGCCACCAACACCCCTGTTAGTGCTAATATATTGTGCGTCTCTCTTCTTGAATGAAGTCAGCAACCAGACTCCAGCGTTGCCCTGAGTGAGACCAGTTTGATGAGATTATCAGAAACAGTGTTGTGTTTTCATAAAAATCCTTTTGAAACCCAGAGGAGATTATCATTGTCTTGTGCTCTAGATGCGCCACCTATATGTTGTTATTGACTGTTCACGCAGTATGGAGGACCAGGACTTAAAACCCAACCGTCTCACCTCTACCCTGAAGGTGAGACAGAACACACCTGGCACCAGTTACTGCACATGGTGATTGTCTCTAAGCCATATTTCCTTTCTTCATCTTCAGTTGATGGAGGGATTCATTGATGAATACTTTGACCAGAATCCCATCAGCCAGGTATGACACCACTAGATTTGTGCTTAAAGAACAGAGGAGACAGACAACATGCTCAGTGTGGTGGTTGTAGGGCATCTGGAATTTTCTGAAATAAACTACATTAGTTTTTGTCTTCCAGCTACACGCAGAAAACTGTAGAAAAATAATCTGGAACGGAATATTAAAGTGTTTCAACTAACACCTTTGATGTTAGTTGAAACATCTAATAATCTAATTATATTCACTATTATTAGAGTGAATAACATTTCACTACTAATACTTAGCAACTTTTTAGGGCTTCTGGAGAAACACTTTACCTGTCCAACAGCATCCGCCTCTTCCACTCGATGAATTCTCCTGTTTTATTGGCAGTGTGTTTTGTGTTGTTTAGCTGAGGGGTGGGCACTCCTGGTCCTCGAGGTTTGGTCTCCTGCAACTTTTAGATGTATCTCTACTTCAACACACCTGAGTCAAATAATGAGGTCATTAGCAGGACTCTGGAGAACCTGACTGTACTTGGGAGGTGATTCAGCTGTTGGATTCAGTTCTTCTTCTTCTTCTTCTTCTTCTTTTTTATGGTGGTTGGCAATCAACCTTTAGATGTGCATTACCGCCATCTTCCAATAAAACCTTCTTAGATGAATTGCTAAGCTTATTAATCATAATATAAGAAATATTATCTTTTCCTGGAGATGAATTTTTTGATTTTTAAGGCATTGTTTAATTCAAATAAAGAAAAAGGACTATTCAATAAATCATTATTTCTTACATTTTCTTCTAATAAATTTACATTTTCATTAATTGTACAAGTTCTTCTGCGGTTTTCTTCTGCGCTTAAATTATTACAACTATGAACTTTAACAAATTTTTTAACTAACATATTTGCTTTCTCCTCCTCAATCACAGCAATAACATTTCCATCTTTCAGAACTGGATATCCATATTCACTTCTAATTCCATTCATTCTCTTTATCATTCCCCAGACTTTTAAAATCTTTGTTTCCCTACCTACAGAACCACAAAAATTACTCCAATAAACCTTTTTTGCATTTTTCATCGTTCTTTTAACCAGAGCTTGTGACCTTTTATATTCAATAAAATTCTGATTTCTCTTTAACAATCTAAAAGCTTTATTTCGAGATTTAATTGCGCCATCACAGTCCTTCGTCCACCATGGTACAATTTTCTTCTTATATTTTCCTTTGGATTGTTTCCCGAGCGGCTCCTAAAATAGCATCACAAATAGAAGAATTTACCATCAACATCCAAATCTATATTAACTTTTTGCATCTCTTCATCATTTATTATTTAATATTTTTCCCAATCAACATTTCCAAATATCCATCTTTCTAAGGTCTCATTAACAATTTTTCCTATTTCTTTACCAATTTCAATAACTATAGGGTAGTGATCACTACCTATAGATGATTCTCTTAATATTTTCCACTTACTAATCCCGGCCAAATTCTTTGAAACTAAAGTTAAATCTAACGCTGATTCTGATCCATTTCTAATATTAATTTTCATCCCTTCTCCATTATTAAGACAAACCAGATGTTTTCTATCCATTATTTCTTCCACCACTTCTCCATTTGCATCATTCCTATTACCCCACAAAGTACTATAAGCATTAAAATCTCCACAACAAATGAACTTTCTTCCTATATTTTTAAACATTTCCTCCATTTCATCTAAATCCAATTTTTTACACGGATTATAAAAATTTAATATATTAATACTTTCTTTATTAATCCAAATTTCCACAGATAACCATTCTAGTGAAGCTCCTTTTCCTAAAAATCTATACTGTATTCCTTGTTTAATAAATATTACACATCCTCCTCCACTTTCTTGTTCCCTATCTCTTCTAATACTATTATATCCTCTTATGACAAATTCTAACTCTGGTTTAAGCCATGTTTCTTGAATACAAATGATATCTGGTTTATTTTTCAAATAGTTTAAATATCCTTTAAATTCTTGACCATTTGCTAACAAACTTCTTGCATTCCATTGTAAAATAAGCATTAAATTCTTCCTCCATCTTGCTTCCCATCTATTTCAAGCCTTTTATTTATCAATTCCCAACATAAATCCTTCACAGCTAGAAATTTTTCTGCACCTTTCACTATAATCTTGATTTTTTTCAGTTTTCTGTTTCACTTGATCAATACAATTGATAACATAAGCCATGAATAAAATTAATTTATCCATTGTAATTTCCATTCCTGACATTGTTCTTTGTCTTGGCCCAAGATTTGGACTAGAAGACACTTACTGGTTTTTCTGAACTGTTCTTTTTTCTTGAACACTTTTTGCTGCCTCTGCATAAGTAATGCTTTTAACTACTTTCAGCTGTTGAATTTCTGCTGCCTTTTTTCTTGCTTCACACCCTCCATATGCTACATTATGCTGACCACCGCAGTTACAACATTTCAACTGTACATCTGCTCCACATTCATCATATCGATGATCTCCACCACATCTAGCACATCTTTGCTTCCCTTTACACACTGATGCAATGTGACCATACCTTTGACATTTGTAACAGCGCAAGGGAGGAGGAATATAAGGTCTAACAGAAAAACTCAAGAAACCAATTTTCACTTTATCAGGAAGAACATCACCTTGAAACTCCAGAAGTATCAAAAAAACTTTCTATTTTCTCCCCATCCACAGATTTTAACAATCTTTTCAATCTCCGCACTTCACCACCATGTATATTTCTTTTAGGTTTTTCTAAATCTTCCTCAAGTGGAATACCAGTGATTACACCACGTGATACTCTGTTTTCTCCAACAATTATGTTTTCACTCACAACCTTTTTACAAATGTTATCAATCTGCATGCTTTTATTCTTTTGTTCTTCAGACTTACATTTTATCAACATATTACCATCTCGCAAGATTTTTACAAACTCAACCTCCCCTAGTTTCTTTTTTATTTCTCTAGACACTGCTATCGGACTAAGGTTTATGTTCATATCTTCCTTCCTGAATTTAAGTATTACCTTAAACTCCTCATTTATCATTTTCCTCCTAACCACTCTGTTTTCTTCATCTGAACTATATTCTTCTAAACTTCTCTTACTATTTAGATTACCAATCTCTCTATCATCTTTCGAAACGTTTTCCTTCACTCTACCCCTTCCTCTACCTACCGTAGTCCATTTGTCAAAATCCATATCATCATCATCACCACTCCCATCTACCTTTGTGGTCATCCCAATCCAGTCACACTCCAGTTTATGCCAACCGCCAAAATAACAAAACCAAACTGACAGCTGTCAAGCCTTGCCGTGTTCCCTGGATTCAGTTGTTGGACCAGGGAGACTCTAAGAGTTGCAGGACACTGACTCTCGAGGACCAGGACTGCCCGTTCCTGGTTTAGCTGCTGCTGCATGATGAAGGATCTTCCAGAGAGTTTGTTGATGATAATACAATCGCTGCTGCCCTCTGGTGGTTGTTGATGATGTAACTGTGTTGTTTTGACGTCTCTTTTGTCTTCAGAACATTATTGCTGTCCTCTGAACTGTGGATCAGATCCACATACCTGTAAATGAAATGTTTATGTCTTTACTCGGTTATGTTGTGTTGTCAGAAGTAAATGTTTTCACTCTGCAGCCTTACTGTTCCAACTCATAGGAGTTAAGTGTAAATATTAAAAATACTTCAATTTATGTGTAGATTACATTCTTTCAGTTTCAGTAACATTTAACAGGCTTCTAATAAAAAGGAGTGTTTCAAATATTACTTTAAGAAAAATCAAACAATTGCTCTGTGATTCTAAAACTGCTCAGTGTTAACATTGGTAGAATATTAAGCAGCAATATAAATTTACAGTTGATTGTCTAATTCTTTTTATTTCACTCCGTTTCAACAGTAGTGATGTTGTGAGTAATACATGTTTAAGGAGGACAGCCATTGTTTCAAGTAAATCGGGGTGTTCTAAAGCTCCTCTGATTATGTAGCTAAGCTAATTAAATGGATTGTGTTTAATTCCAGGTTGGCATTATCACCACCAAAAACAAAAGGGCTGAGAAGCTTACAGAACTTGCAGGTGAGGATCAAAGTTCATTAGCTATCTGCTGAACATGTATTTGTCAGCCCTAACCCTAACCCTAACCTATTTTATGTAAACCAGGCTCAGTTATGTTGTCTGCTACCAGCAAGGTTAGTCAAGGCTACAGATAGTCCAGATAAAGGCTGCTCAGGTAGTGTTATAATGTCCATTCTGTACAAGTGTTACTGAAATGCACCACACTTTAGTGGCCTCTATTAACTGTTACTTTGGAGCATGATTTACTCATATTTATAAAGAAAGTCATACTAGCAGGAAAACATAAATCATTTTATGAAAAGTTTTTCTTATTCTAATATTTAATCATTTTACCAGATACTCTAGGGAGACAACTTTAATCCTAAACTGTGCTAAGACAATTTGTTACAAATTTTTTTTCAACATAGCAATTAAGAAATGTAAATAATTTCCTAAGAACATTAGACATTTAAATGGCACACTCGGAATCTCTTTTAAAAAATCCAATGTTCACATATGGAACCTGTTAAACATAATGTGCATACAAATGGATACTTCTGCATTACATGCACAACATTGTCCTACATTTTGTATAAATATTTTTGTATTTTATCAATTGGACCCAAGGAAGATTAATAACCACTTGGATGGAAACTAATGGGGTCCTAATAAATAACCAAAAAAGAGCTCAATATATATATCAAATTTCAATCACTGTGGGTGAAAATTTGTGCAAAATTTAGAATGCTATGTTAGGAGGATTTAAGAGTTATGCTTTCCAAAGTTGCCTGTCAGTAATATATTTGACCACTTTAATTGTCATGTATGCTCACACCTGATGAAGATCCTAAAAAAACTTTTTAGTATATTTTTCATTCACATATATTTTTTGTCACAGCCTATTCTAAATACATTTCAGTAATCCAGCTTTTTTAGAGGATGGAACATGAACAATCAACCTTTAAAGTCTTAGTTAAAGCTGTCTTTTGTACTGAATGATAAAACAGGAAGCATTGCTCTGCTCATGTGCAGAGGGGCTTATCTCAGATCCGAGCTGTTCCTGTGACCAGCCTTCATTGTCTCCTAGGAATATTTGACTTAGAGTTACAAGCTGCTCTCTATACACTGTGGGGACTGTATATTGTCAGGGATAAATTAAAAGCTTTCTAAAAAAAAACACATGGATCACATAAAAGGTGTGATCCATCTGAACCACAGATATTTAGTCGAGTTATTTATTTCGATTACTATAGTAGGCCTGTCACAATAAAAAAAATTTTATTGTGACACATAGCGGCCTGCTGCTATGTGTTCCAGCAGTCTGTTGACTTGCATCCATTTCCTGCTCTCTGGAAATGAATGAATCATCGTTACAAAAGGGATTTAAACAGAGAACCATTCTAGAACCATGGCATCAGACATCATGTAGTCCCCCAGGCTTACACACTGATTTTCTTTAATGACTTCAGCCTCGTCTGCACATATCCCGAATTGAAGCATGCTATTAGTCTTTTTTTACAATCAACTGATATTTTTTCACTGGCCAGTGTACTGTACCAGAGTCAACAGTTTTCTGCACAGAAAACTCTTCTGATTACCAGCCTGGGTGCTCAGATTGGAAAGCTTCTGATGGTTCCTAATTTACTGAACAGAGACGAGCTTTTTCTTTTTCTTTCTACCAAAAATTGGATTACAAAAGTCTTCAGTCTGGTTCATTGACATCAACTAGCCCTTTTTTTGAAGGACAATTTTGTTTTCATAGACGCCATTATTAACTCATTTGTTGTAGCTGTTGCTGTTCGCTTATTTAGAATATAATTCAAATGTTTTCCAGCTCCAGTGTTAAATGTTCATTAGATTTGACAGTTTATTGAATCGAAAGATTTCAAAGATCTTGCATTATTATGCCATTAGCCATTATTTATTTTTTTTATTTTTTTTTTAGTTTATTTGATTGGGACAGACATACAGCGACATAAACAAACTGAAAGAAAACAGCAGTCCCATGTTTATGTCACAGTGCAATAGCAAAAGCTAATTCGCAGCACTTGTCCCTAGAAGGGCTTTTAAAAAAAAAAAAAAAAGTCTAAAAGTAATAATCAAACAGACAGTAAAACATAAAACATCAAAACATCAAAAGTGGCTACAGTTCTGTTTTTGACATAACCAGAGTTTTGTTTGCTTCTCAAACATACTAAAACTGGTTACAGACTTTAAATCAACAGGAAGTGAGTTCCAAACTGAAGATCCTCTCACAGACAGAACACCTTGAGCAAAAGTGGTTCTTCGAAAGGGGACCTTACAATTTCCATTTGAAGCTGCTCTAGTAGATCTGCTGTTGTCCTGCAGTCTCTTTATGCAATCACTTAATGATTTAGGTGCATATTCATTTAAACACTTAAAAATCCATTTTAAAAGATTATAATTTATAAAATTAGAAAAACCCAAAATGGCAGATTTAGCCAAAATGTGACAATGATGGAATCTGGTTGGCTTTTGATATAAAACTTTCAAAGCCCGATTATAGAGACTTGATAATGGTCTGAGTGAAGTTTGAATAGTCGGAGACTAGATAATAACTCCTTAGGAAAAATGTGAAAGGATCATTGAGTTAAAAAACATCTCTGCACAGTGAAGAGTTAAACAGTTTCTAACAATTTTGAAACAGTTTATATTTGATCTAACAGTTTTGTTGATTTTATCAACATGGCTCCTAATATACTTGAAAATGATCTCAAAACAACCTTTATTTTAATAACTCCTAGGACAATTTATTGTCCAGAATTTTTTTTATTGTGACAGGCCTACTATAGTAATCGAAATAAATAACTCGACTCTAAATATCTGTGGTTCAGATGGATCACACCTTTTATGTGATCCATGTGTTTTGTTTTTTTTAGAAAGTTTTTAATTTATCCCTGACAATATACAGTCCCCACAGTGTATAGAGAGCAGCTTGTAACTCTAAGTCAAATATTCCTAGGAGACAATGAAGGCTGGTCACAGGAACAGCACGGATTGCAACAAATATCAGCTTATTATAGACGTACAATGGATTCAGTCTCTCAGCTAGTCATTTGTTTGATGTGACCTGATTTTCTAATGAAACAAAGTGTTTCAGGAGCCAATAGCATGTTCTGGTAAATATGTTAATAAATTACAGATTGGCAGTTTCTCTTCTGAAGCAGCAGATGTAGCCAGGTGAAACTTTTTCAATGAAACTGTTACTAAGATAGAAACAGTGATGTCCAGTTGTTCACAGTAGCTAGATACACTGCTTCTTGTCTCAGATCCAAGTTTCCATTCAAATCAAATCAAATCAAATTTTATTTGTATAGCACATTTCAGCAGCAAGGCATTTCAAAGTGCTTTACATCAAATCAAACACAAAAACACAATGCAACATAGAATCAACAATAAAAACACAACATCAAGTCAGATTCCGTCAATAAATTTGTAATTGATTATGTTTCAAATACAACTCTAAACAAGTGGGTTTTTAGTTGAGATTTAAAGGATGTCAGTGTTTCAGCTGTTTTACAGTTTTCTGGAAGTTTGTTCCAGATTTGTCTTGCATAGATGCTGAATGCTGTTTCTCCTTGTTTGGTTCTGGTTCTGGGGATGCAGAGCAGAACCAGAACCAGAAGACCTGAGAGTTCTGGAAGGTTGATACAACAGCAGCAAATCTTTAATGTATTGTGGTGCTAAACCATTCAGTGATTTATAAACTAACAACAGTATTTTAAAGTCTATTCTTTGAGCTACAGGGAGCCAGTGGAGGGACGAGTGTCCAATGAATCCAAGGCAGAAATACATTCATATTGTTCAGCTAACTATGTGTTTATTACACACCACATTGTCCTTCCAACAGTTACCATGTTTTCCTAATATTGTGCGTCACCAGAGAGAATAAATGAGTTGGTTGTGTGGGTTTCTCCTGCTCCCTCCGAGGGCGCTCAGCCTATGCTGTGCCAGTTAAACCTGCCCATCCTTTATTTTGTTTCTCCAACAGGAAATCCAAAGAAGCACATTGCTGCTCTGAAGAAAGCAGTTGACAGCTCATGTGTCGGAGAGCCTTCTCTGTACAACTCTCTTAGCCTGGCTATACAGACCCTCAAGTGGGTTCACCACAGATGCTGTTCCACAGAGGCTTTTTGAGTAAAACAGCAACACTTAGATTCTCTCTCTCTAAAGGCACATGCCTGGACACACCAGCAGAGAAATCCTCATCATCCTCAGCAGCCTGACCACATGTGACCCAGCTAACATCTATGAGCTAATCAAGGTGAAGACATGTTTAATCCCTGACGTCTAATCCAAGGCTGGTAATTAGAAGAGTTATCTGTCCAGATAACTGTCTATGGTCTAGACTCTAGGCGCAACACCCTGAGGCAATCCTACATTGATGGACTTACCTTCTGAATCAGTATAGTCGAGTCTGGTATAGTTTACTGGCCAGCAAAAAAATATCAGTTGATCATCAAAATATCTGAAATACGGATATTTCAGATATTTTTCATCTATATTTATAAAATATAGATGAAAATAAAATATAGATGGAAATAAAATCGAAATATTTGTAAAATATAGATGGAAATAAAACCACCTTAAAAGCATATTTTGTTTGCATGTAAATTGCATGTTTTCCTTTGCTTTCAGACCCTGAAGTCTCTTAAGGTGCGAGTGTCAGTAATTGGCCTCTCAGCGGAAGTCCGAGTGTGCACGGTTCTGACCAGAGACACAGGTGGATCCTACCATGTTATCCTAGATGAGAGTCACTTCAAAGAGCTGCTCATGCTTCATGTCACACCTCCGCCAGCAAGCTTCTCATCGGAAAGCTCTTTAATACGAATGGGTCAGTACTAGAATGTTTGACATTCATATTCTCTAAATTAACTAGAATTGCAACATATTTTGCTGCCGACATGATAAAAGTTAAGTTTCCTCTCCTAAAAGAGATATTTGGTTTCTTGTAATGTTGCTGTTTACTTCAGGTTATGTCACAGATCGAAGGTATTCTGGCACTGGATGGGGAATCAGGGTTTCCCCCAGAAAACTTGCCCAGTGTTTGGGGCGCAAAGATGGTCCACCGGCGGTCCACTGGGGTTTTGTGTTAAAAGCTGTTAAGTTGACAATAAATGAAAAAATATTACTGGTTAGCTAACTATATGCTATGGGAAGACATTGCCAATGACACATTATTTAAACCCACAACTGTAGAATCTTAAGAACAACAAATCAAAAAAAATACAATTAAAATGAATGTCACTTATTTGCACTTCTTTTTAATCCAAATGAAGTCAGCAGCTCAGTAAGACCCCCCAGGCCTTCAGGGGCCCCATAAACACTAATATTTTAACACAGACCACAGATATACAAATGTAACATTTGTTTGATGAGAATACCAATGCTGCTAAATTTGATTTAATGGTTTCAGCATACATAAATTAAAAGATTTCAAATTGTTTAACAAACACTGACTAGTGTTATGACCAGTTAGGCAACATTAAATGTAAGATTTTAAGCAGCTGGCAAGTTTACTTTGTAAAGGGTCAAAGAACAATATTCATAGTTAGATTGTTTTGTTACCACAGCCACAATTATCACTTATTGCTTTTTAGGTAGGTTAATTCAACTACTCCCCTCTCCCAGAATGTAGTAAATCCATGTTGAAATGCTGTTAGTGGTCCTGATGTTCTTAACAGCTAGAGAGGCCCCAAGACAATTTCTGCTCAAGGCCTAATACAGCCTTGGCTCGGCCCTGCATGATGTGTTAAATTAGCACAGACATGCACAACAAATGGGAGATTTTTTTATTTTTTTTTTCCCCACCAGGGGGTCTTTTTGTGGGCTCTAGTGTCCCTAGATACAACAGTAGGCTGACAGGAAAGGGGGAAGGAGAGGGGGGAAGACATGCGGCAAATGTCGTCGGGTCTGGAAATCAAACCTGTGACGGCCGCGTCGAGGACTGAAGGCCTCCAAACGTGGGGCGCGCCACCCTCTACGCCACCGGAGCACGCCCCCAAATGGGAGATTTAATTTAATGCTACTACCATATTTTCCGGACTATAAAGCGCACCTACAATTTAAAAAAAACCAACTGGAAACGTACCTATATAAGCCACACCGGGTTTTAAGCCGCTGGTATCTCTGCCGTTCTGGGTTTTCTGCAGCAGAGGGCAGCGTTCTAATAAATCTACTAGATTTATTAAGGCGCAGCCCTCCGTCTGCAACGCCAAACCATGGTTTTGTTCCCGCCCAGTTTACGTGCAGCAGCTCTATTTCCTTCCTGTACTGCCGGATTGATAGTCCTCAACTTAAAAGCTGCATCATATGAGTTTAAAGAAATTTCTCCATTGTGCCTAGTGCTAGCATGCTTCCAATGATTCACTTCCTGCTAAAGAGCCCCCTGGTGGTTGAAGAAAAATCCACAGAAAAGCCGCCTAGTTCAAATCGTAGGAAAAAAGTAGTGGCTTATAGTCCGGAAACAACAGAAACGCTTTTAGGGCTGAAATGATTCCCCGAGTGATTCAAGTACCTCGATTATTAAAATTCCTCAAGGAAAATTTATCTGCCTCAAAGCTTTACGTTATTTTTTATTATTTAATACACCTGTTCTGTCCAGGTTATTATTTGCGATGCGCAGCGCTCTCACTTCCGCCTGAGTTTGTTGATGAATGCTAAGTGTTAGCAGCATAACGTCCAGTTTTTAAGTTTGAGCTAGGACGATTTTATTGATTGATGATTATGTCCGGGTCTTTGTCGTTTTTTCGGGGGAGTAATAAGCATTCTTAAAATGACTGGCGTGATGCTTGGAGTACGGCAGCTTTTCTCCTCGTAGAGCTGCTGCCTGGTGGCCGGTTCTGAGCGGAGAAGAGAGCTGCAGGTGTATTTATACAGGTGAGCGGATGGACTGAACACGGTGGGTGGCTGCACATTAGTGATTACCTTAAATGTAGTCTTACAGACAAACCGGAAAATTTATTTCATATCATTCTGGAGGCAACAAATGGGTGGCGGATCTCATCATGACGGTACATAGCTGGTATATAAGTTCCTGTGTAAGCCTGTCGCGATAAACGAAAAATTGATTAATCGTACGATAAATTAAAACTATCTACGTCATTTTAATTATTTTCTCTTTCTTTTTCTCTTTCTGTTGATGACGCTAAATGAAAAAAGGCTCAACTCTGGTGCTCTCCACTGATCCTCCCTTCCTCATTTCTTTAGTGTAATGCCCAGCGCACACAACACCATCTTAGTGCTGTCGGTCGATTGTCGGCCCATTTTCAAAATCTGAGACCACACATTAGCCGACAGAAATCCTAGGTATAACCGTTCGATCGGGTTCGATGTGCCGACAGTGGGCACAACATAATGGCTGCAAGTCCAGCTAATTAATTTTAAAACCAGGCATTAATCAATGTTTTACTACAATCTACCTGCAATGCATGTGGCTCTAGTGTCAGCGTAACGTCCTGTCTGAATGAAAACCATTAGAACCTATTTATGTCACGTTAACGAAGAACAGCTGAAAAGTTACCGGGTTCATCAACGTAGCGATTTCGCTCCAACTCCTCCTCTCGTCATTTCTATATTCTTTGTACAAAATGTTTTATAAACATTAATGTTGTTTCCAATGTCCGCTGGACTTCAGGTTGCGCCGTGTCAGCTGTTTGGGATTCCCCTCTGTAATTTCCCCTCAGAAAGCAGGAGGAGAATCTGCGCTTTCTGATTGGTTACCTGTCACATTCAACAGGCTGCGTTAACAATCCCAGCGGGGAAAACCCCTGATTTAGATCAGAGGGGCCACAACAATCTACAGTAACACACCACACACTACAGGATGATCACAAACCACAATCTTAGAACGATCAAAGTTTTATTGCATCAGGTAGTCGATGTTCCATTTTCTCTATTTAAATCTAATGATTACTGAATGGCAATATGGTAAAAAGACTTTATAATCTGCACTCTTTTGGTTGAATGCAGTATTTATTTACACTTTGGCTTTATGTTATTTCGTTTTTATTCAAGTACATTTTTGTTAATGGAGACTGAGAATCAATTTTATTTTTATTTTTGGTTGTTTTGATTATTTTGTTTATAAGTTCCAGTATTGGGTGTTCTTTTGAAAATAAAGTGTATCTATCTTTGGCAGGAAATCGCATGCATTATTACGTCATTTCCATTAAATCTGTGTAAAAAGGTCTTCAAACAATATTATCGTCTATCGCAATAGTTTTTTGAGGCAATTAATCGTTCAGCAAAATTTGCTATCGTGACAGGCCTATTCCTGTGTGTCAAATCCCGTCGCTAACATGAACACAAAAACTATAAATGTCTGAGCAAGCCTTGAAGGATCTGAGCTCCCTCAAGAAGTCTAATTCGCTCTGCTCCTTCTTATAGATGCTTCACTGCTGCATCTTCAGTCCAGTCTGTTGTCAAGGTGAACATTGACTAGTGTTATGAACAGTCAGGCATTAAATACATGTGCTTTTAATTATTAAAATAATGTTACTGTGTAAAGGTCATTAGTGGAATGTCATGATGTTGCACCGTAATCAGCTAATGAACTCAAGACACCTGCAGAGGTTTCTCTCACTCAAGGTCAGTGGGTCAACATCATGGGGAATACTGCTGACTGGACAGACGTCCAGAACAGAGTCACTGACACCCTTCACAAGGAGGGGATGCCACAAAACATAATTGCTGAAGAATATAGCTGTTCAGAGCGTTTTATATCCAAGCATATTAACATAAAATTGAGTGGAAGGAAGAGGTATTGTAGAAAAAGATGCATAAACAACAGGGAGAACTGCAGACTTGAAAGGATAGTCGAGCTAAATCCATTCCAGAAAATCATGACAAGCCAGAAACAATGGCAGAGGCGTCTTACCTGGACTGTTGAGTCCGTTTTTCGCATTAAAGTAAATTCTGCATTTCATTTCAAAATCAAATTCCCAGGGCCCTTGAAATGCACCTGGTTCTAATTATTAAAATGGCATTAAAAAGCTGTCTTTGTATCCAGGCAGCCTAGCTACCGTGAGCTCCTTTGTCTGTGCTTTCTTTGCACTGTTGATACTAACAGGAACCCATGTTTGCTTAGGTTTTCCTCAGCACAGTGTAGCCTCTCTGAGTGATCAAGATGTCAAACCATCATTCAGCATGTCGTAAGTACAGAAAAAATAAAACTCCACCATTTTAACAGCTGGTTCCCACAATGAGTTGTGTGTGTGTGTGCGTGTGCGTGTGTGTGTGTGTGTGTGTGTGTATTCGTTCCTAGTCATCTGGACTACAGTGGCGGCCCGGCTCTGACTCTAGGAGGTTACTTCTGTCCGCAGTGCCAAGCAAAATACACAGAGCTTCCTGTGGAGTGTAAAGTCTGTGGTATGTGTGATGTAGGCATTCAATGTGTATGGAATGTTTTATGAAACTGATGCTCATTTCTCTCTGTTAATATTTTTAATTTAACATAGCTTTAGCTGTGAGTATGTGGGTGTTTTCCTCTCAGGTTTGACGCTGGTGTCTGCTCCACATCTGGCCAGATCCTTTCATCATCTGTTTCCCCTCCAAGCTTTTATTGAGCATCCTGCTGACAATTATCACCTGAATAGGTAACACTTATTCATTCGTCTGTGTCATTATTGCCATGTAATTCGCTTCTGTGTGACCTTAAATGTCATTTCTTTCAGGTTCTGTCAGGCCTGTCAAGGGCAGCTGAAAGATAAAAATGTAAGTAGAATTCCAGAAAATTTGTTTCTCATTAAATCTTCAAGGAAGAAGATCAACGGCTCTATTTCTTCCTGGAAATAATTACATAAATGAGAATGTTTGGTTTGTGTAAAAAGTTGTAGCATATGTTTATCAACACTAAAGCAGTTATGTGTTTGTAAAAGTGTTAAATGTTGAGTACCTAAAGACACTGGCATTTCTTTGGAATTTGTAATCTTTAGAATTAGCTTTTTCTCCATTACATTCAACCATTGTACTAAAGCCTTTAGATGCCAGTTGAGCTTAAAAGTTACACAAATGATGTTTCTAGGGAACTCTGAATGAACTAATTTAACTACAACTGGGGATTGATTTGCTCTCAAATTCCAGGTCAGGTATTTTAGCTACTGACCAATCATTGTTGGACCAATCATTCCTCAACATCTGGAATGTTTCTCCCTGTCTCTGCTGGCTTCCAGGTCTTCGCCTGTCCTTTGTGTTGCAGTGTGTTCTGTGGGGAGTGTGATCTCTTCATCCATGAATCACTGCACTGCTGTCCCTGCTGCATTCACAATCGGACTGCTACATGAGGCCCAAAGCCAGTTTGGCGCTCTGGGCAAAACACTCTACAAAGGGGAGTGGGGTGGATTGGGTGTTTTGTATTAGTCACTATTGACAATCAGATCCTCCGGTTGAGAGCTTTGAGGGGAGGGAAGAGGGGAGAACATACACAATGAGAGGGGCTGGGGCGCTCATGCCACCCCACAAGATAACAGCTTGGGCAGTTGCCCATTTTGCCCATATCAGAAACCGTCACTGGGCCCAAAGAATCCGTCTTCCTGCCCTGTATCAACCCATCACTTCTGATTCCTCAGAAGTGAAAGGATCACTGAAAGGGATCCTTTCAGTGATCCCTCTGTCTGAAGAATTGGCTCTCACAACTCACAATTTTGTTTTTCGGGTTGCATGAAGATCATCTAACTAACAATGCTTGGAATGTTTTGTTTTGAATAGTAAAAGATTGTGTTTTTCATTCATCCTTCCCTTCCATTAAACATTAAGGATAAAACTGTTGTGTTTGTAATTAAGAAAAACTGTGGTTTGAAGCACAAAGTGCCTGATGTGGGTTTTTACATCATCTGAACCCAGATGTGAAGTATATAGTTTGGACAAGTTCAATGAAACAGTTCTTTGCACTTAAGTGCTTTGACGTATTCATATGTTTCCTGGTTGAGTTTCCAAAGTTGTACTGCATGTTTTACCTGTACCGATATTATTTTACTATTTCTCCACAACATTGACTTCTCCACTGCTTCTCTGCTTCACTTAAACTTCCCACAATCTTGTTGCATAACACTCACATGACCAAACAAAGACCACATGACTAACACCCCTCCTCCCCCTCTAAAAACAAACGGCAGCAAAAAAATAAATATTAGTTAATATTGGCCCAGTTTTATTTATTGGACTGATACCAATATGCTAAAAATTTACCAATCAGTCGACACCGATGTTAGTACCACTATATCATGCTTCCCTACTCGTTTATCTTGCTGTTTACTATGAAATATTAGAAAACTGTCATTTCTAGGGTTTAATGTAGAAATGATAAAATCAGGTGAAATCTAAACCACTCCGCCACTTAAGCCAGAATGGAAGACTGAAGAATTATCTACTCTCATTACTTCTTTTCTACCTACATCAACTCTTTGAAGAATTTAAATTAATATGATTTACAACATTTAATTACCTTTCGGGGTCAATAAAGTATTTTTGAATTTTGAATTTCTGTGAAGAATATCCTTTTTTTATTAGTCATCTTGTAATATTAAAATTTTGTGAGACACTTCCAAAAACATAAAGGCTTGTATTTCACTCTGTGTAATAAATTTGCATAATAATTTTTCTGACATGATTGACAAAAAAAAAATTAACTTTGTGACATTCTTTATTTTTGATTTTTAAATTTTAAATTTACATGTAGATCAGAGGTACTCAAGTCCAGTCCTCAAGAGCTACCATCCTGCATCTTTGAGATGCATCCTGCTCCAACACACCTAAATCAAACGAGTGACTTGTTACCAGGCCTGTTCAGAGCTGAGTGACTGCTGGTGAGGGAATTCATTCATTTGATCCCGGTCTGCTGCAGTGAGGATGAATCTAAAAGTTGCTAGAGAGTAGCTTTTGAGGACTGGACTTGAACACCCCTGCTGTTGGTGGATGTCATTAGCTTTAAATTCCATTGTTAACTATCAGCCAGTCTGTATTGACATTATGTTTTTTTGGGGAAAGGTGTGGTTTTGTGAAAACAAATTGTTCCCAAAACCACACCTTTCCCCCAAAGACCATAATGTCAATCTACATCTTCTCTCCTTTTATAGCTCCTCTCCATAGAAGCAACATTTTGTGTGGCTTTCTGTTTGACTGTGATTCCTTTCTGGAGGAGGACATCAGCCGGGATAATGCTGCCACCAATTAAGTTGGTCATGACAGATGGCCACTTGTATTGAGTCAGGTTCTGGTACTGCTAGAGGTTTCTTCCTGTTAAAAGGGAGTTTTTCCTCCCCACTGTTGCTACATTCATACTCTGTATGAGGGATTGCTGTAAAGTTAACAACACAATGCAAGCAGTTGTCACAACAGGAGGAATTAATTCTGCAAGTCATGATGCAATCTGCTGGATTTTCTTGGATACAAACTTTTTAAACCACTTGTGCCTTGAGACAATATTTCTTGTGAATTGGTGCCTTGATTAGTGTTCAGCTCAGGCAAACAGTCCATGATACTTGTGATTATGAGTTGGTAGAGAGCAGCTTCTCTCCTTTCTCATGTTTTCAATTGGTTTCTTTCTCTTCCACTTTTTTGCTCGAGTTTCATACTGCCACATGTGGCACTTGTAGAAGTGACTTCCGAACCACTTTCTATCCTCACTTTGCCTAAACCTTGTAAAATATAATTTTGTCAATATCTTTGGAAAACTAGAAAATGTCCTTTTTTAGATCTTGATTTAAGGGTACAGAATAGTTGTTTAAATTCAATCAATACCATCTATGTACACAGGGGGGCAGTAGATAAAATGCGGAAATAGTTATCCAGAAAACTAGATCGTAATTTCCGCTTATGTTGTTATGTTGGCGGGAAACACTGGCTGTCAGCAGTTTTGAGAAGAGACCGACTACGTCCTCTATGTCGCGGGTTCTGAACGGAATTGTGGCGGTGTGCCCCAACCTGGGCATTGGGAAGGATGGGAAGCTGCCCTGGCATCCTATTCGTCTCAGGTCAGTTATCATGGCATTTGCTCTGGAAGGAATGAAGCTGTCAAAGTGCCGAACCCCTTTGTTGATTCATTCAATTTCCCTTTGGGATCAATAAAGTAATTTGCATTTTCAAATTTTCAGCAACGAATTCTCTCATTTCCGAAAGATGACAGCCACACCGTCAGTAGCAGGTAACTTCATCCTTCTTAGATGACAGAGCCTCCAAAAACATGCGTTACGGAGGAGCTGCTGATTTGATTGTTGCTTCTTAAGTAACCAATTTCTCTGTGTGATGGGCACAGAGAAATTGTTAATTAGTTGGATTAGTAAGCGACTGAAACTGCTCTTGTAGGCAGGAAGAATGTGGTGATCATGGGCAGGAAGACCTGGTTCTCAATCCCAGAGAAGAACAGGCCACTGAAAGACAGGATCAACATCGTCCTCAGCAGGGAGTACAAGTAGGACGCACACACACAGAGTGCACGTTACCCACCGTTCAGGAACTCCTTGTCAGAATTTGTTTCAGTTTTCTATATGTAGTTTATATTAAATTCGGCTGTTTTGAATGCACAGTGTCACAGTTGGTAGAGCTGTTGCCTTGCAGCAAGAAGGTCCTGGGTTCGATTCCCGGCCCGGGGTCTTTCTGCATGGAGTTTGCATGTTCTCCCTGTGCATGGTGGGTTTTCTCCGGGTTCCTCCCACAGTCCAAAAACATGACTGTCAGGTTGATTGGTCTCTCTAAATTCTCCCTAGGTGTGAGTGTGTGTGTGAATGGTTGTGTGTCTCTGTGTTGCCCTGCGACAGACTGGTGACCTGTCCAGGGTGACGCCCCTCTTGCCCAGAACATAGCTGGAGAGGAACCAGCAACCCTCCTGACCCCATTAGGGACAATGTTTGAATACAATTTTTATTTTTATTTTTTTAAAACGTAAGTTTTATTCAGTCGGACACATCCCTGATGAAAAATAAATATACTAAGTATGTTGAATTTTAACATACTTAGCATACTTTAAGTCAGACTAATCATGAGTATACTTCAAGTTCACTTATTAAAGTGTGACATTTTGGAACAACAAATGTTGTACTTAGTGTACTTTAATAGTATATAAATTCTATTAAAGTACAATTTAAAGTGTACTAAATGTACTTTCACATATGTTTGTGGAACAACTTAGTATACTTTAAGCATTTTTGCTTTTTATGTAATATAAACATGCTTGATTAGTATATTTTCAGTGTACTATTTTTGTGATTGAATTACATTTAAAATATATATTGGCATTACATATTTTATATATTAGTAGTGTGATTACAGTATTCTACAATTACACTATTGGTTTATCATAATTGCTAGTGATGTACAATTTTTAGTTACTTAATATTATTTATTATTCTGCTTTGCTACTTTGTACATTACATGCATCATACACACTGTAGTACTGCAAACATATCAGGCTACCAGAACACAGAAGGATCAACTACAACACACTTTCCAACTAAAACAAATTACATTGTGCTTTCAATATATTATCATTGTGGTAACAGTTTATTTGATGGGGTGTGCATAAGACTGACATAACACCTGTCATCCAACCTTTAAAGCTACTTCTTATTGAAAGTGTTATTATTTACTGAATGACACTTCATGACACCTGTTGGTATGTTCCTAACAGGTGTCATGTTTATGACAGTATCATGTCAGTCTGATTCACACCCCGTCAAATAAAGTGTTACCCGCATTTTCCAAGAGGACGTTGACAATATAGTATCACAGAATTGTACAAATTGTCAATGTATTCAAAGTTTACAGACAACATGCTTATGAAAATTAGCACAATAAAACAACAGATACAACAACAGATGTTAAAATGTACCAGTTGCTCAGTAAACCCCCCCCAAAAAGCCTTACACCATGAAGACGATGTGGAGGTTCATCCTCAGAACTGGTTGGTGATCTGGTGGAGCCAGAGCCTCTTCTGAGACAGGAAAGACTTTAGGTTTTCTAATTCTTGTTCACTTGCTTCCTCTTTCATCTTAATTTGCTTAAACTGCAAAAATATGTTGAAGATAAAAACAATGATGAACGAGTTCCAACAGCCTCACAATATCAAAGTATCTTTCGAATAATGAGCTTAAAAACCAGGTTGAGTTAATGAAGAAAAGTATATTGAGTCGCAACAAATAGAGCCTCCATGCCGTTATAACAAGAAGCTGGATGATTGTATAGTAATTATCATAAGTCACAAGTTCTTCTTGGGTTCATGGCTTTTCTTCTTTCTATGACGTTTTTAAAAAAAACAAAGTTTTAAACGAATTGACAGTTTGTACAATTCTGTGATAGTATATTGGCAATGTACTCTTGAAAAATGTGAATATATTAAATACACAATGTAAGTTTTTTTCAGTTATGGAGTGTGTTGTAGTTGATCCTTCTGTGTTCTGGTAGCCTAATATGTTTGCAGTACTACAGTGTGTATGAAGCATGTAATGTACAAAGTAGCAAAGCAGAATAATAAAAAATATTGACAAGTAACTGAGAAGTGTACTTCATTAGCAATTATGATAGACCAATAGTTTAATTGTAGCATACTGTACACACTACTAATATATAAAATATGTAATGCCAATATACTTGTAATGAAGACTGAGGCTGGTTTGGTTATGGATAAACTATCACTCCAGGGTGTCGGGTTAGGACAGCTGATGTATATGTTTAGGTGAGTTAGTGAAATAAGAGAACATCTGAGTCCAGAATTGAGTTTTACTTGATTTTAATTAGCTCTTGAGGTTCCTCCATACATATAAAGGCATGTGTGTGTGTGCGTGTGCGTGTGTGTGTGTGTGTGGTTTTCTATAAAGACAAACAAATACAAATTATTAGAACTTGCCTGTAAATACGTTCACAAATAAAGATCAGATCTTTATGGATCTGACGTAGATCTATAAAGATATTTGCAAGAGGTGGCAAATATGAACGAGAAGCCACCCAGTGGCTGAAATAAAATACATCTAAAACACCTTGATAAAGAAAAACTAAACTAGAGGGCTTAAAACAGATAATTCACACTCTTTTGTACAGCCGCCCCCAAATTTGATCCGCAAATTTGACCACTACCTGTCTTGATCATCCTGAGGTACAGCTGGCAGTTTTGAGGCAAACAACTGGCAGAGTGAAGGTCCTGCCTTTAACTTGAACTACGGCTGTTCTCACTTGTCCGTCTGCTCCAGGTATGACGCTTGTCACTGTTCCTACTTGCCAGAGGGCTCTTGGTGTCTGCTGGTTCAACATCCTTTTCTGTTTGCCATTTCTGTCTGGCTTGTAATGTCGGATGAAAGTGGTGGATGTAATGCTTCCAGAAGTGATCTGTTAAAACCTGAGAATGTCGGCACCATTTTCGACTTAAAGTTCAGACTTGGGATAGACCACTTGTGGAAGGGAGGGTTGTGGCCACCTCATCAACAAACAGTTGGGCGTGACTGTATCTGGATCAGCCAGATCAGAGGAAACGTAGCCCAAGGGCCTGGAGTTGAGAATACCCTCTATTTCAATAAGGACTGTTCTCAACACCTCTTCTGGCACTGACTGAACTCCAAGAGCGATCGGGAGAGCGTTCTTCACTGATCTAACCTCTCGCTCCCAGGACCCACCAAAATGCGGAGCATTCTGGGTTGTTAAAGTGGAAGTGAATCTGTTGAACAGCAAGTTGGTCCTTCACTGCTTGTTCCAGCCCTCCAAAGGCTTCTTGAAGTTCTTTATCTCCTCCTTTGAAATTAGTTCTCTGATCTGAGAGGATCTCATGGGGATTTCCTCTTCGAGCTATGAAACGTCTGAGGGACATTAAGAACGAATCGGTAGTGATGGGTCCGGCATCACCGATGCGTCGGGGCATGTGTCAAGCCCATAGACCAAAACCTGCGTCAGTGCGCGTATTGCTTTCAAAGATGAAGGAGCAATTGAAGACTATTCTGTACTTCCCATTATGCTGAACAATGTGATGTGATTATGGCTTCAATCTAACCAGCATCAATGAGCTTGTGGATTTTTCTGGAGTAAATGGTAGCTTTCTCCGTGTCGTTTACTAGCTGTTTTTCTGTCCCACGCAGCTATGGTAAGACAGCTTCTTTAGGTGCATGAAGGGATGGGAAGTCTCATTTCCATAACAATGACGCCGCATACCTGTTCACACTATCGACCATTACTCTGGTGGTCTTATCTTCCAGTATGCACACTGCCTCCAAATCTTCTCTTGACCTGGTAATCAACCGTTTGCTCCTGTATGGCAGTGTCACAACTTTTCCAGATGATTTAGAAGCTCTGCTTCCGATGGATTGCAGGTAGTGAAGAGACACTGTTGTGGAGATAGTTGATGGCATAACAGACTTGTGGGGCCTTCTAAAGTCCATCCTAGCCTGGTACGAACTGGTGGACCGAGACGTACTGGTTCCACTGGTGTAACTACATGTGGGTAATCTGATCCCATCAGCAGGAATGGCTGGGCACCTTTAATGGATGACAGTGGAACGTCTCTGAGATGTCAATATTTTTCCTGAAGAGCTTCAACTAGGTAGGTATGGCAGGCTAAGTTTAGCTGTTTGGCCGTGAAAGCTTTGTTGACCTGGTATGACTTACTTGTTAGGCTGTGAAGCAGGAGCAACTGAGAAGGAGACAGTGGCACCGTTAATGGTGCAGACTTCTTGCCGGATGGTACAAAGTGCAAGATCTTCAGGCTTCCCTTGAAGACCCAGGCTAAGAGAAGCATCATGTATCATCCAGTATTGCGTAGGTCTCCAGTACCTTTGGACCGTTCTGGAGGATGACACTGCACAGCTTGAGTAACACTTGGTTGCTTCTAGCTGGCCGATCAATGTACAGTGTCTCTGAAACAGAACTTGCTAGGCATGTGCTCGGCTGAAGTGCTTGAGGTTTGACAGGTGCTATGCTCATTTAGCTGGTATTAACCTCATGCAAGATATCCAGATGCTTCCTCTCACATTGTTTGCACTTGGCTTTGAGATTGCACCTGGCGTCCTGATGTTCCCGACTGCAGTGCCAGCATCAACTGTTTGCTTTAATCTACTCTTTCCTCTGCTCTACTGACAGGATTTTGAAGTTGCTGCACTGGTTCTGTATCGCAGAAAGGGCAGTTTTTCTTTGGCTTGTCCTGAGAGATTTCTCTCACAGCTGGAGTCTTATCTGATTTCATCTTTGACTGTACAATACGGAAAATACATTCTAAAAAGTTTTACATGTAATTCATTCACAAAAATAGTACACTCAAAATATATTAATCAAGCACATTTATATTTAAAAAAAAGCAAAATACTTAAAGTATACCAAGTGTAACGTAAATTATTGCAAAAAAGTATGTGAAAGTACACTTGGTACACTTTGAATTGTGCTTTTCCAAAATTTAATTACTATTAAAATACTAAGCACAAAATTAGTTCTAAAATAACACACTTCATGTTAACTAATCTTAAGTGAACTTGAAATATACTCATGATTAGTCTGACTTAAAGTATGCTTGAGTATACTAAAATTTTATATACTTAGTATATTTATTTTTCACTTTGGCTGTCATAAAAGTAAACAGAGTGTCTGTCTCACGGACTAAAACTGGGAGCTGGTTCCAAAAGAGAGGAGCCTGATACTGTAATTTAAAGATCTACGTCATATTCTAATTTTAGAAACTAGGAACCACTAGCATAGTAAATTATAATCTATGCAACGATCACATATTAAATGTAAGATGTAACTTGCAACTAGTATGACTATAGAAATGTACTTACTATAGTGTTATTTTACCAAATTTAAACATATAAAGTATATGTTTAAATGTAATTAAACATAAATTTTAGGAAATAAATACAGTTTATTTGCTAAACTGTAATTACTTCATAAGTAATTCTGTTGCGCTTTCATTAATAAAAAATATGGAACTGGTAAGATAAATGATTAAAACTAACCTGGTGCTGTTTTCTGGATCCCTGCAGCATGTTCAGAAATGGGGTTGCCTGGATAAAATGCTGCAATGGTTTCTAACAAGACTTGTAGACCAGAAAAGCAGATTAGGAATCACCCTAAGCAGCATCAGCAAGTTAGCTTGCTAATACATCTGGCTGGCTCTGTTTATGATACCGAGGAAATTGGTGTCACTATTGTAGACTCATGTATTGTGGCTGTAAAACACAATTTTGACACCTATTAGACAGTTAGTGCAGTGACTTTGTTAAACAAACAAACAAACCTCGCATTCTGACTAAAACCAGGAAGATAGAGCACATCACCCCAGTTTTAAAGTCCTTCCCTGTAGCTCAGAGAATAAACTATAACATACTGTTAGTTTATAAATCACTTAACGGTTTAGCACCACAATACATTAAAGATCTGCTGCTGTTGTATCAACCTTTTAGACATTTCAAGTCTTCTGGTTCTGGTTCTGCTCTGCATCCCCAGAACCAGAACCAAACGAGGAGAAGCAGCATTCAGCATCTATGCACCACAAATCTGGAACAAACTTCCAGAAAACTGTAAAACAGCTGAAACACTGACTTCCTTTAAATCTCAACTAAAAACCCACTTGTTTAGAGTTGTATTTGAAACGTAATCAATTACGAATTTAACAATGGCACTTGACTTAATGTAATGTTTTGATTGTTGAGTCTGTGTTGCATGACTTTGTTTTTTTGTGTTATGATGTAAAGCACTTTGAAATGTCTTGCTGCTGAAATGTGCCATACCATTTTTGTGATTGAATTACATTTAATTACAACCAGCAACCTGAACCTAAAGAGCTGAAACAGGAACAGACGAAAAATGTAAAGGGCCGTAGTTCCATAGAAATGTCTAAATAATTAGGATAAAAAGAATATGTGTGTGTGTATGCATGCGGGTATGTACGTGTGTATATATGTATGTGGGTATATATTGGATTGATTCAATCTACCTTGATGCCAATTGACCTGCAATGTTAAAGCAAACCTTATCTGATCTAATTTGCTCTAGGGTGCCACCTGCAGGAGCACACTACCTGGCATCAGACTTCAGCTCAGCTCTAACATTAGTTGACACAGAACTGGCAGAAGAAGCTGACCAGGTCTGGGTTATAGGAGGAAGCTCTCTATACAAGGTAATTTTTGTTTTGTTTTGTCTTAAATCCCGCCCCGAGGTAGAACATTTGACCTGAGTAAACTATACATTTTTGCTTACTTTAATTGCCCTTCTGCTTACTGCTTCAGTTAATTTGTTTTTATGAAGCAAAGTAACTGCAACTACCTACAACTCTCTCACTTTTTGTTTTGTTTTGGGCTGGAAAGGAGTTGATGGAAAGCCCGGGAGCCAGGAGGCTGTTTGTCACACAAGTCCTGCAGCAGTTTGACTGTGACACTTTCCTTCCTGAAATCGTCCCAGAAAAATATCAACTGCTGCCAGAGTAAGGGCATCATAATCTCTGTTAAAACGCATTTAGAAATCGTTACAAAAAAAATCAATTCCACTTGGGGAGCACGTCGCTGCAGAAAGGGGCGGGGATGGACCCAGTCAGTCTCATACCTTATTTGGAAATGGGACCATTGCACTCCAGAAGTGAAGGGGGCGCTATTTCCTGTAATATCTGCGGTCTCCCGTTTTTATTTTCTTTTAAAATCTGTGATATATTCTCACCTTCTGGAAGGATTTCTACTCTCAGCATGTATTTGTACTTCTTTCTTTTATTTACTTCAGCGCAGCTCACAGTTTTTAACAAATTCTGTAGCTTTCGGTGTACTTCTAAGTCTGCTCCTTAGTTACATCTTTTGCCTGTAGTGGTGGGGGTGGTAACACAACTAATTTAATTACATTACCAAATCAGAATACCACAATACCACAATAATTATTTATTATTAATTCTGGCTTTACTGGGGTAAAGTGAGCGAATATAAATTCACTCACAAAAGAGCATACCTATTAATCCTTAAATTATTATTTAAGGATTATTATCCTTAAATAAAAATTATTATTTAATATGGTGCAACCCCACTGGGCCATACATGGAGGCTTTGGCTGTATAATACAGTTGGGGAAAACTGATATTGAAGGGTTTTCTCTACTCTTGTGCATTACATGATATTTATTTTCTTCTTCAGGTTCCCAGGAGTCCCAAAAGAACTTCAGGAGGAGAATGGAATCCAATACAGATTTGAAGTGTATGAAAATATTTAACAAATGACGTTGTATGAAGAAATAAGATTATGAGACAATGCACTGTAAATGTTGATGCATAATTTTGTTTTACTGTTTTATTTCACTATAAATGTGGTGACAGTTGGTAGCAGAGAGTCTGTCCTGGCTCCTGTAGGTTAAACAAAGAGTGTACGATCATTGTTATGATCAATCTGATCAGCATCTCTTGGGAATGTGGGAGGAGATGGGAGCATTTCATCAAAGCTTCCATTTTCCTGCTCAGTGTTGTTGTATGTTGATTGACCGAGATAAATAAGTGTAATTATTATTGTACTGAAGCTTCTCTATTAAAAACAAATGCATATATGAGCTTCTCTCACTTATATAACTTAGACAAACTAATTGACCAAGCTGAAACATATCAAAGTTAGAAATGTTTAATTTTAAATAAAATGCAAATCTTTTGAATCATTCCTTATTGCTTTGAGTCTTTTCATGTCGGTTGTGGTGCTCCTGGAAAAGTCAATGTTGGGAAGCAGGCCATACTCAGAACCAATAGAACAGACTTCTGCAGGTAGTAGTATCTAAGGAACTGTGTCTGAAATGATTCCTCTTTTCACAATTTGGATGTTCCACTCTCCAGCTCAGTTTTCTATTTGGTCAGACTGTGAAACATGATATTACACCTGCCATGAACATTTAGTCATTATGAATGTCAAGTTGTCATAACAAAGACATTTTAAACAACATCAACTTTGTATTAGAAGAATCATTATTCACTGAATGACACTTAATGACAATAGCCATAAACATTCATGAAGACTCCTTCATGTTTGTAACAGTGTCATGTCGGTCTTACACCCCTTCAAATAAAGTGTTACCAAAATTTGAATATATTTTGGATCCTCACATGCCGCCTAACAACACTGAAGCACATCCCTGGTGGAGCCAAGCTTTTCTGTCTCTCTATATCAGTGACTTCTGGGAACATTGTTGTGTCTATGTAATGAGTGAAGCTTTTTGTTGTGCAGTCTTCACCAAGATAAATGTGCCTGCAACCTTGAACCATACACTGACGTTGGCGGCACTATTGTCGTTCCACACATCAGCAGACTGAATGCATGAAGGTGAAAAGAAATTAGTCTTACCTGCGCAAGTGCTTGACTGAATCCATCGTCTGGATGGTGGGTGCTCATAAAAGAACGTGCTGTCATTGGTTAGGCACCTCCTGCCTCTTTGATGCCATAGGCTAGGCTTTCTGTTCTCATCTGACGTATTTTAGACTTCAGTATGTTCAGTACCTTTTTTCACTCGTCAGCCTGTCTGATTTCCCTCCAGGCTCTATTTGACCTGCAGCCTGCCAGTGGCCTATTAACTGGAGTAAATGGCACTTTCAGGATTTTTATGAGAAGGAATGAAACACTTTCAGGTAAGTTCATGCAGAAATTTTATTGGTATGCATTTTTACTAGTTTTATCTAAATGATGTTCTCTGATAAGCTTAGGATTTTTTACTTTTTTTGTGAAAGATTTGACTTAACCTTGATGGCAAGTGACACCTCATTACATGCAGGTTACTTTATTTTCTTCATTTAGTGCTTATGCAGAAAACAGAATGTTTTATTAGACTTTTACATCTGTTCATTTGAGACCAAACAAATAAAGTCAAGCTTAGAATTTGTAAATGTTTTCAAACTTTTGTCAAATTATTTAATTTGCATTTCTATGTTGTTGATTTTTTTGCTTGATTTTTCATTATTAATATGCACAGTCTATCTAGCTGCATATATAGATAGCTCAGATAGCTCTTTTCCATGTGTCTGTACAGATCTGCTCAATAAATTAAATAAAATTGAAAAGCCCATCTAATTAAAGAACTTTACTACTAAGTGAAACACTAAATTACACACAAATTGATGTTTAAAACCTTTATTTGTTAATTAGAATGATTTTTCACCTACAGCAAATGAAAATATGGCATTAAAACTAGATTTTTACAATAAAAAAACTAATTTAAAAAACGGAGCCTTAAAGTTGCATGTAACTTTTATGAAAATTTTTTTTTTTTTTTCATTTGTAAACCTACCACTGTGTCATGACAGAATAATGAGAATAATGACAGATAATCTGTAAAAAATAAAAATCCAGCGCCTCTCCCTTCTCCCAGCACTCCAAGAACAAACTGCAGAAATACTTTGCTCAGTCAGAAAATAAAATCAGGGACAAGTGGCAGGTTTTAGCACCGTCAGTCATGCTTGTCTGCACACTTGCTCACACACTCTAGTATGCAGCCTCTTCCTGACAGCAGAGTTTGTCATGAATGCTAATGATACTTAGCATGACAACTGATGACTACAGAGAAACAATTTTCCTATAATTGTCCCATTTTGCTCTACACCTTATGCCCCTCTAATGAAGTATTTACTCAAAGTGCAAAGATTGAAGAATATGGACAGTACGGATTTCAGTAACTGCAACATCCAAAGTGACTGAAAATAGTGAAATAGTTAATAACTGTGGTATATGTTTTAGGTGGCAGTATGAATTTAAATGTACAGTATACATATTAATGCTTTGCAAAGTCATTGCAGGACATATTTGGTTGTTCAAATATGGTTTGGTATGACTTATACCAGATAGCACAAGATGGTAATTCAATGTTGAATTACAGTCAGAATGGTTGATTTTTGGTTGAGGTCGATCAATGATGAAGAGATGTCATTGAATCAATGTTGTTTTGTGGTTGAAATCTAATGATTGAAAGGCCAACATCTAATCCAGTGTTAGATGTGACTTAAGGACCAGGGTTGAGAAAAACTGATAATCAATTTTGAATCAAAGTATGCTGTTTGTCTCACACCTTCCCACCTCTTTTCTTTCCTTCCGTCCCTTCCTTTCCACTGTTCCTCCTTGAGTTCTGGGTGAGAGCATTTTATTACTGGATGGGGTTTATCATGTTTTAAATTAAGCACTACATGTTGAGAACAGTAGGTTCCTTTCTGTACAATTTCTAACTTGTCTGTAAATATTATTACTGACTGTTTGTGCATAATATGTTGCATAATGTGTTGACACAAAAACATCTACAACTTACTATAAGGAGTGACCTGGTCCTCAACCCCCATTTTACACTAGTGGTTTGTCCCAACCAGACAGCCACTTTGCTGCTGGCTTGTTTGCAATCTGCTTCTGAATTTAATTCTACTCTGAACTCTTTTGTGGTAAGTTTGGCAATATTACTTTCACCTTAAATGTGTTTGTTGAAAAGTAACTACATTGTTTTGTGCCTATTGTAACCCAGGTTATTTTGGTGCAAACCAAATAGTTTTAATAATTGAGGTCATGTCTCCCTTTGAATTTTGTTATCATGCCGACCACTCTAGGCCTGGGTATGAAATCCTGTAAGATTTTGTGGGATTTCATTTTTTAAAAGTAGGACAGTGTCTATTGCAGGGGTGGGCACTCCTGGTCCTCGAGGGCCGGTGTCCTGCAACTCTTAGAGTCTCTCTGGTTCAACACACTTGAATCCAACAGCTGAATCACCTCCAAAGTGCAGTTAACTTCTACAGAGTTGTTGTTGTTCTTCTTCTTCTTTGTGATTTTTATTGTATTATCGCCATCTACTGTGCTGGAGTGTGGACCAGAGCATCTCCCCTCCAATCTAAATTCTTACATATAAGCCTGTTACCTTCAAAAATTTAATAACTGCTTTATTTATTTTATGTTTAATTAATATCTTATTAAGTTTTAATGTGCTTTAATGGGCAGTAATGAATGAAATGAAATGAAATTTATTCGAACATGATACAAATATAAAAATAAAATAGTGCACAGTAACAAGAAGTGCATAAGAAAGAAGAGAAAATACAGATTTTATGTTTCAGTTAACATATCATGCTCAAAATGGGGTAGGAAGAAGTGAGAACTTATAAACTCCTACCCCTAAACACTTGAGACTTTAGAGTCCTACTGTCATTAAAAGAAATCAAAATCAAAGTAGCAGTCAGAAGTAACAGTTACTAATATTTACCTATACATTTTCCCATTTTATGCTGGTTTATCTTTCTAAACCCTTACACCAAGTTGTTATCTTCAATACACACCTTATTGCTTTCTGTCCCCATGTGTGTATCTATTGAAAATTACCTCTTTGTACTTTCTTTTGAATTGAGTTAAACTATTGCTTTGTTTTAAATCTTCATGTAACTTATTCCATAACTTTACACCTTTAATTGAAATACAGAAGCTTTTTCTTGTTGTTCTAAAATTGCGGATCTTGAAGTTTGAGTGACCCCTTAAGTTATACCCCCCTTCTCTTTCAGAAAACGTGCTCTGTATGTGCTCAGGTAACAACTTTTTAGATACCTTGAACATAAATTGAGCCATTTTAAATTCTACAAGCTCGTCAAATTTGAGAATTCTGGATATTATGAAGAGCGGGTTTGTATGCTCATAATAACCGACATTATGGATGATTCTAATGGCTCGTTTCTGTAGGGCCGGTTGCGGATGTAAAGAGCTCTTGTAATTAACTCCCCACACTTCACAGCAATATGATAGATATGGTAAAATCAGAGAGTTATATAGAATATGAAGTGATTTAGCATTCAATACATGTCTAGCTCTAGCCAATATGGATATACTTCTACTGAGTTTACTCTGTAAATGTTGAATATGAGGTTTCCAACTGATTTTGTCATCTATTATTAAACCGAGGAACTTATTAGCAAAAACCCTTTCTAGAGTTACGTCCTCTATTTGAACTTGGATTTCAGTATTTTTATAACAGTTCCCAAAGACCATGAATTTCGTCTTGTCCAAATTTAGGGATAATTTGTTATGGTCAAACCATATCTTTAACTTACTAATCTCTGAAGTGACTGTTGAGAGAAGATGCTCTAAATTGTCTCCCGAGGCTAGAATATTTGTGTCATCAGCGAATAAGATAAATTTGAATACATTGGACACTTTACTGATATCATTTATATATAGAGATTAAATAAAACTGGTCCCAATACTGATCCTTGTGGTACTCCACAGACAGTCTCCTGCCAATCAGATTCCACATCTCCCAATTTCACAAATTGTTTCCGGCTCTTTAAATAACTCCTCATCCAGTCAGAAACTACTCCCCTAATTCCATAACGTTCTAATTTTTTAAGTAGGATTTCATGATTTATTGTATCAAAAGCTTTCTTTAAATCTATAAATATTCCTACTGCCAGTTTCTTACTATCTGTTGCGTTGGTTATTTCTTCTATTAAGTCAGTTACGGCCAGCGATGTTGACCGGTTTGCTCTGAATCCATATTGACTGCTGATAAGTAGCGAATGTTTTTCTATGAATTGTTCCAGTCTTTTCTTAAAGAGTTTTTCCAGGATTTTAGAAAATTGTGGGAGAAGAGAAACAGGCCTGTAGTTAGTGAAGAGGTGTTTGTTGCCAGTTTTATACATTGGTTTGACCTTCGCTATTTTCATTTTGTTGGGAAATGATCCTGTTTGAAATGATAAATTGCAAATATAAGTTAGTGGTTTAGAGATTCCTTTAATTACTATTTTAATAGTTTTCATGTCCAGATCATCACAGTCAGTGGAAGTCTTATTTTTACAGTTATTCACAATGTTTATGATTTCTTCTTCTAGTACAGGGTTGAGATATAAGGAGCTGGGATTATTCTCAATTAGATATTGCTGAGTTGTAGTTTTTGTAGTCGGTATTTTTTCTGCTAATTGAGGTCCTATATTAACAAAAAATCTATTGAATTTATTGACGACACTTTTCTCACTGCTGGACTATTCTCCTCCTTATGTCCCTACAAACTCACCCAATAATTCAGGATAATTTGCTTTTGTCTTAAATATAAAGAAATCTCTCCCATTTCTACCTGCACTGCCAAAGATGGAGATGTCTTCAAAGCTACATAGCATATAATCTCAAAGCTTTATTTTGAATTACTTCTAACTTACTAATGACTGTTTTCACAGCCTGCCTGTAAACTACACACCCATAATCCAACACTGATCTAATCAAAGCAATATAAATCTTTTTTAAATTAATTTTATTTGCACCCCAATCTAATCCTGTTAAACACCTCATTATATTTATATCTTTTTTACATTTCCCTTCAATATACTTTACATGATCACTCCATAAAAGCTTGGAATCAAACATGATTCCTAAAAAACGAAATTTACTTCCTTTTTCTATTTTCCCTCCATACATTTTAAAATCAATTTCCTCAATTTTCTTCCTACTGAATACAACAGTCTTTGTTTTACTTACTGAGAATTTAACTCCCCAGTTATAACCCCAATTTTCAACAGATTTAATAGCATTCTGTATTTTCTCATACACTGTTCTTACATTTTTCCCTTTTCTTCACAAAGCTCCGTCATCAGCAAATAATAACTGCATGACATCCTGATCTACTTCTGTAAAAACATCATTAATCATGACTTCTTCTTCTTCTTCTTTCTTCTTGTTTTCTATTATGGGGGATCGCAAGCAACTTTAAGATGCATACCGCCACCTACTGTATATGAGTGTGTAGCAACACTACTTTACATCTATTAAATTCTATTTATTAATTTTGTATTCTGAAGATAAATAAATAATGCTTTCCTTAATCAGTAAATTTCCACTATGTTTCCTTCATTTCCCAATATTCCTTTAAGACTCCATTCTTGACCTGTCCTTCCAACCATTCTTCTCAGTCTCTCCTTTTCAGGTTCATATGTTTTACAATTCATCAATCATCTTTTTCTTCACATCTTTCACATTTATCATTATTTCTCCTCCCTATTAGACATAAAATGTCATTTAAATAGGTATGACCTACTCTTAATCTGATCATAATTATTTCTTCTCTTCAGTTTCTCTGATCTTCCCCACAGTCACATTTCCCTGTCTGATGTTTGTCAAAAATAATGTACAATTCAGTCCAGTGTGTCCAATTCTAAGTCGGGAAATAATTCTTTCTTCTCTCCTGTTCATCTCATTTCTGCAATTTTCCTTTGGATTTTATAAAACCATCTGTCCTTTCCTTTCTTCTACCCATAACTTTTGCCACCTCTCTTTCATTTTTGTTTACCCATTATTTCTTTTCTACTAAAACTAACATTAACATTTATTAACCAATACATGATTAGTGCTCTCTTTAGCAATCTGTCAGCCATTTCATTCCCCTTAACCCCATGATATCCTGGAACCCATGTAAAAATTACTGCAAGCCCCATCATATTGATTCTACCAAGTATTTGTTATATTTCACTTAATATCTTTGGTCCACTGTCTGACTGGTTATGTTGCAAACTGACTAATGAATAACTAGAATCTGAGCAAATGATTGATTTTAATGGTTTTACCTCTTCCAGCCACTGAACTGCTAAAAGTAAAGCAAACATTTCTCCTTTATAAACCGAAACTCCATATAACCACAGCATAGCAAATTTGATCTTTTCCTAGAGGTGATCATTTATATTTTTTAAGTGCCCTATTGACTTCTGTTATTGTAAACAACATATTAAATGAATCATTTGTATCTTCCATTTGCTGCAATAAATCCTTGTTCTCTAAAACTGTAGTTTCTCTGTCATTCACTGCTCTTATTTCTCCATCATTTAGTATTGGACATCCACTCACTGTTAATCTCATTAATATGGAGTGAAAATAGTCTCAAAATGCCTGTGCGTGTGCGAAATACAGGATTTGTAATCTGTGTAAGCATCTTTGTGTGTAACTTTGGATAGTTACACACATACAACATGATTTTGAAACGGTAAAAAGAACATTTGTTGATAATTCCAGGTAATTGTTAATATGTGGCCAAATGCATACACAAATATGAAGAAATTACAAATACAAAATGAAAGTACACACATACAACCAGACAAGGTCAAATGTCTACACATATTTTTTAACTACAACCTCACAAATATGATAATTACAAATTCAAACCTTTTCCTTTGCCTACAAGGTCTCTTTCCTTTCACCCATAATCTATTTACAATATTTACAATTGTCCAGGTTTACTTATGGTAATTCAGTTTTCAAAAATAATCACTGTTTTTAAAAAAAAATTACAAAATTGGCTTTCATTAGCATACTGGAAGAAAGGTTATTCTATTCACTGATGTGTTATAAACAACAGAAAAAATATGTTTTTATTTAACTCACATCCACAACCTAGAATTATTTCTGTTTCTACCACTTTTACATCAAATAGGTTCTTGAAAAGGTTTTTGTTTATCTCCGGATGTGTGTAATTACCAAGGTAATTAATTCATTTTCTATTCTTCCTTTTAATATTATATATCTTCCTTCTTTATCTTTTAATTTCTTTTTGTAATAAAATTTTATTGTGTTCAATATTAATATTGCAACACCTCTTCTCCACCCCTCTTTATATGAATTGATGCACAGATTCCTATAGCCATACGATTTTAATTTTTCATGTTCTATTTTGGATAAATGAGTCTCTTGTAAGAATATAATTTGTGCTTTTTCCTTTTTCAGTTTTGTCATCACCCTTTCTCTTTTACTCAATGTATTCAAACCATTCACATTCAGCGACATTATGTTCATATTAGTCATAACTATGATTTACTATTCCCTGAAAATATGCTCCCAAGCAACTCGAAACAGAACAGGATGAACTTTTACTAACCAGACATAAACCAAAAATCCGACAGACTTTCAAACATGGGGTATCCTTCTTCCCCAAGTCCCTGTTGGTGGGTGGAGAGGAGATCCTCACCTGTAATAGCAAAGCCCATTTTGTAGCATCTCTTTGCTAACGTGTTCATCCATTTTCTCTGCTGGAATTTTTTGTGTTTGCTAGCTTCGTGTTTGAAGATTTCTTCCATTACAGTCAGCTCTTTGGCTCTGTCTTGCTTTTTTATAGTTTTTCCGGCTTCTTCTCTTGCTTATCCCACTCCTGCCTTAGTTTTGTCTATCAAGTTCCTATTTCATTGTGGGGATTTTTACCCGACTCTGGGGAACTGGCTGACTATGCTCCTATTCTCTCCGCCATTTAAAAAAAAAAAAAAAAAACCCATAGAAAAAGGATTTTAAAAATCCTAAACCATAAACGTTTCTTCCATTTACATGCTTCATTTCTTGTAAGAGAGCGGTCTTCAACCTACAGCTCTGAAGCTCGAAGTAGACCCACAATAGCTCCTAAATCCTTTAATGAATCCACCTAGAAAACACAACAGATTTTTTTTTCTTTTTGCATTTCCTAAACCTGTGGTCATTATTCTCCCACAGGCTGTGGGAGAATAATGACCACATAATAACGACCACAATCAAAAGCATTTTTAAAAAAATACACACCACAGTCTTCAGAATATTACCCCTTAGAATGGCTGAGAACTGGGCTGCACAGTGGCGCAGTTGGTAGAGCTGTTGCCTCGCAGCAAGAAGGTTCTGGGTTCGATTCCCGGCCCGGGGTCTTTCTGCATGGAGTTTGCATGTTCTCCCTCTCCCTGTGGTGGGTTCTCTCTGGAAACGTAGCTGGAGAGGCACCAGCAACCCTCCGGACCCCATTAGGGACAAGGGTGAACAGAAAATGGATGGATGGCTGAGAAGCACAGAAAGTACAACCAGAGGAAAAGACTAATTAGAATTATTTTTTTAAGATATTGAAAATAATAAAGAACTGATAATACTTCCCTGTGGAGTTCCATTATCAATTTTATATTTATCGGATCTTGTTACTCCCATCTGTACCTGTATAACTCTATTCAACAAAAAATCTGTAATCCAATTATAAACCCTTCCTGTAATCCCCATTTTATATAATTTTATAAGCAGCCCATCCTTCCATACCATGTCATATGCTTTCTCAATATCAAAAATACTGCTACTACTACTTCCCTATTAATTTGAGCTTTTCTAATATCTGACTCCAAACACACAACTGGATCCATTGTACTCCTTCCTCTTCTGAATCCACTTTGACATGAAGACAAAAGTCCTTTACTTTCTACATAATATGTAATCCTTTCCATTATCATTCTTTCCATAATCTTTCTTAAACATGAAGTAAGAGCAATTAGTCTATAACTAGAAGGGTTTGTTGGATCCTTTCCCAGTTTAATAATTGGCACAATAATTGCTTCCTTCCAATTAGAAGGTAATCTTCCTTCTTTCCAGATCTTATTATATAATCTAAAAGTTTTCTTTCAGCTTGATTCCTTAAGTGTTTTAACATAATATAGCATATTTGATCTTTTCCTGGTGCTGTTAATCCTGTTCCAGATATTGCTCTTTTCATTTCTTGCATAGAAAAAGAAACATCCATGACATTACCTGGAGTTGTTCCACCTTCTAAAATAAAATCATTTGCCCTTCTTCTCTGCTCCCTCCTAAATTTCTCCTGTTCTCTTAAATTATCTGAACTATGGATCTTTGCAAATGTTCTTGCCATTACTTCTACTTTCCCTTCATTTGTTACTTCTTTTCTTTCTTCATGTTTTAGATTTGGTTTTGTTCTCTCCTGTATATTTCCCCTCATTTTCTTAATCATTCCCCAAACATTAGCTATAGGAGTTGTTCTGCCTACTGAATCACAAAATTCTCTCCATTTTGTCTTCTTTGCTTTTTGTAATAACTTTCTTTGCTTCTGCTTGATCTTTTTTATATTCAATTAAATTTTTAAAATTATGTGTTCTTTTCAATATTCTAAAAGCTCGATTTCTTTTCTTTATTGCTTCACTGCACTCTTGTGTCCACCAAGGGACCCATTGCTTTTTGTTCTCAGCTTTACTTACTGTCATGATCCGTGTTTTTCTATATGTTTATTCTGAGTTTTCTGTGTCTCTGTTTCTCCGTGTTGTCCCGTCTCCCCTTGATTGGTCCCCAAGTGTCTCGTTTCCTTGATTACTCTCTGTGTATTTAACTCCACCTGTGTCCTTTGTTCCTTGTCCAGTCCTTGTCTGATGTTGCCACAGTCTGCAGTTTTCTGTCCATTCGTGTACCTTGTGCTACCTGCATTGAGCCCTGGATTCTGCTCAGCAGCGCTGCCTTGTGTTTTGGACTATTTTGGATTATTTTTTTATTAAATACATTTATTCTTCACATCCTGGGTCTCCCACCTGCTGCCTCACCACCTCATCACATCGCATTTTATGACACTTACAGGAATTTTTGCTGCTTTCAATATAACTTCCCTAATCTTTCCCTCTATACTTTCTATATCTAAATTTAAATTGACTTCATCCATAAATTTCTCACATGTATATTTAAATATATTCCATTTTGCCTTATCAAATACAGTATCCATCTTTACTGCCTTCCTACCACCCTCTTCTCTTTAGAAATAAGGATTTTACAAAAAATTTGAAAATGATCACTACCTATTGTTGTTTCTTGCTCTATTTCCCACTCACATAATCCAGCTAAATATCTGGACACCAGAGTTAAATCTATGGCTGATCAATTTCCTGTATGCACATCTATTCTTGTTCCCCTCCCATCATTCATACACACTAATTGATTATCTTCCAACAGCTGTTCTAAAATATCTCCATTTGTATCAGTTTCCTGCCTTCCCCTTAAATTGCTATGTTTTAACCAAGTTTAACCAAGTTTCTTGGTTAAAACAAATAACCTCTGGAGTTTCTTCCAATTTATCAATAAAATGCTTTAATTCCTGTCCAGAGACTTCCAGAGAGAGTCTATTTATAGGATATTTGACCTACAATGTAAGAGAGTATGTCCCACGACCGATAAGATGCTTTAAATGTCAAAGATTTGGCCACATGGTGCAGACATGTAAAGGAAAAAGAAGATGTGCACGATGTGGGGAGGATCATGAATATGAACAGTGCAACAAGAGCAGGCAGCCAAAATGTTGTAATTGTGGTGGCAGCCACAGTGCGGCATATGGGGGCTGTGAGGTGATGAAGAGGGAGCTGCAGGTTCAACAAATTAGAATACGCAACAAGCTATCCTATGCAGAGACTGTTAAAACGGTAAAGCAAAGAACAGATGTTGGGGTGGAAAACAGGATGGATACAGAGGTAAACCAAAATAGAAAATAAAGTGTAAAAAAGCTAGTGATATTAATTGCAGGGGTTATAAATGCAACTATGGAAATTAAGTCAAAAACAGAAAGAATTAATGTAATTGTGAAAGCAGCAGCAAATCATCTTAACATTAATGAATTAACATGGGAGGAAGTGAGGGATGAGCTCAGTGCTCAGACCAGTCAGGATGCAGCATGGATAGGATAGTAACACTATGGTCTTGCTTCTTATACGGAATGGAAAAAGTTTCATATCAAATGGACAGAAATTAAAGCATTTTATTGATAAATTAGAAGAAACTCCAGAGATTATTTGTTTTAACCAAAAAACTTGGTTAATAAACCAAAAAACTTGTTTAAAACCCCAACAAGAATTTAAAATCTTAAATTTTTCTGCTATTAGATTTGATCAGATTGAAGGTAATGGTGGGTGATGTGCCATTTTTATTAGGGAGGGGCTGCTGTTTAGTGTGGTTAAGAGAGGAGAAGAAGATGAGTTTGTAATTGTAGAGATTTGGATAGTTGGAGATCCATTTATTATAATAAATTATTACAATCCATGTAAATGATTAGAGTTGAATAAATTAAAAGAAATTCAGGGACAAAATAGAAATAAAATTATTTGGTGTGTAGATTTTAATGTCCATAAAATCTGACTGTTCATTTTCTCTCCATTTTTAAAGGTCTGAAGCATTCTTACATCTTTAACTCTTCCTCCTCTGAGATTTGATTTTATTTCCTCAATTGAAACCTCATTCAGGATCCCACAAATATTCCCTTCCTCCATTTACTTCCTTCTTGTGTCAGACTCACACTTGTCACTTTATAATTTCCTACTTCTTTCATCCTACATGCTCTGTCTTTTTGTTCTTCTGTGTTACAACTTATCATTAAGTTTTCATCTCTTAGAACTTTTGCATTAGTAATGTCCCCCACTTGATTCTTCAGAATCATGGATAGTTTAGGTGGACTGATCGTTTCTAATCCCTTCTCCTCGTTAACTCTAACAATTACTTTGAACTCCGTTATTTCTCCCTCCATTTCTTCTTCCAGACTCATCCCAGTTTTTCACCACTCTTCCCCTCTTTCCCATACCTGCCTTCACTGATGAATTGTCTCTTTTTGGACTCATCCTTTCACTACTCAATGTTTCACTGCTCCCATCACTCTCATTATCTAAACTATTTTCCCACTCTGCTCCATTCACAACACAGCTGTGTCTACCCGCCGTAGTCTTTGTCCAAAGTTCTTTCACCAATCCACGGGTTTTCCTGACTGCATCTTGAGCATTTCCTCAACGCCGACTTCCATTAGTCCGAGATAATCTTATTTCCTTAGCCTCATCTTCCTCTCTTTCAGTTCTTAATTTCAACCTTTTAACCATCAATATTGAGTTGCTGTTCTGCCGTCCAGACTGTAGCCTCTTGCCTTCTCTCCATCTTCCTCCAGAGTCCTGCTAATGACCTCATTATTTGACTCAGGTGTGTTGAAGTAGAGACGCATCTAAAAGTTGCAGAAAATCAGTAGTGATGACCAAATGAAGCCTCATGAAGCAATGAAGCTTCCCGGTCCATTGCTTTGCCCAAAAGTTCATTCCTCGATGCTTCATTCATTTGTCACTAGTGACACCTGCTGTTGAAACTGTGGCCTGTCACTCAGACAGACATATTTAAAAACAATTAGTAAATTCAATATTATCACAAAGTTTTTGTCAAAGTCACGTTTAGTAACAGGAGAGTCAATTAAATCCTATTGAACTAATCTTTTTTAGTTATTAAAATTATTTGTAGCCAATCCTGGTATATGTTGACTGTTACTGGCTGTTTTCTTCTGTCATTGACTGATTTGACAATAGACATTTGTTTTAGTGTACTCAGAGTGCAGTGCTTGTTGGGGCAGACAGTATTCTTTGAGTTTTGATTTGCCTCATGAAAATGTAAAATTCTTCAAAAGTTCTTTTTCTTGGATTTCTATTGGCTGGTAAACCTGGTAAAGATCCACATTTAGCTGAGAGTTATAGACCATTAACGTCTTGTATTGGTAAAATAATGGAGAAAATGGTGAATAACAAGTTAATATATTTTTTGGAATCTAAGGAGATGATTAAATTATATCAATTTGAGTTTAGAAAAGGGAGAAGTACAATAGATATATATATACTATATTTGGAACATGAAATTAGGAGGTTCACAGGTGACTAAAGAGATCTTAATAGCAGTTTTCTTGGATATGGAAAAAACATATGATATGTTATGGAAAGAAGGATTATTGATTACAATAAAATAAAACAAATAGGTACAAGGGGTAACATATATAGATGGATTAAAAAAATTTTAACTGGAAGGAGTATAAAAGTAAAAATAGGTGGCAAAGTATGTTCAAAATATCAAATCGAAAATGGTACTCCTCAAGGAAGTATAAGTCCTATGTTATTTGTTATAATGAGTAATGATATATTTAATAAAATAGATAAATATTTTGGAGTGACATTATTTGCAGATGATGGCCTTATTTGGAAAAGGGGAAAAACGTATAATTTGTAAATAAGAAAATACAAGAAGCGATACATAGTTTTTCTAAAGCTTGGGCTTTAGAATCTCAATATCTAAATCTAAGTTCGTTACATTTACTAATAGGAAAAAAAAATATTAATGTAAATCTTAAATTGTATGAGAATGTTATTGAAAGGATAGATCAGATTAAATATTTAGGAATTTGGTTTGATAAAAAACCTACATGGAAAATATATATAAAAAAATAATTGAGAAAAGTAAAAAAAACTAAATATAATGAGATGTTTAAGAGGCTGCGACAGACTGGCGACATGTTCAGGGTGACCCCGCCTCTCGCCCGGGATGTTAGCTGGGGATAGGCACCAGCAACCCTCCCAACCCATTAGGGACAAAGGGTGAATAGAAAATGGATGGATGGATGGATGTTTAAGAGGTAAAGATTGGGGAGCTGGTAGGAAAGCATTAAAAATAATATACATTGGATTAATTAGATCAGTATTTGATTATGGATGTATTGTATATAATTCAGCTTCTAATAGTTTACTAAAAGAAATAGATAGAATAGAGTATCAGGCACTAAGAATTTGTTGCGGAGCAATGAAAACAACCCCAGTATCAGCTTTACAAGTTGAAATGGGTGAGATGCCACTGCAGCTCAGAAGAAAACAATTAGCCATAAATTATTGGGCAAATATTAAAGGAGATAAGGAAAGTTATCCTCCAAATGCTATATTATAACCTTGTCAAGAAAAAGTAAAAAAAAAAAAAAGAAAATCAATACTTTTGGATGGATTATTAATAATGAAATAAATGAGGTAGGAATAAATAATTATTCAATTAGTCCTGTGGTGAGTATTCCTGATACTCCACCTTGGTTAAGTGGAAAAGCTGAAGTTGATTGAAGTTTATTGGAAAAAGGCAGAAAAATTGAAAAGAAAGGGGTGGAAAGTTATATTAGGAAAGAATATGCAGAGTATATACAAGTATATACAGATGCTTCTAAAATGTCATTGATAAAATAGGAATAACATTTATAATTACAGACTTAAATATTATGAAAAATAAAAGAGTAACAGATAGGTTGACAGTACACACAGGTGAATTAATGGTTATATTAATGGCTCTAGAATGGAGTGAAGAAATGAGAAAAAAGGAGATATTGATTTGTTTAGATTCAAGTAGTGCATTAATAAGTATTTTAGAGCAAAATTCAGAAACAATGTGTGTAGATATTGTGGAGAGTCAGAAACGATGCAGCATATTTTTCTAGAATGTGATAAATATAATTAGGAAAGAGAGTTAATCAGAGAGTTAAATAGAAACAAAAATAAATTAGATATCAGAAATTTGCTGCAAAAATGGTCTGAGGATGTAGTGTTCAGCAGCATTTTTAGTTTTCTTAGAAGGACAGGTATTATGGGAAGATTATAGGGGTTTTACATCTGGTTCATACTCCAGTCTGGAAGGTGGTGGTAATGCACCTGTAAGTTGTTTGCCAACTGCCGTAAAACAAAAAGAAGAAGAAGTAGAAGAAGAGGATCTTGTAGTCGGTGCAGAGGAGGGACACGGGGCTCCAGTTCTTTATGTCCTGCAGGTTCTCATTTTTGGGATTACTGCCCTGCGGCAGGACAAGGGGAGTGAACCAGTAAGCAGGCTCTCGTTGTAAACGTCGAGCAGGTCTTGGGCCAGAAGATCCCAGTAGGCCTTGTAGCAAGGGCGTAGGTTTGGTCTAAGTTTTGGTGGGACCTTACAACTTACTGACCAACCCCCCCCCCCCCCCGCACCGACCATTTTTGACCAGTCGGGGGGGCACCACATTGGCTTAATAACCCCCTCCTCCCAACCTGGTTTGTATTCACACTAGCTTAACTTAATTTAAGACTAACACATCAAATGCCATATTTACTGAGATAATTTCACAGTATATTACATATCTGAGAACTAACACCTCACCTGGAGCCCTGAAGCTCCAGCCACCTCTCCATCGCTCTGCTCTGCCCCTTGCTCTGCTGTCTGAGCATCCTATGTGAAAAAATATTACATAATTAACAGACCTATTCTACCTCACATTCAGTGCTGACTTTACTAAACACCGGACTTTACAACAAATGCGTTGCGTGATAGATATCTAACTTATGGGTCCACTCACTGTACTTACAGCCGAGGTAGCGAAATAACTTCTAATGTCTGTTGTCCTTTTCCTTTTGGGAGGCAACATGGTCTCGGAGACTCAAACTCAGAAGGAGACGTGTTCACTTTCAGCACCGTGGACCAAACTTCCGTTCCGCGTGTGGCCAGCTGGCCGCCGCCTGTTGCAGCCAATCCAAGAATGTAGATCCATGGTCTTTGAGCCAATAGCGGGTCGTCATAGTTCATAACAGCGAATTTTAAAATGAATGCTACCACTGCATAGAATATTGAAATATTAAACTAATCAATGTAGATTTTCGTTTATTTATTTGGATTTGTTAAAAAATACATTTTTTATTTTTTATTAATATGGCAAAAATTGGTCGGGACTATTTTATATCCCTTGAATATTGGTCGGGACATGTCATGACCGTCCATACCCAAACCTACGCCCATGCCTTGTAGAACTCAACAGTGAGTCTGTCAACACCTGGGGACTTCTGGCCCTGCATGCTGAGGAGGGCTGTGTGGAGGGGGCGCTCCAGCTCTGTGTTGGTCTCCTCAGAGACCTGAGGCAGTTCGTCACAGAACTCCTCGAACAGTTCCTCGTTCTCCTTGTAGTCACTGTTGAACAGAGAACGGTAAAACTCCACAGCCCTCCTCCTGATCTGCCCTGGTTCACTCAGTTGCTGCCCCATGTCCGACAGCAAAGAGTGGATCTGCTTCCTCTCCAAGCTGAAGAAGAAGCTAGAGGGAGCATCCATCTCCGCGATGTTCTGGATCCGGGACCTGACCAATGTGCCTTGGACTTTATTCTCCAGCAGGTTTGCTAAAACTAGCCTTTTAGATTTGAGAGCTTCAATGTGCTCTCGATTTCCTGTGGATTCACTAAGTCATTCTAACTCCACGATGTTCATCTCCAGATCTCTAATAGATCCGGTGATGTCACAGGTGACATTGAGAGTATGCTGCTGACTCAGCAGTTTTATTTGAACTTTGCCATGGTCCCACCACCGTCTCAGACAGGGAAAATCAGACTTTCTTCGTCTAAAACCAGTCCAAAAATAACCTAAAATCTCTTTAAAACCCTTACTGGCATTTTAACTCAACTTTAACTTAAAGTTGAGTTAAAATGCCAGTAAGCGCTTCTAAAAACACTACCTAAAAGCAATGAGTGATCGGTAAAAGCCACCGGTAAAATCTGGCATGTTTTAAACACATTAAAATGGTGTTTAAAACAATAAATAAGATCAAGTCGAGCTAAAGAGATTCGGTTTTCTTTGATGTGGGACCATGTGTACTGCCTGGAGCCTGTTCATCCTCCTCCATACGTCCACCAGGCCGTGAGACGAGACCAGCTGCCGCAGAGCATGTTGGGCCGCTGGATGCGGCTCTGCATGATTACGATCTAAAAACTCGTTTTCAGTACAATTAAAATCCCCACCTATAAAAATATAATCCTCATACCCACAATCACCCAACCTTTCCCCAATTTGCTCAAAAAATGCTTTTTCTCTGCATTGGTGATGGGAGCATAAATATTTATAGAAACCAGACTAAAATGATCAAATTTTGTTTTGACTAAAAGACACCTCCCCTGAACGACGTGTTCATCTTCTATTGAGTTTGGGGTGAAAGCTCTACAGAACAGGAAGCCCACACCTGCACTCTGGGAGGTGCCGTGACTTAAAATGACCTCCCCCCTCCACTCTCTGCCCCAGTCTGTTTCTATTAAAGAATCACTGTGAGTTTCTTGTAAATAAATAACGTCAATTCTCTTTTGGTTCAGTGTTTGGTAAATCAAAGCACGTTTCTCTGCTTCCCTCGCCCCGTTAAGATTCAATGATGCTATTTTAAAAGAATCCATATTGGGTAAGAAGCTAAAACCAAAACATAAAAACCTTATAAAAGATAATAAAATGCTACTGTGCATCATTTTTACTCAACATTGTTTTCTAGCTTTGGACATTATTTCCTTTAGTCTAAAAACTTCCGTTTCTGTAAAACCTGATACCTCTTTGTTCCTGATGTGATATCTTGCGGAGAAATAAAATATTCTCAAATTAGGAAAATAACTTTCAATCTTTACTCCCCTCAATCCTTTAGTTTGTTGTAAAAAGGTTCTATATGATTCTACCGGGTATCTTGGTTCTTTACTGTTACTTTGGGATACAGACACCTCACTGGTGTCAGAGAACCAGTCCTCATTGTCGCTGCTGTCTGACACTTCCCTCCTGTCTGCAACCAGCTTGCTGGCCTGTTTACTGGCCTGCACAGCAGCCACCACATTCTTTCTTTTGCTGCGCCTTTTTATGGGGGCAGAAGCCTCCAGCTCCATCCCCTCTTCTGTCTCACCTGTCTCTCCCTCCGCTCCGGCTCCAAAAAACAACTCCACACTGTTCCTTCTTTCATTCTGTCCACCCACCTCCACCTCTACTCTCTCTCCCTGATCTCCACACACTAAATGCTCCTCATCTCCCTTCACCTCCTCCTGCTCTCCCTGCATACCGTCTTTCTCCCCTTCAACACTTCCACCCTCACCACCATTCACCCCTTCACCACACACCACCGTGCTCTCATCCATACCCACACACACACTCATTTCCAAAGCTCTCTCACTCTCAACTCCACCTTTCTCCAGCTCCTCCAGCACCACCGTGGCTTTCCCCCGCAGCAGCAGTGGGCTCCTCCGCCGCCCTACCCTCACCAGGCGGGTCTCCTTCCTGCTCAGTAGTGGGCCGCTGCTTCACCGAACCCGTCGGAGCCGGCCCAGCCCTGCCTGGACACATTTTTATGATGTGGCCCTCCTGACCACAACCAAAACACTTCATATTAGAAGACGTGGTAAACAGAACATAATCAAAATCATCAACCCTCACATGAAACCGTAAATCGAGCTCCTCATCTTTACAATTTAAAATCATAAATAATTGTCTGCTCTGAGACACAATGTGTTTCAGCAAAGGTGAAACGCCCGTCTCCACCAACTGTTGAGCTTGCTCAACCTTCTCAACAAACAACAACCTTCTCCATTCATTCGTGCTGCTGACTTAATAGACCCGTGCCCAATCACCTCACCCACAGCCAAACAAATTTCCTCCACGCTGCACCAAGAACCAGCACCCACCTTGATGCCGTTCTTCTGTGTCAGCGTGGAGAAAGACCCACCACCAACAACCACCATGGCGTCCTAAAACGCCGGCCTGACGGCCACACCCGAACCCACAGAACCCCCTTAAAACGTGACAAACTAACACAAAATCACAATTAAACAAGTAACACAAACACCCAGTGAATAAACAGTAAAAAGATACAAACACTCGCTCTCTCACTCTTCTTCCGCTCTTCCGCACACACCCTCCTCTCACACGAAAAAGAAGAAGAAGAGTTGCCCACCCCTGGTCTATTGTTTGGTCTGGGAGACCATGTGGTGGACAAGGAAGTTTAGGACTGGCTGCTGCAGTGAGCTGTAAATCACTTGTTTTTCATTTTTATTATGATGTGCTTACTGATATTAGATGTGCCTCTATTTTAGAACAGCTGACTCAGATGACTGTATGACTTTCTGCACTCATCAAGAACTGCAGAAGGTTATTAAGTACCCACAGATTCAATCCAGGTGTGTGGCATCTAAAACATGTAAGGCAGGGGAGGAAGAACACTGATCTAAACCTGCTAAAGACTGATTCAGTCTGTTCATTTGTGGAGTGGTATCAGCATATGGACATTTTTTAATGAATTTAATCAATTGTTTATTTGGACATGTTTGTGGTTAGTGGAAGATTGAACCAGTTCCTTGATGGAAGTTTATCCTGTAAATATAAATAATTTTTTCAACTACAGTACAAATCACCTTTGGCTCTATTTTTCTGTCTCTAGTGTGTTAAATCAACCCTGATCCTCTCTGAGTTTTATTTTTGGATCTTCTGATAAACAGCTATTTATTTTAAATATTGATTCCCTCATTTTAACATGAGTGCAGCATCATAAATGCTACACTACGCTGCAGCTTGATGGGTAAATGTAATGTATGTCAACTAACATTACGATAAAGATTAAAGAATATTCATTAGCGTGTCCTTAATAATTTAACTGAGTGTACATGGGCAACTGTATGGTTTGTTCTCAGAAATACTATTTAGTATTTCAATGATTTTCAAATTTTTTGAAATATTTATCATCTTTCTATCCGGTGGCTTCCTCACTCTTAATTTGATGTTTTTTAGCTGCTGCTCAGCAGTTTGACCCAAAGCTGACTGTTGAGGAAACTGTCAAGGAGTGGCTTCATTACGCACCAGAACCGGAGGAAGTAACCAAACTTGGGTTACCACAACAGTATGAACTGTCTGGATGCTAAACGTTAGCCCTAAACGTTAGCCCTAAACGTTAGCCCTAAACTATCTCCCTTCAGCAGGAATATGCGTCTGAAGGACACAAAAGTGGACGTTTGAATATTGGGACAGTGCCAGCAAATTGTTTCTCCCCCTTTAGCATACTGAGCACTGAGCAGGATGTACATGAGCTTGACTGACAGCGCTAAGACCCTCCTCCTGGTTCTGATTGGGAGCTGTGCATTTCTGTAGACACCAAAAGTGGTACTGGGAGGAGATAGAGAAGTTTGATTATTTTAACAGTTTATTGGTCTCATCTAGTTTTTGTGACAGTATGGCTACCATCACAAAATAGTGATGGTTTTAACAAATATTTAAAAAAAAACATAAAATTTGAAACCACACACATGCTGGGGAACAAAGCATCACAGCACTGTAAAATAAGTGAAAGGTTCTGATTCTTTGGGTACTATGTTCAGGACATTCACAGGAGATGGTTTAAAAACTCTATAAAACCTGGTCTGCAGAGGCAATCGTAGCCATATGTGCATGATGCAAGTGCTGAGTGTAAACACAATCTATAAAAATCTTCACTGTCTGACCTGTTAATGACATGATCATTTATTTCCCTGACACCCCCTGTAAGGTGGATCTCTAGTGTTCCACAGTCTCAGTGTGACAGCAGCTCTGATTTACCCAGGCAGGCAAGGAGTTTAAAAGCATTATATACACAAGATCATAAAAGCAAAAATACAAGAACTAGCAGAAGGGAATCAGAGCAGTGCAACAGTGCACTTATAAATTTATAAAACTATAACTAATCAGATCTGTTTTACATTCTGCATGTTACTTCTTCAGGACATAAAGAAACTAGATAATGTTTAGAATTTTGGCCACTGTTCTTGAACTCCAGGGCTTCTCAAAGATTTTGAAGGTCTGTCAAAGCAGAGATGTGTGAAATTGGGATAATTTATAAATGTCAGACAATCACTGGGGCTATTCAAAGCACCTATACAGTACAAACAAGATCTCTGCTGTGTCAGACAGCCTTCACTTTGTATTCAGTCCAGTATTTCAGTGCTGCGAAATACATCACACATTTACAAAGCTGCGAGAATGCTACAGTCATCTTGTTTGGTAATCAGATGTCGTTACTATGGCTACAATATCTGAGGTGCTTACCCTGTTCAGGGCCAGGTGTGGGCTGGAGTCTGTCTCAGCATTCATGACATGAAAAAAGAAGTTGGCAACACATAGATACAGAGGCTGGCAAAAATATTCATACCACTATAAGTTATTTTCATTTTGTTACGTCAAAAACACAAACTTTGGAAAATTTTATTTGGACTAGTGATGCAATGTGATAAATCAGCACAAAGTAGTGCATACCTGTGACAATTTTAGTTTTCCACCGCACACAGTATTTTGCATCAAGGTCAAAAGATTTTTGACTCATCTGACCAAAACACCTTTTTCTAATGTTTCCCATGTATCACACACCAGTCTATCTGCCATTGTGAGGGAGCCTAAGGTGAACACAACAAAAGGAAGATGAGGAATAGATGATTAAAATAAATTTATTTGACAAAAAAACAAACTAACGTTTAGTGCTTTAATTGTAACCTAAATGATTATATTCTAATTAGGCAGTGAAATGATACATTTTTAAACTACATGTAACATAAATATAATGACAAGAACTAAAACAGCAAACATGAAAGCTATAATTTCTCATTTCTCAGTTCAATGACATATTTTAAAGATATTTAAAATATCTTTTAAATGTACACTTGAGCAAGTGTATATTTTCACCTGGCCAAATACATATTTTGTTTCCTTAAAGTATAGTTTTATTTAATATATTTCTTAAAAGTGTATTTTGGTACAATTATATTTAAGTGTGTTTAAAGTTATAATGTCAAAATTGGTACAAGCATGCTTTTAGTATACTTAGTGCACTAAGTATACTAAAAGCATACTTCGTATACTGGTTCTGGTTCTGGGGATGCAGAGCAGAACCAGAACCAGAACCTGAGAGTTCTGGAAGGTTGATACAACAGCAGCAAATCTTTAATGTATTGTGGTGCTAAACCATTCAGTGATTTATAAACTAACAACAGTATTTTAAAGTCTATTCTTTGAGCTACAGGGAGCCAGTGGAGAGACTTTGTGTATGTAGCACACAATACTTAGTATACTTAAAATATATTTACACAACTGTAAATATATTTGAAATATAATAAAGTATATATTTTTTTCACTTGGGTTTACAGTCTTGTTTTATTATTGTATTATATATCAGTTTGTGTAACTTTTCAAGAGACTGTAGATACAAATTAGCTTATGCTATTAGGGGCACCATAAAGTTAAATCAAATCAAATCAAATCAAACTTTATTTGTGTAGTGGTATAGAAATACATATATTGCTATACAAATAGCTTTCAGGTGCGAGGTTCCGGTTGGGCAAAGTGGGCGTGGTATATAAGAAGCCGCTGCGCCCAATCGGACACACATGTCTTCCTCAAGCTTGGCTGTGACTTGCGTCTCAGGGACTGACAGCCAAACAGGCATAACATCAGGTGGACGCTGCTCTGATCTTGTGGTGGCAAAACGCTACTGTGCGGCTCTCCTCCTCGTCGTCGGTTTGTGTGTGTGTGTGCGCACGTACCTGAGTTTGTCTGGATTGGAGATCTCCCCATATTACCATTGCTGCTCTATTGACATCCCGGATTCTGCGCATTATCAACCTTGGATCGTGGTGGCGGCTACACGCCCTAATTGAAGTGGTGTTTGGCGTGCGGCATTGGCGTGCGGCACCGGCGCGCTCAATTCACCTCCTGTTGCGGCGTGGCCAGAGGGTTGCACCAGATTCGGACATTTTAATTTGTTTTTCTTTATTTTTTGTTCCAGCCTTTTTGGGTTGATATAGCTAGTTATAGATTTAGGCTGATATTGTTTTCCTTTTGTTGTACATTTTGGATTGTTGCCTTTATTAATTGTTCTTTTCTCTTTGTTGGCAGTGCTGAGGTCCGGCGGTGTTGGTGTGGTGACGGTGTCTTCTCTTTTTTTGTGTGCGGTGATTCCTGAGTTTGGGTTGTCTCACTGTGTCTGGTGCTTTACAGGGGTTTTGTTTGCTGTGTTTGGGTGGATACCGTCCTATAGTAGCCCCCTTCCGCCGGTAACCTCAGCTACTGTAGTTACTTTTCTTTTTTCCCTTTTAGTATTATAAAGAATTGGTTTTAAAAAGAATATTTTAAGAAGAATCTAATAAAAAGCTGTTTGTACATTTTAAACTTGTTTCAGATGTCTTAATCCATGCATGAGTGAACTTGTGTGTCCTATCAAAAAGGGGAGTAATATTCCTTGGGTGAAATTCCCAAGGTGGCGCTGTGGAGCAATTTTATTTGGGTTTAGAACTTTACAATTTCCCGATTTCAATCTAGTCTCGCCACATTTTTGGCACTGTGAGCAGGATTCATGCTTTTTATGAACATCTGAGACAAGTAGTTTTTTTAAATATTTGTATTTTTTTTGTGTGTTCTTCTCTTCTTCTTTTTTTGTTTGTGCAGATTGGCTAATCCGTCAACAGAGCAGCAGTGGTTTCGTGCAGAGCATCAAAGCGGTGGGTGAGGTGTTAACAGTTAATCTTAGGTTGTAATTCTGCACTGTAGTAGTCACAAGAAGCAGAATAAGCTTGTGATAATTATGGAAGAAGAAATTCAGGAACTTAAAGAGCTGGTAGCAAGCTTAAGAGCTGACAATGAGCAGTTGCGACAAGGACAGGCTAGCTTAAGTGCTCAGCCATCCACTTCTTCAGCATTGCCTAATGCCCCTTCTACACCTAGTCTCCCTGTAGCAGAGAGACTGATTTTTGTGCCTAGAGATAGGAAATGTCCCATCTTTAGAGGAAGGACAGGTATAGGTTTGAGTGAGTGGACTGAGGAAGCGAGGGTGTGTAAGGAGAGCCCGACATCTGTCTGTAGCTGACCAAGCGTTTTCCTGTTTGACACCTGGAGGGAGAAGCTAGAAATGAAATAAAGTATCGCTCTAGTGCAGAGAGAGAGGACCCTGCTAGAATATTTGAGATCCTACAAGAGTTGTATGGTTGTTCTGAGTCCTATGTTGCTCTTCAAGAGGCCTTCTTTTCTAGAAGACAACAAGAGGGAGAGAGTCTTCAGGAGTTCTCCATGGGCCTTATGGAGAGGGTAAAGCAACGTGCACCTACTGGTATGTTGAATTCTGAGACGCTGTTAAGAGATCAGTTTGTTGAACAGGTGTTGGACAGTTCCCTGAGACGCGAGCTGAAGCAGCTGGTACGCATGAGGCCTGACAGCACTTTACTCGAGGTTAGGGCCGCAGCAATCCAGTGGGAACGTGAAGGGGTACCTCATGGTGGGAGGAGCCGTAGCCAGTCGTTTCCTTCAGTTTGTGGCGTCCAGTATGGGGTACATGGTGGTCCTCAGGTAGCTTCCTTAACATCAGCAACGGAAATGAGTCAGATAAGAGAAATGCTTAAGTGTCAGCAAAAGCAGCTCCAGCAGCTTAGTGAGAGCATTTCTCAGTTGCAGAATCTCCACCGCCCTAATCATCCACGCACCACTGGTCCAGTAATCTGCAGGCGGTGCAACCAGCCAGGTCATTTTGCACGAGAGTGTGATGGGGTGCGTGTCCCCCGTCGAACCCAATGTCCGCCAAATTCAGCTGCCCAGTCCCGTGCTGCTTCTGTGGCGGAAAACTAGTTCCCACCGAACTGCTGAGCCACAGTTTGGGTGGGGATGCTATTGGCTCACTAGCCACTATTGGAAGTTTGGGTGCTTCTAAGTTGATTTCAGATTGCCCTCGTGCAGATGTAGTCATGGGTGGGGTGACAGTCCCATGTTTGGTGGATACTGGTTCGATGGTGTCCACAGTTTCTGAAAGCTTTTTTCGTCAGCATATGGAGTCTTGGGGTTCAGAGCACCTCCAGTCGTGTCATTGGTTGGAGCTTAGAGCTGCCAATGGTCTTAAGATTCCTTATATTGGCTATTTGGAACTTGATGTGCACCTCTGTGGTAAATTGATTCCCCACTGTGGTGTTTTGGTTGTGCAGGACCCGGGTGGTGAGGTCCCAGCTAAAGTCCCAGGTGTTTTGGGGATGAATGTGATCAGGAAGTGTTACCAAGAACTGTTTGGGCAACATGGTGTAGCTTGGTCTTCTGTGTCTGGTGTTTCAGAGGCCCCTCAGTCAGTCATGCAGGCACTGCAGCAGTGCCAGTCTGCCAACTCACGAGAGCCTCGAGGTAGTCCTGGAAGGGTTAAGGTCAGGGGTAAGAAGGGCTGTCGGATCCCTGGTGGAGTCATGAAGATTGTGGCTGCCACATGTTCTGATGTGTACTCAGGTTCTACTGTTTTGTTTGAGCCTTTAGAGTCCGGATTGCCTTCTGGTTTGCTTGCTTCCCCTGCCTTGGTTCAGGTAATCAGGGGTACAGCTTATGTGCCCATTATTAATGTTGGTACAACAGAGGTGGTGGTATATCCCCGCACTGTTGTTGGCACCTTAAATGTTGTCAATGTTGTTAGTCTCCCTGCAGGAATTACTGAAGTCCCAGCAAAGGTAGCTACGATGGTGTGCCAGACAGCCTCAGTTAATGTGCAACAGCAGGTGGAGGACCTGGATTTGTCCTCTTTGTCTGTGGAAGGACAGGGTCAGGTAAGGTCATTGCTCAATCAGTACATGACAGTTTTCTCCTCTCATGATGGTGACCTGGGCTGTACCAATGTGATAGCCCATGACATTCCTCTGGTTGACAATGTTCCAGTTAAACAACGCTATCGGCGTATTCCGCCTTCTGATTATGAGGTGGTGAAGGACCATATAAATCAGTTACTTGCTTCACAGATCATTAGAGAAAGTAGCAGCCCATATGCATCTCCCATAGTCTTAGTGAGGAAGAAAGATGGGAGTATTCGTATGTGTGTTGACTATAGAAGACTAAATAGTAAGACCCGGAAAGACTCTTTCCCCCTTCCACGAATAGAAGAATTGTTGGATGCCTTGTCTGGTGCATGCTGGTTTTCTACCCTCGATCTCGCTAGCGGATATAATCAGGTTCCAGTTGTGGAGGCAGACCGTCCAAAAACTGCTTTCTGTACTCCCTTTGGGCTGTTTGAATGGAACCGAATGCCTTTCGGGCTCTGTAATGCGCCTAGCACTTTCCAACGGCTAATGCAGCGGATTTTTGGGGACCAACAGTACCAGTCTGTCCTGTTATATCTTGATGACATTGTTGTTTTCTCTTCAAGTGTGGATCAACATCTGGAGCGCTTGAAAGTGGTGCTGGGTCGACTTCAACAACAGGGGCTTAAAGCAAAGCTCAGTAAATGTTCCTTCTTTCAAAAAGAGGTACGTTATTTAGGACATGTGATTTCTGGTGAGGGGGTTGCTACAGATCCTAGTAAAACTGAAGTTGTAGCCAATTGGCCAACTCCCACTAAGGCCTCAGAACTTCAGTCATTCCTTGGTTTTGCCAGTTATTACCGTCGCTTTGTGGAAGGTTTTGCAAAATTGGCGGCTCCATTGCATAAAGCGGTGGCTCAGTGTGGTGGTACCGGTAAGAAACCTGATCGTGGACTTGTTGCATGCTGGACTGATGAATGTCAAAAGAGCTTTGAAGCATTAAAGGCTAAGCTAACAACGCCAGTGCTAGCCTATGCAGATTTCACTCAACCATTTATCTTGGAGGTTGATGCCAGCCATGGTGGCCTGGGAGCAGTCCTCTCGCAAATGCAGGCAGGGAAAGTGAGACCGATTGCTTATGCTAGTCGAGGCTTGAGACCCACAGAGCGAAACATGGCAAATTACAGCTCCATGAAGCTTGAGTTTCTGGCCCTCAAGTGGGCCATGACCGACAAGTTTAGAGAGTATCTGTTGGGAAACAAATGTATTGTATATACTGATAACAACCCTCTCAGCCATTTGTCCACTGCTAAATTGGCTGCCACTGAACAGCGGTGGGCTGCTCAGCTAGCCTCTTTTGATTTTGAGATCAAGTATCGGTCAGGGCGGTGTAATACCAATGCTGATGCACTTTCTCGTCAGCATCCACCTGATCCGCCAGATGTGAAAGCAATGCTCCCAGGTACAGCTTTGCCTAAAGCATTGCAGGATGCTTTGGGGTTTGAAAAGGTTGAGGCAACCCAGGCAGTTGTTGCAGTTTTGCCGCAGCATACTACAGCTGAACTTTGTGCTTTGCAGCGGGCTGATCCTTTTTACAGGACGTGTTGGTGTTCTGGAGGAAAGGACAGCATCCCAGTCGAGAGGAGCGAGCCCAGCTGTCCCCGTCCACTTTGGTTCTGCTGCGGCAGTGGGACCGGTTTGTCGAGAGAGATGGAGTTCTCTATCGAAAGGTATTTAGATCAGATGGTGGTGATGCTGTGTTCCAGCTGGTGTTGCCAAGTGTGCTAATTAAGGATGTTCTGACTAAAGTCCATGAAGAGCATGGTCACCAGGGAGTGGAGCGAACGTTGGCGCTCTTACGGTCCCGGTGTTATTGGCCTCATATGGCCTCTGATGTGGCTCAATGGTGCCAGGCTTGTGAGAGATGCCAAGTGGCAAAGGATGTTCACCCTAAAGCTTATGGCTATATGGGACATTTACTGGCATCACGTCCTAATGAAATTTTGGCCATTGATTATACCACCTTAGAGCCCACCCATAATGGTTTGGAAAATGTTTTGGTCTTGACGGATGTTTTTAGTAAATATACTGTTGCTGTCCCTACACGGGATCAGCGAGCGGCCACTGTGGCTAAGGTTTTGGTGTCTGAATGGTTTTACAAGTTTGGTGTTCCTGCTCGGTTGCACTCCGATCAGGGTCGTAACTTTGAGAGCTTGCTTATCCAGCAGCTGTGTAACTTGTATGGCATTGTAAAATCACGCACCACTCCTTACCATCCAGAAGGAAATGGCCAATGTGAGCGCTTCAATCGGACACTGCACAATCTGTTAAGAACACTGCCTGTGTCCCGAAAAAGAGATTGGCATGCCTGTTTGCCCCAGGTTCTTTATTGTTATAATACTACTCCTCACCAGTCTACTGGAGAGTCACCATTTCTCTTAATGTTTGGGCAGGAACCTAGATTGCCCCTGGATTTTCTTTTGGGTAGAGTTGAGAGTCCAGTTGGTGGTTCTGTCCATGAGTGGGTTCAAGAACATCAAGCTCGGTTGCAGGTAGCCTTTGATGGGGCCAGAGAGCACCTGAAACATGCTGCAGATCGCCGAAGGCAGACTCATGATACTCAGGTGAAACATCGTCCATTAAAAGAAGGGCAACTTGTGTTTTTGACTTTACTGCTAGGGGGCCTTATAAGACAAGGGACCGATGGAGCTCTGTGAAGTACAAGGTATTGAGAGCACCAAAGGAGGGCGGCTCTGTTTACACCATTGTGCCTCTGGATGACCAAACTAAAGTAAGACAGGTGCACCGTACCATGTTAAAACCTGTGGTTGGTGTTGTTCCTCCTGATCACATTTCTCCCCATAACTTGCCTCCTGTAGAAAAGGGACTGTCTGAAGATAGTGGCCCCTTTGATTATGATCTGTTTGTTTGTGAAGAGCAACCCCTAGTGGTTGCTTCTGCCTTACCTTCTGGTAGGTTGCTGCCTCAAACTCCATCCCAGGAACTTGGGTCACCTACTGAACCCTCTACATCTTTGGCTGTTCCATCTACCAGCTATGCTGACCCAGTGGCTCTACGTCGCTCCAAACGTCCAACTGCCGGTCAACATACTAATGTGCACCATCTCCCACGGCCAGCAGGAGACATTCATCCTGGGAGCTCTTCTGCATCTTTGTCAACTGTGTCAGCGTTGTTTAGACCCTGGAACTGATTTTATTAGTTCTGAATCAGCCATCGTCGGGTCGACGATGCAAGAAGGGGGGGTAGAATGTAGTGGTATAGAAATACATATATTGCTATACAAATAGCTTTCAGGTGCGAGGTTCCGGTTGGGCAAAGTGGGCGTGGTATATAAGAAGCCGCTGCGCCCAATCGGACACACATGTCTTCCTCAAGCTTGGCTGTGACTTGCGTCTCAGGGACTGACAGCCAAACAGGCATAACATCAGGTGGACGCTGCTCTGATCTTGTGGTGGCAAAACGCTACTGTGCGGCTCTCCTCCTCGTCGTCGGTTTGTGTGTGTGTGTGCGCACGTACCTGAGTTTGTCTGGATTGGAGATCTCCCCATATTACCATTGCTGCTCTATTGACATCCCGGATTCTGCGCATTATCAACCTTGGATCGTGGTGGCGGCTACACGCCCTAATTGAAGTGGTGTTTGGCGTGCGGCATTGGCGTGCGGCACCGGCGCGCTCAATTCACCTCCTGTTGCGGCGTGGCCAGAGGGTTGCACCAGATTCGGACATTTTAATTTGTTTTTCTTTATTTTTTGTTCCAGCCTTTTTGGGTTGATATAGCTAGTTATAGATTTAGGCTGATATTGTTTTCCTTTTGTTGTACATTTTGGATTGTTGCCTTTATTAATTGTCTTTTCTCTCTTTGTTGGCAGTGCTGAGGTCCGGCGGCGGTGTTGGTGTGGTGACGGTGTCTTCTCTTTTTTTGTGTGCGGTGATTCCTGAGTTTGGGTTGTCTCACTGTGTCTGGTGCTTTACAGGGGTTTTGTTTGCTGTGTTTGGGTGGATACCGTCCTATAGTAGCCCCCTTCCGCCGGTAACCTCAGCTACTGTAGTTACTTTTCTTTTTTCCCTTTTAGTATTATAAAGAATTGGTTTTAAAAAGAATATTTTAAGAAGAATCTAATAAAAAGCTGTTTGTACATTTTAAACTTGTTTCAGATGTCTTAATCCATGCATGAGTGAACTTGTGTGTCCTATCAAAAAGGGGAGTAATATTCCTTGGGTGAAATTCCCAAGGTGGCGCTGTGGAGCAATTTTATTTGGGTTTAGAACTTTACAATTTCCCGATTTCAATCTAGTCTCGCCACATTTGTATAGCACATTTCAGCAGCAAGGCATTTCAAAATGCTTTACATCAAATCAAACACAAAAACACAATGCAACATAGAATCAACAATAAAAACACAACATTAAGTCAAGTTCCATCAATAAATTTGTAATTGATTATGTTTCAAATACAACTCTAAACAAGTGGGTTTTTAGTTGAGATTTAAAGGAAGTCAGTGTTTCAGCTGTTTTACAGTTTTCTGGAAGTTTGTTCCAGATTTGTGGTGCATAGATGCTGAATGCTGCTTCTCCTCGTTTGGTTCTGGTTCTGGGGATGCAGAGCAGAACCAGAACCAGAAGACCTGAGGGTTCTGGAAGGTTGATACAATAACAGCAGATCTTTAATGTATTGTGGTGCTAAACCATTCAGTAATTTATAAACTATCAACAGTATTTTAAAGTCTATTCTTTGAGCTACAGGGAGCCAGTGGAGGGACTTTAAAACTGGTGTTATGTGCTCTATCTTCCTGGTTTTAGTCAGAACTCCAGCAGCAGCATTCTGGATCAGCTGCAACTGTTTGATTGATTTGTTGGACAGACCTGTGAAGACGCTGTTGCAATAATCAATACGACTGAAGATAAAGGCATGGATGAGTTTCTCTAGATCTGGCTGAGACATTAGTCCTTTAATCCTGGAAATGTTCTTCAGGTGATAGAAGGCCGACTTTGTAACTGTCTTTATGTGTCTCTGAATGTTCAGGTCAGAGTCCATCACTACTCCCAGGTTTCAGGCCTGATCGCTGGTTTTTAGTTGTAATAACTGAAGCTGTGCACTGACTCTAGATCTATAACTCTAGATCTATAACTCTAGATCTATAACTCTAGATCGTTCCTCTTTAGGTCCAAAAATAATAACTTCAGTTTTGTTTTTGTTCAGCTGGAGAAAGTTTTGGCACATCCACACATTTATCTGTTCTAAGCATCTGTTCAGTGATTGGATGGGGTCAAAGGTCACCTGGTGACATTGTAATGTAGAGCTGTGTGTCATCTGCATAGTTATGGTAGCTGATATAATTTCCTGTTATAACCTGAGCCAGTGGGAGCATATAGATATTGAATAAGAGGGTCCTAGGATTGAACCTTGAGGTATCCCACATGTGACCTTTGACCTCTTTGATGAGAAGTTTCCAATTGAAACAAAGAAATCCCTGTTCTTTATGTAAGATTCAAACCAGTTAAACACTGGACCGGAGAGTCCGACCCAACTCTCCAGTCCATTCAGTAATATGTCCTGGTCAACACTGAGGTCCAACAGAACCAGCACTGTGGTTCTCCCACAGTCCGTATTTATATGGATGTCATTGAACACTTTGACTAGGCCAGTCTCTGTGCTGTGGTGAGACCGGAAACCAGACTGGAAGGAGTCAAAGCAGTTGGTGATCATTAGGAAGCCATTTAACTGTTTAAACAGCTTTTTCAATAACTTTGCTGATGAATGGGAGGTTGGAGGTTGGCCTGTAATTCTGCATTAGTGATTTGTCTAGATTGTTCTTTTTTATCAGTGGTTTGATTACTGCTGATTTTAAAGCCTGGGGGAAAACACCTGATGAGAGTGATGAGTACAATACTGCCATTTTGAGACATAAAATAAGAGACTGTTAATATGATAGCATCTTAATTTCTGACCATGCACCAAATTCACTTGTCTATGAGGATTTACGACTAAGGAGAGACAGAGACCCTTATAGGTGGAGATTTAAACAAAAATGGCTCATAGATCCAGAATTTATATTTTTTGTAGATAATCAAATTAATATCTATTTTCAAATCAGTACAGATGAAACACCAGCCTCTTCCAGGTGGTAAGCCTTTAAGGCCTATAAGGAGTCAAACAATTAGCTTTATGAGTTATAAGGCAAAACAAACTTATCAAAAAACAAAAAAGTTGGCAGCAGAGATTGAGCTGTTTGAGAGGGATTATTATCAAACACTATGCCCAAACACCCATAAAAACTTTTGACACTAAGAACACAGTATAACAAACTTTCTGCCTCAAAAGCTGCCTCACAACTTTTGCGTCTTAAGCAGTCGTTCTATGATCAAGGGAAACTATTAGCCTGGCGACTCCGACAATTACAAAATGAGAAAAATATCACCTCCGTCGAAAATAATGAGGGACAGATTATCACTGAGCCATTAGAAGTCAATGAAATTTTTAAGGTCTGTTTTGAAAAATTATACAACCTCATGCAACAGACTGGTGACCTGTCCAGGGTGATCCCGCCTCTCGCCCGGAATGCAGCTGGAGAGGAACCAGCAACCCTCCCGACCCCATTAGGGACAAGGGTGAACAGAAAATGGATGGATGGATATATAAGCTCAGACATGACGCATAAGGAACAAGACCAAAATGTTTTCTTAGAAACCCTCCAAATGACCAATATCTCAGAATTAGTGAGTACAGATCTCAGTGCAGCTATAACTAAAGAGGAAATATCTATAGCAATGGGTCACTTGAAAACAGGTAAAGCCCAAGGCCCAGATGGGCTGCCAACAGAATTTTATAAGAAATTTATTTAATAAGAAATAAGGAGCATAGAATTGCTTTACTTGCTGATGATGCCATTCTTTTTTTCTTTTTTTTTTTGGAAAAAATGAAAGACTCTATTCCAGCCTTGTTAGAACTAATAAATACATTTGGAAGAATATCAGGATATAAGGTAAATAAAGATAAGTCTTCGTTAATGCTACTTAATTCAGAAGAAATTAAGTAAAATGTTGGGAATCTTTTCCAATTCAAAAAGGTAGATTGTTTTACATATTTGGGGATTAGGATAGTGTCATGTATAAATGACATTGTTGCAGTTAACTATAACCCCATGTTAGTGGAGGGATCCTCTGAGTCGTTTTTATGGAAGCTCAATGCCTGGAGGGAGGATTTACAGGAAAACTTGTCTTCAGAGGACTGTTTGTGCTGAAGCTCAAACACAAACTACTTATATACACCTCAAAGTACTGCAATATAATTGGTTAATGAGAACATATGTGATGCAAGAAAAGCTTAATAAGTGCAATGGTGCCATCCCAGACCTGTGTATTAGATGTGGAGAAGAGAAGGGAACATTCTTCCATTGTATCTGGAAATGCAAGATAGTTACAAAATTTTAGAAGGAAGATTAAACAAGCTCTAAAGACTATACTATGTATAAAACTAGTCTGACCCTAAATTGTTCATTATAGGTTTATATCCTGACAGACATCATATGTCCAGAAAGTTTATTACTGCCATGGATTTATGTTTACTACTTGCAAAAAGACTCATAGCGCTCTCATGGAAGAGTACCAGTAAACCAAAATTCATTAACTGGATTAATGAAATATCCACAACCTTGCCAATGGAAAGGATTACTTTCATTATAAAAGGGAAACTATCGCTATTTCAAAATATTTGGGGTCCTTTTATGGAGTATACAGAAAACATGAATATGAGGGTGTCGGGTGAGTTATAGTTGTGGTTGGTCCCCTGCAGTGTCCTAAAATAATCTTCTTTATTTGTATACTTGACTACTTTACTTTGAATTATACATTCAAGCTTGTATTTTCTGAACTATGTACAATACTAAAAATAGAGAAAAGAAATAGAGAAACCGTTATTGTTGTAATTGTTGTTTCTTCTCAGGGGCGTTTGGGATTAGGGACATTGTTTTTCTTTTCTCATATACTCTGTATGAAATAAGTGCTGCTCTAAAAAATCCCATAACAACCTGGGATGCAAGGAAAGACAAGTTGAATGTTGGACAATAATTTAACTACCCTGGACTTTTCCTTTGATGTGCGAGCACACTTCTGTGTAATATTGAAAACACTGTTGAAAATAAAGATAATGTTGGGAAAAAAATCAAGCAAAAAAAGAGTACTGATAGATCATCGGCAAACAATGATATTTTATGTTCCACTTCTCCCTCATCTCTAATTTCCTGGATTTGTTTATTCTGTCTCATTGCTTCTGCCATTGGTTCAATATTAATCGCGAATAGTAGAGGACAGTCCCCCTGTCTAATTCCTCTCTTGAGATCAAAAAATTCTCAGCAGTATCCATTAATTCGAATTTGGGATTTCGGATTTTTATTAATTATTTTCACCCATTCAACAAATTCCTAGTAGTGTCTGGTATAGAAAATTCAATTTTACCCTGTCAAAAGCCTTTGGGGCATCCAAACTAAAACTGACCAATTACCGACAGGGGCCCCTCCACAAAATATTTTTTTTATTTTTCTTCGTAGAAATAGAAAAAAAATTGGGCCCTTATTAATTACAAAATATTGTGTTTTTAAAATTGTTCTTATCAATAAAAAAGCACACATCCAATTTGCATGGAACACCCCCTTGGATCTGCATAAAATGGTTTGTTCCTGCTTGGAGCGCTTGACAGTGACGATGTTCAACAGCAGTCAGTAGAAGACAAGAAAGACTGAAGCGTATTGGAATACAGCTTGGAGTCAGATGGAATTTAGTAAAAATTGGGAACTCCTAAAATATGAACTTCGAAAAATGTTTCCGAGAACTGGAGCTGAAATTACTAAAAGAAATAGGAAAGTAGAATCAGAAGTAATAAAAGAAATTATCTTATTGAACGATGTTCTGCCAGAAAATATATCTGAAGAACAAAAGATTAGATTAAACCATTTACAACTGAACCTGGACAATATTTATATTTCCAAAGCTAAAGGAGAGTACATCAGATCGAGACAGGAATGGTTAGAAGAAGGAGAAAAAAACCTCTTCTTATTTTTTTAGACTAGAAAAAAACCCCACCAAGTATCTAACAGTATTATGAAATTTCAAACGTATGATAATATCTGTGAAGACTCTGTTCAAATCTCTTCTTACTGTAATGGTTCACTAGAGGGACCCAGAAATTCAGCCACGACACAGGAGTGAGCAGTAAACTCCGATATTTTATTCAAAGGCAGCTTAAACTGGGCACAGGATCATCAGCTGCAGCACTGGCTTGGCGATCAGTTACTGCAGTGATCAGCTGAGGAACAAGGAGGAGAGCAGATGCTGCGCTGACGCAGAGCTCGGGAGGAAGTGCCTGGGGAGGCAGAGTGCTAACTTTGTGGGGCAGCAGAAGAACCAAATCCAGATCCGAATCCTAGTCAGACGGGCCGAGGTCATACACGATCGGGGCAGAGAGCAGAATCCGTGGGAGTGGGCGAGAGCGGAGTTACTACAACAGGCAATGTGTCGAGATCCAGATGGGCGATCAGTAACAGTCCAAGAAGTGCTGGAAAACTACTTGCTGAAAGCGTTCGATAATCTGGCAGCGTGGTTGTGACTAAGAGAGGTTTAAAAAGGAAGACAATGAGGAAGCAACACAGGTGCGAGGAATAACGGAAATGAGGGACGTGACTTGGATTGGCTAAACAAGAAACACAGGGTATAATGTGAACATCACACTTACTATGAAACTTTTTTCCAAGAACTTTATCAATCAAGATGTTCTGATGAAGGGCTGCACAGTGGTGCAGTTGGTAGAGCTGTTGCCTTGCAGCAAGAAGGTCCTGGGTTCGATTCCCGGCCCGGGGTCTTCCTGCATGGAGTTTGCATGTTCTCCCTGTGCATGGTGGGTTCTCTCCGGGTTCTCCGGGTTCCTCCCACAGTCCAAAAACATGACTGTCAGGTTAATTGGGCTCTCTAAATTCTCCCTAGGTGTGAGTGTGTGTGTGAATGGTTGTTTGTCCTGTGTGACTCTGTGTTGACCCCGCCTCTCGCCCGGGACGCAGCTGGAGAGGAACCAGCAACCCTGCCGACCCCATTAGGGACGAAGGGTGAACAGAAAATGGATGGATGGAGGGTTAGGGTTAGGTACCACTTGAAGACATCCAAAAGTCCATCAAAAAATTAAAACTAAATAAATCACAGGGGACTGATGGCCTCAATGCAGAAATTTGTAAAAAGTTTTCAGATCAATTATTGCCATTTTTAGTTATTTTCAAGTTTATCTTGAAAGTTTGGATTCTGGGTCACTTCCACCAACAATGACCCACCGTCTGATTACACTGATCCCTAAAGTACAAAAAGACAAACTTCTTCTGGAGAACTGGTGACCAATTACATTACTACAAAATAACTATAAAAGTTTTGCAGGTTATATTGCTGCAAAAATTAAGAATACTCTTGAAGAAGTGGTTGATAAAACTCAGTCTGGATTCATACCAGGTAGACATATAACTAATAATATAAGGCTTATATTGGATCTGCTAGATTACTCATATTTAATAGAGGGGCACGGTCTCATTTCTAGATTTGTTTTAAAGCCTTTGGCACAATTGAACATACATTTTTGTTTGAAGCATTAGAAGTATTCGGATATGGAAAAATCTTAATTAAAAGTTGTCAAATGTTATATAGGAATCGTAATGCCTCTGTAAAATTATCACATGGCTGCTGTAAAAGATTTTATTTGAAAAGAGGTCTCAGACAAGGGTGACCAGTCTCCCCATATCTATCATTCTGGTCATCCAAATTCTTTCAGTTAAATTCAAGAAAAAAAATTACAGGTTGCAAATAGAAATATCGTAATTTCCCAGTTTGCTGATGACACTGCAATTTTTTTAAAGAATACAAATACAAAATTCTCTTGAAATCATTAACACCTTCTCCAAGGCTTCTGGTTTGACTCTAAATCTAAACAAATGTGGACTACTTTCCATTAAATCTAATTTAAAAGGCACATTCCTCAACATTCCTAGAAAATTCCAAGAAAATGGTTTGATAGGGGAATATTACTTGTAAGCCAACTACTAAATCCAAAAGGTCATTTCTTGTCTTATTCTGACTTTGTTACTTTTCCAATTTCCTGTTACCCCTAAAGAATATGCCGTGGTGTTTGACTCAATCCCCAGTGGGTCATTAAAGCTTTTATCATCTTTACCTCCATGCCAAATTCACTCAATGCCAAATTTTCATCCAAACTCCATTTATATTGATTATGATTGTCAGAAAACAACCAACAAAGTGTTAAGAAATGTTCCAATATGAGATGTTGTTTTTTCAGCAGCTTGTATATTTTATTGGTCCAGCATTTTTGAAAATATAAATTGGAAGTGGACTTGGTTGCTCCTAACAAAATTCTTAGTAAACAATAAAGGAAAAGAAATTTCTTAAAAAATTATTCACAATTTTTATCCTGTTAAAGCATTTTTGATACAAAGAAATAAATGGAATTTGGACCCTATGTGTACTTTTTGTAAAAGCTTGTTAATCTTTTTTGGAATTGTAATTATACCAAAATATTCTGGAGAGATATGTCAAATTTTTTTTCATCAAAGAAATCTCAATATTACTTTAACAGATAAGGATGTTTTGTTTGGGATGGAGAAATGTTAACTTGTCAAAACAGAATTCTTATATGTTGTTAACTTTTTTTTATTATTTATGGTAAATATCATATCGTACGTCCAAACAATTACAACAAAAACCTAATTTCCAGATTTTATTATCTTCTAATAATACCTATATAGACTCCTTAAAAATCACCTCAAATGCTAAAGCCCTTAAAGAACTGCAACCCTTGAGCACCGATTTGATTTTGACATTGTAAAATAATTGTTCTATGTTCTGTAAAGGCCTTTGATGTTGTATCTGTTTGCAATTATTAGTGTTCTATGTTGTTCTTATATGTTCTTTGTTTGCAATAAAAAAAGAAAGAAAGACTCTGGCAGTTACTATGCCTCCATGAAAAAGTAATAATGTCAGGTTTAAAAAAAAAGACAGAGAAAAAACAAGAGTGTCAATTTATAATCCGGTTTTTCTTCAAGAGAGGTGGTTAGACTGTGTGAGATTATCAACCATTTAGCACAGTTAGCTTAGTTACAGACTGTTTGCTTCCGTTTCACTAGCATTTAAAGAACAAAGTAAAAATGAAAAATCTACCAACATATTTATATATTTAAGTTGTCCCTGTACCTTTTACCACACTTAACAACAGATGAGTCAGTCAGCAGCAGCTCTAATCCCTTTATCAATATAATCCCTCTCTTCCCATCCCAGTGAAAACGGTGAGCAACACTGTTCAGTGATAACCTCGTTGGCATCATTCCAGGAAGTCTGTGTAGATTTTTCCTGTCTCACTGCTCTTTTTACAATTTCACAACAAAACAATATATTTATTAGTGACAGAAATTAAAACAGTCTTTATAAAATTATAATAAAAAACAGCCTTTTGTCAGTCTAGATAGTCCTGCCTTAGCTTGCATTTAAATGACAGATATCTGTTGCCACGTCCCTCCTGACCGTCCCCTCAAGTGAAATTAAAGCTGCAGTATGTAACTTTTATTAACAAAGGGTACATATCTGTTAAGACTGTCAATATGTTGAGAGATTATCTGAGAATAATTTAATTCCTCTGCCTTCTCCCAGTGCTCTCTAGAAACAACCAATCAGAGGCATGAGGTGGGTTTTAGCGCTGTACATCACAATCTTTAACTGTCAGTAGTAGGTCAGGGAGGAGCTGGAGGAGATTCATCTTTTCACAGATTATCTGTCTCATAACAAACTGTCAAGGCAAGAATGAAAGGCAGTTGCATGCTTTTAAAATTGTGCCACTTTTTATGGGTAAAATTTTTTGTCATGGGGACCAAGTTTCCTGGTGGTGCCCCTGTATGCTATTTTCAGTGCATCAAATGGTGACGTTTATGTTTGAGTTGTACATTGGCCCATTTTAAATAAAGTTCATTTAAAAAAATCAATAGACTGTTTCTTGTTTTGTCATTTTTATAGGAGCTGAATTGTTCGTGCCTTTCACCAAACAAGAAACAATTCTGCATAAAGGGTTGCTGCAATGAATGAATCAACTGAAGTGGTTATGGATGGTAGTTCCCTGCTCCAGGCAGTCTACCATAGTCGGCTGCGTCTGACTCGGCTGCTCTTAGAAGGAGGTGCTTATATAAATGAGAGTAATGAATATGGAGAGACACCCCTTATGGTAGCTTGTAAGACACAACACACAAATCCACAAAGTGTACCTAAGCCTAAGATGGTTCGGTAAGTTATCTGGAAACTCTTCAATATTTTAGTTTCTCAAATCTTTGAATGTTTATTGACAAATATGGTGACATTTGTTCCCCAAAGGTATCTTCTAGAAAATGGTGCTGATCCAAACATTCAAGACAAGACGGGAAAAACGGCTTTGATGCATTCGTGCCTTGAACAAGCTGATCCTGAAGTTCTATCCCTTTTGCTGGACAGTGGAGCTGATCCAACTTTGGAAGATCATGCAGGATTATCAGCATTAGTTTATGCAGTGAATTCAGGAAACAGGAAAATTCTTAGTGTGCTTCTGGGTGCTTGTAAAGCAAAGGGGAAGGAGGTTATCATCATCACTACCAGCAAAATGGCTTCTGACCATCTGATGACAAAACAGTACCTCAACGTCCCACCCTCTACTCTTTCGGGATGTCTATCTTATACTTCAGTATGTAGTTATAGGTCTCCAAATGAGTCCCAGACTGAAACTCTTCCACATGGTTCTTTGGCTACTCCTTCTCTCCAAACCTGCAGCTCTCTTCTTGGTCCCAGTATGATTATGTTTCAACCAGGTTCTTCAGCCCAACCACTGAGTCCTGTACATATTTCTGACTTGGATAAACAACTTTATCCTCACAAGGTACACACTGAACAGAGATCTAAGAGTCCCTCCTTGCTGCTCCAACAAAATCAATCCTGTTCTTTGATAGAGGAACCAATGGAAAATACTCTTGAAGAAGAGGAGCTATCAATCAGATTAAAGGCTCTTGGCATACAAAGAAGAACTCTAGCTATTTCAAGGCACCACAGCATTGATGTTAAAGATGGAACACAGTTCCCAAAGTCTCTAGACCACATATCAGGAAATGAGAATGCTGAGAGAAGACGGAGAGGCCTTAGCAGAAAGATGTCATATGATAGTGCGGCAAGTTCTTTGCATGCCTTATCACACCCAAACCTACATCAGGATAGCCTCCCTGTTTCTAGTGAATACAGTCCAGTGGACGAAGATTCATCTGACTGTCTTAGGCAGCTGAATATCTCCAGTCTACAAAATGTAGTGAACCGCAGGAACACTGGGATGGATCACTACAGTTCCGACTCACAGTTGCCGCAAGTTGGCAGTTGGGAAAAAATTCTCAAAAGTGGTGGAGGAGCTGCATCAGAAAGGCACAAACCGATGAACAGCAGACATTTTACTTTGTCTGAAACTAAGGATGTTTTGGACAGTTTTGTTCCAAGGCGAGGTGCTGCTGGTCTGGAGAGAAGAGGCTCTGGGGCCCTACTTCTGGATCGTATTGCCCACACTCGCCCTGGGTTCCTTCCTCCTTTGAATCCTCATGCTCCTATTCCAGATATTGGGGCTAACTCTAGCTTTTCCTCCAGTTCTAGTGGGGAGAATGGTGTTCTGACAGGGTCTAAGTCTGTTTTGCCCAGTGTACCTGCTTGCCCTCAGGATCTAAATATTAAACAAATGTTGTGGAGACGCCACTCAATGCAAAGTGAACAAATAAAACAGCTTGTTAGCTTTAGGGAAACTCTTGGAAACTGAAAACTGTTGTACCTTTCAGGAGTAAATGCATGTACTTACATGCACTGCGTATGGTACTATTCCAGTTAAATAAAAGTCAAAGTCAAGTTATTAAAGAAGAAAGACAGACTCGATGTGTGAAGTTTGCACTGCTATTTTACAGTGCAGGTTAAATATCAAAAATCTGAGTCCAGTTCTACAAACTGTAAAAAATGGAGAGAAAATTATGGACCTGCTTCTGGGCCTTTTTTCTAAAATATGTTTGGTTCTTATGTTTTATTCCCACAATTTGCAAGCATTGCATGGTTTAATTTGTTCATCATTGTCATGCACATTAGGTGAAAATAATCTGGTATCCAAATGAGCTACAGTATAGTTAAAAAAGGCTGGGTTACTCAGTAACACAAAGTAGTTAATTGAAGGCAAACCTCTAAAGCTTTTGTTGTGTTAAACATTACAAAGTCAAAACATAAACTACAGAAATAAGAAACAGTATTATCTCTAGTGACATGTTAAGCACAGCTTTACCAGCGATGTTACCAACAGGAACGACAGGCCTGCAAGGTTCATTTCAAAACATTTCTACTACAGTGTGGAACTGATTAAACATATTCTTTATGGAATTCTTATACTGAAATGAGTGAGATATAACATGCTTTCTGGACCTTGTAAGCTTTTTATTTGCCAAAAAAAAAAAAAAAAAAAAAGATTGGATAAAGAAATAAATGTTTTGATCGCACTATGAGCTGGATGTTCAATCAGGCTTGCTTGTTGTTTTGTTGTGTGGGGAAATACTAAAGGCTGATGAGGTTTACACCAACAAATCTGCACTTGCAAAGGCCGTAACCTTAATCTTTCAGTGCTGATCAGATTCAGTTCAGATGCCTGAATAGGAATTCTTATTACACAGCTATATGAGGAGAGCAAACTACCAGGTGTGAATAATGTATGTTGTAGTTCTACATAAGGTACCTGGAGATCTATATTTCTAGTACGCTGAAAGATGCAATAAAATTATATTTCATTACTGAAAGTAATCAAAAACGATCTCAAAAAGAAGAAAACTATCATCATTTCTCTTGAGTGTCTGCAATTAAAATGTTTTCTAAAATGAACCATATTTTCTCCATGATCCCAGTTAATCTACTCCAGATTTGGATGCAAGTTTGACTGAAGCATGCCAAGACTTTTAGGGACATTCAAATCTTCAAGCACAAGTTTTAAAAAGTAGTCTTTTTTATCTTGCAATAACATATGTGGACAAAAATCCAAACCATCTATGTTAACAGAAGACACAAACCAGATAAATCTTCCAGCATCATTCAAAAATTCAAATTAGAATATACTCTCTGAAAAATGTCATCTTTTCTGGCGACCTTCACATTCTGGCAGCCAGGCCCACTATGAGAAGGTTTTGTTCAGCCAGAGAAATGGAGAAGTGGCACTATTCAAAAAGGTTTTATTCACAGGAATAAAATAAGTTTATGAGAAACACTTTTACAGATGTCATTCATATTAGTAAAGTTTATTTGTACAGTATGTTTCAGCAACAAGGAATTTCAAAGTGCATTACATGATAAAACATGACACAATGTTAACTGTAATGTGAATTTTACCCAACTCAGAACAAAATAAAATGAAAGTACTGAGCAGATGTAGGAGGCGGGTTAGTGCTTAGGAAAAACTTCAGCTTTGAATAAGATAGGAGCATCTTCATATCAGTTATGGGAATGCAGCCAGAATGAGCAGTAATAGTTCTCCTTCTGTGCTCCGGAAAACTTTGTTTCATTTTGAAGTTTTAATGAAAAACATCCTGTTTAGGTGGATTACGTAACACCTTTTCCAGAGCAAAAAGGGATTACATTGTGGCTGACAGATATCCTTGAGTAACTAGTTTAATAATGCATCTTTCTACAAGAATCTAATGTTGTAGATTGCCCTTCAAAACTACAGTTTTTTCATGTAATGTGAACAAAGACAAATTTATCTTCCCTCTCCCAATCCGTACAGAGCAGCAGGAAGTTTGTTGTGAGGTTTAGGAAACAGCAGTTGGCCATCTTCAGTCATGACATCACCAAGAGTTCTGCTGTTTGAGAGTTTGGCAGGTCATAATAGATTCTGCTTACATCAAAATGTTTTCTGTAACGCTTTAAGTCTTGAGGAGCAAATTCATCATGCTGGCCTGTCCACACTGTGAGCGTGTACCTGTGCAGGAAAGCAACATCAGGTGAAGAGTAGCTGGCAAAGTTTCTGATGATGTGCAAAGGATGAAGATGTTTAAAAAATTTGTCTGATGAACTTCAGCCACTTTTCCTCCAACTCCTCAATAGAACTCCAGCCTCTGCTTTCAGGCAGACAGCGACAGTTGTACCGGCCAGACTAACCACCATGGAGCTTACCATGTACTTTGTGTGTGTGTGTGTGTGTGTGTGTGTGGTCACCTGTCTGACTGTTGCAGCAGCCATGATAGCTGGAAGAAGGACTGAGCCAGCAGCGCAGCACGAACCGGGAAGGTAACAGGATGTTTCAGATCTCTGCTCTTCTCCTCCATGGCATGCACCATGTCCCAGCTGTAACCTGGACAATCCCAGCACAAACAACCCCTTCTGAGCTCCTGACCAGACAGCTTATTGTGTTTCTAACATCTAATCAAAGCCACAATGAATGTTAAACACACTAATGAAACAACAATTCAATGCATTTTCTACTTAACTAAGCTGTCATAACATCAACATGGCCTGCATGTCTGCCTGCAGATTGTAATTCTCATTCTTTCCCTGTTAAATGTTGACCAAATCTCTTCCTTCAAGAGAGAGAAAATAGAGTCTGCCAGAGTCAATAAAAGATGGAAACATTTTGCAATAATGAAATACGTCAGACAGTTAAATCCAAATTTCAATCAGGAACCAGTGCAGGCCTTAAACTGGCTGTACAATGGAACAATAAACATTGTAGTATCTCTGATATCAGCTCAAACATCTCCTACTCGTAGCTTTGCTGATCTGGTTTAAACAAAGTTTCCATTTAGTTTCTGTTAAGAAAAAAGTGGTTGAACTCATCTCATCATACTTCTGTTTCAAACCTCCTTCAATTTCCTGGCTTAAGCTTCTAGAGCTTTCACTGTTTTGTTTTATAATCTCCTTAAAAAAATCTGTACTGTATTAGATTAAATGAAGATCATTTAAATCACAGGCTGTGAAAACATCTTCATTTCACAAAATTCATAATAATTTTTTTTTTTAACTCTGAATTTTAATACCGTGAAGATGATCTTAACCAAACCCATTTGGGTCCAGTTTAAAATCCAGAAGCAAACGGATGTAGAAGGCATAAAAACCGTAAAATGACATTTTTAGAATGAGTGTGTTTATCTGTATCATTCTGTAGCCACAATAAATAGGAATCAATAAGATAATTATTAAGATATAGCGACTAAAACCTTTTATGTGTTGCTACAATTTGATGAGGTTTCTTGGTAGCAGTCATTTAAAGTTTACCATGACGACCTTCATTTTCCCTTATGATAAGGTCTTTTTTCCCCTTCACATCTACAGTGTTCATTTATCTTAGTTTCTATTTATAATTAAGAAGGTCCACCAGAACACCAAACTCAGCACAGTAGAAAACTGTTTTCGCCTTCTCATAGGTAACATCTGAACAGAATAATGTTTGACCTTTAATAACCTTGCACCTGCCATACCTGATACGATTTATATTTTTATACTGCCCCAGAAATATTGTATTGCATGATCAGAATGACCTTTCTTTTAGTTTCTATTAAACGCAGACAGAGACACACACAGTGTCCTACTGATTTCACCAGGGTTATTAGTTCCCACAGTCCATCCTGTTGTCCAGCCAAGAGACAGCACAGTCTGAGCAGGAAGACTTGAGACAAGAGAGAGGAAAGCCTGGAAGTCCACAGGCGCGGTTCGTCCACTGGGTCCACTGAGAATGTCTGCATTGATCCACAGTGGACGTTCTGGCTCAGCCAGCAGGTCCTCCAGCAGAGCCAGGGATGGAGACACAGCCTCCAAGCTGGATGGAGGCAGCCCTCAGGATTAGCATCACACTCATATACATGCACAATATTGAGGAGAACCCAAGGAAGACAGCTCTCACCTCTTAAAGTCCAGTTTTATTCCTTTACTGGTCATCTTCACTTTCTCTAGCCACTCTTTCAGTGTGATGTCACTATCTGTGTCAGGGGGGTGAGCCATGATTGGCTCCATGGGATCATGATCTCTTATGATGACATCTGCTTCAATCATATGAGAGGGACCTGAGGATATAATCACAAGTCATTTCAAATGATCAACAAATATCCAACTCTCAACACTTTAACATATTTCACTCTTCCAACCAGTAAGTTAATTTCTTTAGTAAGTTTAAATTTCTGCTGTTAAGCTTGGTGTAATCACTGGCCTGTAGATCCAGGCCAGTGATTATAACATTCTGTCTTTTGATTAGTGATCAGAGAGAAAAGTCTTGTTTTCCTTCAGAACCAGTGACTGGGCTTTTTGTAAATTCTTCCTGTCTCTTGACAGTCCCACTAGTTCATGGCTGATGGCTACTCACGCTCCATAAACTGTTTACATCGAACTGTTTTACAAGAACACTCGGTTACTAGCTTAGGCTCTAGGGCAGGGGTGCCAAAAGTTGGTCCTCGACATCGGCAGCTCATAATTTACTGTGCCAAAATATGCATCCCCTGCTAACTCAGCTAAATAGAGAGTTAGGAAAGATTTCACTTTTCTAAATAATTGTTCATGTTCTCTGAGGAGATATTGTTTCATACCAGTTGGACAATATTTGGGGAAAATAGAGAGGGCTTGCATATATTGGCAGGCTCAAAATCCATATTGACAAAAAATGCATCCCCCTCCTAGCTTGAAGAAATAAAGAGTTAAGAGCAAAGTAACCTTTTCTACATAATTATACTTATCCTCTGAGATACTGGCATGAGTTTCACATCATTAGGATAATATTTGGGCAAAATAGGTAGGCATACAAATATCGGCAAGCTAATAATTTGCTTTGCCGTAAAATGCATCCCCTGCTAACTTGAAGAAATTAAGAATTAAGAGCAATTTCACCCTTTCTACGTAATGACACTTGTTCTCTGCCCTACTGCTATTAGTTTCATAACAGGACAATAGACAGGGGATGCAAATATTGGCAGGCTCAGAAATTAAAATGTATCCCCCCCTACATTAATAGACTAGACAGTTAAGGATGATATAAATTATTCTACATAATGGGCCTCTGTTTTGTAATGCTTTAAGCTATTATGGTGTTAAAAGAAAAATCGGGTTATTTCAAACCATCTGCGGAGAACATTTTCATCAGACACTGACTGAAAAACGTTCGACTCATATGTCTTAATAAAGGTGTAAAAACCGTATTTATTTAAATTAATCTGCGAAATAAAACTCACCGTTTCAGGGCTTACATGGTTAAGAAACGTGATAAAGTTACGATTATCTTTAAAAGTTTCCTCTTCGGTTATATTTCAGTTCGTTTTCTCATCAGTATGGGGGAGTTTAGAGCGATGCGCGCTCCCGCGACAGGGGATGCAATTCTAGGTATAACACCTGCATCCTCCATGTTTTAATTCCCTCCCTGATGGTAGTAACAACCTTTTGAGCATGTCAGTGTTCTTCTTTCTTTGGCCTTCTAATGAGCCATCATTTGATCCAGGTGCGAAAAATCAGGGAGAGAACTAAAACATGCAGGATGCCTCGAGGACCAACTTTGTGCACCCCAGCCCTAGGGTGTATTTGTGAATAGAGCATAATGTATTGTAGACGTACCGCTGAGAGCCTGAACAAGCGCGTTCCTGCTGTTGACAGCGTGCGACCATTTGAGCTGGACAGCGTCGCTTCCTGTCAACAGGCTGCGGCTCCTGAAATACTGTAGTGTTGTGTCCCACATGGTTCCTGCCGAGAAATCAACCTCCTTCGTCAGTAAAGTGTCACTGCGTGGTTGATAAACTCTGGAGACTGAAGAATACCTCTCTGACTTCAGTTGCTTCTCAGCTGTCTCACTGTTATTATGCAACACATAAACCGCTAAACAGACGAGAAAAACCGAGAATGTAAAAGAAAAACGAGATATCAGTCTTTCTAGACAGTTTCCAAAATGAAGACGTTCTTCTTCTTTTGTTTTTTATTGGCAGATGGCAACCAATTTAAGGTGCATTTACCGCCACCTACCAGATTGGAGTGTGGTCATCAATGTACACCTCGCTGCAGCAAACAGAACAAGTTAACCCAGCGAGGTCCTTCTCGATCTCAGAGGGAATTAGTAACGCAATGGTATGCACGAATGTGTAGATTCTCTTCCTGCGCGCACGCACAAAGACACCTATATATAAACAACAACAACAATAATAATAATAATAATAATAATAATAATAATAATAATAATAATAATAATAATAATAATAATAATAATAATAATAATAATAATAATAATGATAATACAGACCTTTGGGCACTTAAATAACTTTAAAACAACATAATATGTAGGAGAAAACATAAGATACAGAAATCCTTCAGCTATGAGTTTGACAATGAGGAACAGCAAAAAAAAAAAAAAACAAGTCTGATTTTAACTAAAATGTGCAGATTCATCATACTGTGATGATTTAAAACAGTCTGCTGGAGCTCAAACATTTCATCCAACTTTCAAGTTGTCAAAGGGAGGAATAGAAACGACTGAAAGGCGTTTCTATGGGAAAATAGCTGAGATATAAATATATATATATATATATATATATATATATATATATATATATATATATATATATATATATATATATATATATATATATATATATATATATATATATATATATATGCGTTTATCTTCAGTCGTATTGATTACTGTAACGGCGTCTTCACAGGTCTGTCCAACAAATCAATCAAACAGCTGCAGCTGATCCAGAATGCTGCTGCTCGTGTTCTAACTAAAACCAGGAAGATAGAGCACATAACACCAGTTTTAAAGTCCCTCCACTGGCTCCCTGTAACTCAAAGAATAGACTTTAAAATACTGTTGTTAGTTTATAAATCACTGAATGGTTTAGCACCACAATACATTAAAGATCTGCTGCTGTTGTATCAACCTTCCAGACCTCTCAGGTTCTGGTTCTGGTTCTGCTCTGCATCCCCAGAACCAGAACCAAACAAGGAGAAGCAGCATTCAGCATCTATGCACCACAAATCTGGAACAAACTTCCAGAAAACTGTAAAACAGCTGAAACACTGACTTCCTTTAAATCTCAACTAAAAACCCACTTGTTACGTTGTATTTGAAACGTAATAAATTACAAATTTATTGACGGAATCTGACTTGATGTTCTGTTTTTATTGTTGATTCTGTTGCCTTGTATTTTTGTGTTTGATTTGATGTGAAGCACTTTGAAATGCCTTGCTGCTGAAATGTGCTATAAAGTTTGATTTAGATTTTATATAAATATACACATACCTGTCGTTATTCTAGGACAGGTAAGAAAAAGTTCTTCTTAAGACCATTCATTTTCTTAATAACTCTCCATAACTTTGTTTCTCTTCCAATAGAATTACAACACTGTCTCCAACATGCCTTCTTAGCTGCTCTACTAGTCTTCCTAACTATAGCTTGTGCTTTCTCGCCTCAAAAGTATGACATCTCCTTACCAATTTAAAAGCTTTATTTCCCCCCTTATAGCAATACTACATTGCTCATTCCACCATGGGATATACTTTTTATTTCCTCTTCCCCCTGAGGAAATAATACTTTTCCTCCTGACATATTTGATTTAATGTCATCAACTGGCACATCAGGAGAAATACCTTAAATCAAACTGCACACATCTTTCTTTTCATGTAGGATTCTCCCCCTCACATTCTCACATAGGATATTTTCTTATATGCAGTGCCCTTTCTTTTTGTTTAACATCATTACAAATGATCAATAAAGATCCATCTCTCAACACTTTAACATATTTCACTCTTCTAACCAGTAAGTTAAATTCTTTAGTAAGTTTAATCAGATTCCACTTACCAAAGGACACACCCTCTTTGACCGTTTTCAAGACTATTTTAAACTCTGTTCATGCGAGACAATCGTTTTTGTCTCAACTTGAATATCGTATTCAAGTTGAGACAATGTGATTCAATTCAGTCAGATTCATTTCCCTCTGAAGAGGGTCTAGCAAGATCAGGGGATCACGAGAGATTATGAGACATCACTGTTTTGCGCCTGGGAAAACTTCAAAGCAGTTTTAGTTAAACATTAAACTATAGATATTTGTTTTTCTCTGCAGGGCACTATTGGCATTTAAGAACTGCACTGAAACAGTTCAGTTCTTTCTTTCAACATTTAAGAACTGTAAAAAAATGTCTTTTCTAAAAATAGACTTTTTTTAAGAAAAGTCTTTGAATTAACGTAATTAAATCATGGAAATGATTTCCGCACGATTAAATAACTTTCTTTCAGCATGAAGCATGTCTGTTGAACTAACTTAATTTTTATGAGTTGGATCAACTTAAGTAGTGTGAAGGTATCACTGTAACCTATGTTGGTTTCTCCAGTGTGATGTGGTGGTGCAGGGGTTTAGTACACTGCACGTTTGGAGGCCTTAGTCCTCGATGCAGACGTTGCTGGTTTGACTCCCGGTCCTGGCAACCATTGCCATGTCCTCACCCTGTCTGCCTACTGTCTCAAAAAAATACGAGCTACTGGCGCCGCAAAAACTTTTCTGAGAAAAAAAAAGAAAGTTGGTTTTATCTAAATTGCCATTAATCTTAGTAAAGTAAATTATTTGGTCCAAAGTGTTGCAAATTATTTGGGCTGGCTCTTTTAAATTACATTGGGTCCAACTATAGTAAATGAGTTGAATCAATCTTAATAAATTATATTGAGCCAACACATTTGCTTTAAATTGGAATAACCAATAATATATTAAGTTCAGCCAAAACTTTGATTTAGAATCAACCATAGAATAACCATAATAACATAAGTTGAGCCAACACAATTTCTTTACATTGGAATAACCTTAATAAATTAAGTTGACCTAACACATTTGCTTTAAATAGGAGTAACAGAATTACATGGTGCTGAAATAAAGCAAAGTAATCAGGTGAAAAACCTTTCCATGATTTTTTTATGTTCATCCAAAGAGGCTAGTTAACATAGCCACTGGTGAGGACAGATAAACAGTTTTCCTGGAGCAGTACATTGTGTTTCCGCCATCAGCATGTTATGCAGTGCATACATGCTCTCATGTATGCACAGGAGGAAGATCTTGACAGCTCCAAGACCTTCGTCCTGGGTCTAATTGGTTGTTTCTAACTGGAAGCAGCAATAGTAGTGCCATCCTTTCACAGATTATCTGTCTTAAATTAAACTATGTCGACATAGTGATAGTTTTAACAAATATGTACAAAACATTTTTGTTACTGCAACCCACCAACACCTTCCAATACCAGTGTCTGATGTCATCAATGCACCTGTCAAAGAATGATCAGGAATTCTCATTATCACTCTCCCAAGCATTGTGGAGAAATTTTCCTCATGAGTTGAAGATGTTATAGCTCCAAATGTAAGGCTGACATCATATCAACCCTGTTAATGAAAAAAGGGTTTTCCCTCTTTTGTTAGAGGACAGAAGGGTGATGAGTTTTGATTATGGAATGTACATTGTTCATTACATTGAACATTCCATATGTGCAATGTAATTACATATGTAGTTGCATATGTAATTACATATGCAACTACCTTAATTACACCCTGTTTCTCATTAATGCCTTAATGCACCCTGGGATGCATTAAGGTAATTACCTTAATGCAATTAATTACTTTAATGCATCCCATCACCTGTTGTGTTTTTCAACAGTTATGTCCTTTCATTACATATTCACCAAAAGTTGGTTAGATGCTTCTGATAGTAAATAGTACTGTGTGGCAGACCGTGTCAACCAGAGGTCGTAACAGAATTTTATTGACTTCACAACAAAAAGCATTGTGCCTTTACTTGTAAGCTTGCACTTTACTTGTACTTGTTAACACCTGTTGCAAAACTATATCCCACAAAATGTCCTTTAGAGTTGTAGAAACCGAATCCATCTGGTAAATCATCTGAAAATCCCACCAGTCTCAGTTATTTTCGTCATGTTGCATAATTCTGGGAAAATAGCCGTCTGTGTAAAGGGAAGGGCTTTATCAACCACATTGAAGCTCCACTGGTCTTTAAATATAAGAGCTTCATATGTAGAAATGAGAAACAGGGTGTTCCACCTGAAGGTAAGGCATCCCGATTAATGTAGTTTTTGTTAGCTCTCAAAATAATTTCACTTTGGATCCTGAACTAAATCAAATGAACAGAGAATGTGCACACGAGTCTGTAGGAGTGAGATCATGATGATTATGATGATGAAAGTCAGCCTTGAATATCACTTATACTTATTTAGTTTACAAGTCATTTAGATAGAAAAGCAATGACAGCATAAAAAGAGCATGCTTATATAAGTCCAAGTATTATGTTTAGTTGATCTTTGTAATCCAAAGTTTGAACCAAAACAAAAGACATCTGATGACAGAATGTTTTTTCAGTCTTATCCTCAAAATTTTAGGTCCTAATTACTCTTCCAGATTGTACCTTTCATTAATCTTGAGTATACTTTTAATTTAAATTGAACATGGGCTAAAGTCAGAATTTGCTTCTCCCCCTCAGCCTCCTTTGAGTCATGGTCTCCAACCTTCCTGTTGTGCTGCTGGTCCTGTGTGCTCTCAGCTTGACTCAGGCCCAGCTAAGGCTTTTCAATCTTCGGGCCAGCAAGCTTCCCTCTGACCTGCTTGGAACAACAGACGGTTATGTCAAGGTGTTCTGTGGAAAAACCAGCCTGGGTAAGACTGCTGTTCGTAAAGACACAGTCAACCCCTGGTGGGAAGAGGAGTTCAACTACTTCCATGCTCTGGAAAATGATGAGATGAAGCTTGAAGTGTATGACAATGACCTGCTCTTTGATGACCTGTTGGGGGTCTGCCAGCGTCAGCTCCAGCCTGGAACCCATCAACATGAGTGCTTTCTTAAAAAAGGCGGCACACTTCATTATTCCTACACCCTTGGATAACAGCCAGTAGTCCTGTGTAGATATACATGACATACTGGTTCAACATGCTCAAAATCCATTATTCCCACTCATGGTATGTATGATGTGATATTGGCTCAGTGATTCCATGCCTCATCGTGTAATACCAGACTCTTTAGCGAGAAAATACATTCTGGTCCTGTTGTCCAAAAGAATTCGTCCTTGTTTCACCGTTTTACCACCAGGGAAAAATAAAAATACTACTGCAACTAACCTCTGCCTGGTTATTCAAATTGATACTGTGCAAAGCTGTTGTAAAATAGAATTAGTCAAAAGTACATTTTGTTAACATGTTAATGTAAAAACACCTAACAAGGTTTAGTGGCTATTCCAGCTTACTCTTGTATGTGTTAATAGTGTGTGAATGGCTGGAAAAGTTGAGGCCTGCCTTTTCCAGTGCATATCCTGCCAGTCACCCACTTCTGGAAGATGGCAGCGGGAACCCTGAAACCTAGAAATAGTGTTGGCATGGAAAATGTATAGATTAATACTTTCTCAGTCAGCAGGTCTCCTATTTTTTTAAATTTATTTTTAATTTTTTTAGAAGTACATACAATCAGACACGAGGGCTAGGGCAGGTAGCCAGCAGTCCCACTAATGACCATAACAATTTTACAGACATTTCGCTGTATAGAGTGACAAAAAATAAATAGAGGAAAACTCACAGGTGTCTGTCTAGGTGATGTGGAATCAAAAATTAATTGTTGCACACCTTTTGCTACAAAATGATCCCATTTTCTCCAAAGTCTCTCTCCTTTCTCTTTCTGGAGACGTATTGTAAAAGTCAATATTTCTATTGTGTGAATCAGGTTCATAATATTCACAAGAATCTCCAGAGTAGGGGGTCTAGGTTGGAGCCAACAATTAGTAATAGCCTTCTTGCTTGCAATCATAAATATCTTCAACAGGTATGCATCACCATTCCTGAGTCCCTCAGAAAGTATTCCAAGGTACATAACAGGAAATAAAAAGACTAAATTTATACCCAGTATTTCATAGATTAGTTGATGTTAATTATAACATTCTTCCAGAAAGTCGTCAACTGCAGATATGAAAGCATCCTGCAGAAACCACACACTGAAAAAAAGACCTCTTTGGATGAACACAAAAAAATCATGGAAAGGTTTTCCACCTGATTACTTTGCTTTATTTCAGCACCATGTAATTCTGTTACTCCTGTTTAAAGCAAATGTGTTAGGTCAACTTAATTTATTAAGGTTATTCCATTGTAAAGAAATTGTGTTGGATCAACTTATGTTATTATGGTTATTCTATGGTTGATTGTAAATCAAACGTGTTGGCTGAACTTAATATATTTTGGTTATTCTAATTTAAATAAAATGAGTTGGCTCAACTTATTTTATTACAGTTATTCTATTAAGTTTTGGCTGAACTTAATATATTTTGGTTATTCCAATTTAAAGCAAATGAGTTGGCTCAATATAATTTATTAAGGTTGATTCAACTTATTTACTACAGTTGGACCCAATGTAATTTAAAAGAGCCAGCCCAAATAATTTGCAACGCTTTGGACCAAATAATTTACTTTACTAAGATTAATGGCAATTTAGATAAAACCAACTTTTTTTTTTCTCAGAAGAGTTTTTGCGGCGCTAGTAGCTCGTATTTTTTTGAGACAGTAGGCAGACAGGGTGAGGACATGGCAATGGTTGCCAGGACCGGGAGTCAAACCAGCAACGTCTGCATCGAGGACTAAGGCCTCCAAACGTGCAGTGTACTAAACCCCTGCACCACCACATCACACTGGAGAAACCAACTGATGTTACAGTGATACCTTCACACTACTTATTAAGTTGATCCAACTCATGAAAATTAAGTTAGTTCAACAGACATGCTTCATGCTGAAAGAAAGTTATTTAATCGTGCGGAAATCATTTCCATGATTTAATTACGTTAATTCAAAGACTTTTCTTTAAAAAAGTCTTTTTTTTTTTAAAAAAAAAATACTTTTTTTACAGTTCTTAAATGCTGAAAATGCTGCAATAGTGCCCTGCAGAGAAAAACAAATATCTATAGTTTAATGTGTAACTAAAACTGCTTTGAAGTTTTCCCAGGCGCAAAACAGTGATGTCTCATAATCTCTAGTGATCCCCTGATCTCACTAGACCCTCTTCAGAGGGAAATGAATCTGACTATAATGAATCATGTTATCTGAACATGATTAAATTTCATAAACGTGAAGTTGTTGAATTTTTTGTTTATCAAACATGATTGTATCACGTTTTTGTTTGAAGCATGAAATTATTTAGTTAAAAGTACATGATATTCTTTTGTTAATCTGATAACCCCCTAAGTTCATTTTTTACAGTGCACCGCATTCCCTCCAGCAAGAGAACTGTGAACCACCCAGCTTCAGTCTCTGCTTTGGCGTAATACATTTTTTAAATTAGATTCTTCCAGCAGAAATCGCGTCTTGTTTGTGGTGGATAGAGAATTCCTCCAAATCTGCAGCCAAACCTTAGGTAAAATTATTGCATTTGTTTCCTTTTCCCATTGTTGTCTGATATAATCAGTTGAGATCTTATTCATAGATGCTAAATTTGTGTAATGTTTTCAAATGATGCCTTTTGTATTTTTGCTAGCATATGAATCCATAAATATTTGTACTATTCCTGGCTCTGCACCCAAATCAGGGGTTTTGATTTCCTTCCTAAAGAAACTTTGGACCTGCAAATAACAGAAGAAATCTTCTCTGCCCACCTCATGAGTCCGGCACAAATCATCAGATTTTACTAAATCCTCAGGCCTATCAATGCTGGAAGGAAATGCGGGTGGTAATCAGGCCAACTCAATACTCCTGTTTGTGGAGATTAAACTTTTTAACCACCTCTGCTCACTTTTTCAAAATCAAAATCAAATCAAATCAAACTTTATTTGTATAGCACATTTCAGCAGCACCGCATTTCAAAGTGCTTTACATCAAATCAAACACAAAAACACAATGCAACATAGAATCAACAATAAAAACACAACATCAAGTCAGATTCTGTCAATAAATTTATAATTGATTACGTTTCAAATAAAACTCTAAACAAGTGGGTTTTTAGTTGAGATTTAAAGGAAGTCAGTGTTTCAGCTGTTTTACAGTTTTCTGGAAGTTTGTTCCAGATTTTTGGTGCATAGATGCTGAATGCTGCTTCTCCTCGTTTGGTTCTGGTTCTGGGGATGAAGAGCAGAACCAGAACCAGAAGACCTGAGGGTTCTGGAAGGTTGATACAATAACAGCAGATCTTTAATGTATTGTGATGCTAAACCATTCAGTGATTTATAAACTAACAACAGTATTTTAAAGTCTATTCTTTGAGCTACAGGGAGCCAGTGGAGAGACTTTAAAACTGGTGTTATGTGCTCTATCTTCCTGGCTTTAGTCAGAACACGAGCAGCAGCATTCTGGATCAGCTGCAGCTGTTTGATTGATTTGTTGGACAGACCTGTGAAGACGTTGTTGCAATAATCAATACAACTGAAGATAAACGCATGGATGAGTTTCTCTAGATCTGGCTGAGACATTAGTCCTTTAATCCTGGAAATATTCTTCAGGTGATAGAAGGCTGACTTTGTAACTGTCTTTATGTGTCTCTGAAAGTTCAGGTCAGAGTCCATCACTACTCCCAGGTTTCAGGCCTGATCGCTGGTTTTTAGTTGTAATAACTGAAGCTGTGCACTGACTCTAGATCTATAACTCTAGATCTATAACTCTAGATCTATAACTCTAGATCATTCCTCTTTAGGTCCAAAAATAATAACTTCAGTTTTGTTTTTGTTCAGCTGGAGAAAGTTTTGGCACATCCACACATTTATCTGTTCTAAGCATCTGTTCAATGATTCAAAGATAAACTCAAACACAAATGTTGTAATTGGTATATCTGGGGCAGCCCATCCAAGCATCCCAGAACAGACTGCACAGGGAAGTCCAACAAAGAAAGCTCCATATCCTTACATTTAGCCTCATAGGTTGGGTTACACAGACACCAGAGGACTAATCTGGGCAGACAAATAATAATCCACCAGGCAAGGCAGACCTATTCTCCTTCCCGATCCCCAGGCTGCTGCAGGGTAAAGTATTTGGCCTTTTATTTCTCCATGTAAACCTTGAAAAATGCTTATCCCACTTCCTAATTTGTTTTGCGGGAACATCTACTGGAAGTGCTGCAAATATGTACAACAGTCGTGGGAGAACATTTATCTTTATTGTTTGGATTCTGCTGCCCAGGTCCAGGGGAAACAGGCTCCACCTGTCCAGGTCCTCATATATTTTCTTATTTAGTCGTTTGTAATTAACCTCATGTAACTGAGCCACATTTTTTGTTAATATGACACCCAAATGCTCTATTTGTTATTGATGCCAATTAAATTGGTAACTATTTATGAACTGTTTTAATGGAACGAAACGGAGGGTCAAAATTGTATGTTGAGTTTATAACCTGAGAGTCTGCCATATGTTTCCAGGATGTTCATAAGCAATGATATACCAGATTCAGGGTTTTTAATTACTACTAAAACATCATCCGCATACAAGCATATTTTGTTTTCCACATCCCCTATTGTCACTCCCTCCAACCCAGAATCTTCTCTAATAACTTGAGCCAGTGGTTCAATAAAAAGATTAGAGTATTGGGCTTAATGGGCAGCCCTGCCTACATCCTCGTTGTAATGTTATTTGATTTGAGAGGCTTCCATTAATTTTAATTCTTGCTTTTAGTGAGGAATACATAGTTTTTATACATTGAATAAATTTATCACAAAATCCAAATCTCTTCATTACTTCAAATAAAAACTCCCACCCATCATATGCCTTCTAGGCATCTAAGCTGAGAAGGACTACAGTTGATTTTTCTTTAATTATATGATCCACAATATTGAACGGCCCTTCTTATCATGCGTTTGTCTATTACCACTGAATCCTGTCTGATCCTCATCTATCAGGGAAGGCATCAGGGTACTTCATCTCTTAGCTAATATTGCAGCATATAGTTTGTAGTCTATGTTTAAAACACTAATTGATATAAACAGATATAAATGCCTCTCGCCATGATGGTGGGAGAGTGCCGCCTGCCAGGGTGTAATTGAAAGAGGCCTTTAATATTGGGAGAACTGATTCCTTCATGGCCTTATACCACTCAAGAGGGAACCCATCACAACCTGGTGATTTGCTGATCTTAAGATTTGACATTCCACGGTCAACTTCCTCAGCTGATATTTCTGCCATTAACTTGTCTTTTTTTTTTTTTTCCTAGAGATGGAAGACCCAAGGAGTTGAGAAATTTTTTAATTATATGTTATCCCTTTTGTCCGGCTGTGTGTACAGAGCTGCATAATACCCTTCAAACGATCTCTGAATTTCTTCAAGTTTATTAGTTATCTTGTTAGTTTTTGGGTTCCAAACTTTATAGATTGTGTTTCCCACCTATTGTTTCCTAAGCCCCCAAGAAAGCACCTTAGCAGCTTTAGGCCCTGCCTCATAATATCTTTGTCTCATTGTGAGGGATTTACTTCCCTCCCTAACAGGTGCTGTTTTTTAGTATTTCCTATATTGTAATTTATCTGGTAGGCTAAATATATTGCTTTTATTTGGGGGTAGTAACTTGCTTTATTTAATATTGTGTTTTAATCATTCTCTCTTCTCTTTGAGGTCACCTGGTCATGTATTGCCATGGAAGCGTGCCCATGAGCAGTGCTAACAAGTAGTGATGGTCTATCTGAAGCCAGGCTTCGAGGCTTGTACCGAGTAATAAGGGGGCGTGTCCGATGAAGCCCCGCTTAGAGGCTGGTGTCGTCTTGTTGAAAAACACGTGACTGGCAACAAACGAGGCCTCGCATTGCATGGGTCACGTGACTGCTTCATTTTGCGTGTCGGTTTTCAAAATAAGAGCGTGATGAGCCGCTGCTTGATCGCATCAGAGGAGTATTTGTCTTCAGCAGTGGCCGTAATAAAAGGAACCTTTTATAGTTCATGTGTATTAATGATTTTGATGAAAGCACTCATCAAAATGTAATGTTTGTTACCAGTTTTCTCAATGGTTAATTATGGCATATTTTGTGACTTTATATTTATGTGTTTTTATTATGTAAAACATTTTGACACTGCATTGCTGCTGAAATGTGCTACACAAATAAACTTGATTGAAAAGGAGCCAGCAAGAAGAAAAAAAATCTGACATCAGGGAATACTTTGAGATGATTCACTCACAAGATTCTTAAATAACAATAATTAAACTTTTCACCTCCAAAATTCTCACCTTCTTGAAATTTCCACTATTTCTTTGTTGTGCAAAAATATATCAGTCTTGCACAACAGAAACAGACTTAAAGCTGTTGGAAAAGTAAAATTCTGGCTTATAAGTAAAAATATAAAGAATCAGATCAGAGAGCCAATAGAAATCCAAGAAAAAGAACTTTTGAAGAATTTTACATTTTCATGAGGCAAATCAAAACTCAAAGAAAACTGTCTGCCCCAACAAGCACTGCACTCTGAGTACACTAAAACAAATGTCTATTGTCAAATCAGTCAATGACAGAAGAAAACAGCCAGTAACAGTCAACATATACCAGGATTGGCTACAAATAATTTTAATAACTAAAAAAGATTAGTTCAATAGGATTTAATTGACTCTCCTGTTACTAAACGTGACTTTGACAAAAACTTTGTGATAATATTGCATTTACTAATTGTTTTTAAATATGTCTGTCTGAGTGACAGGCTGTCACAGTTTCAACAGCAGGTGTCACTAGTGACAAATGAATGAAGCATCGAGTGATGCTCCATGCTTCATGAACTTTTGGGCAAAGCAATGGGCCGGGAAGCTTCATTGCTTCATGAGGCTTCATTTGGCCATCACTACTGACAAGGATGTGGTGTTTTCAATCAGCCTCATTGGGAAAATCCATTGTTTGAGAGATAGGGGAGACGTTTTTGGGTTTTGTATGAGCCCAGATTGTTTTTGTTGTGAAGTTGTTAGTTGTAATTATGTAAATATTTTTCTAGGAATATAGTTTAGCACAAATGTTTTTCCTATCTGGAAATGTAAATGTTGTAACCGCCCCTTAATTAGTCCTGGTAGGAGCCAATGCTTTAAAAGCCAGGTGATTTAGATCAGAGGGAGACTCTCCTTCCTGTTTGAATGCATATCATGCTGTGAACTGGAATGAAATGTTTGAAGAACTGCATAAAAAAAAAATTCAGAGCTCTACAATTTCTGGATTTTGTCGGATTTTCCATTGCAAACCAACACTCATATAGTTAAGTTTGGTTTTTTCCAATTTCCTCAGTAAAAAGTCTGTGAATCTAATGCTTAATAGGCCCCATTTGTTTCAGTAAGGAAGGGCTTTTGTTGATCGAATGAAGCTGCTCCAATCTTTTGAAATTTTGCTGGAAGTCTGTTAGTTTTTTGTTGTTTTTTTTTTTTTTGCTCTAATCTTATTCAAATTAGCACATTTTGCAATTATTTTAGCCCTAATATATGCTGCATCCCACAGAATTGTAGGGCTAACTGTTCCATTATCATCAAATTCTAAGTAATTTTTAAGCTCCTCTGTCATTTCCGTTTTGAATGCAGTACCATTTAATAAGCTTGTGTTGAGCCTCTGTAAAGTGTTTTTAGGGTTTCTAATTAAATTAATTTTCATATTTAAACCAGAGTGATCAGAAATGTCTCTTTGTCCTATTATGCTATCTGTAACTCTGTGAAGGTCCTTATTGAACATAAAAAATAATTAATTCTAGTATGTACGTTATGCCTAATGAAGTAAAAAGTTAATCCAGTCCTGTCTTTTGGAAATATCTGCATATATATGGGAGTCCCAATTCTTGCAAGATTTTTGTTATTGCTTTTCTAAGTGAGTCCTTCTTTATGGAACCCTATAGGGGAGATGGGGATTTTTTTTTCTTTTGTGTTCCCTTGCAAAAGGTTTTGTGTTCTCTCCCAATAATGTACTGGTCAATTCATGTGGCATTATTGAGTGCTGTAAGCCTTTAATACAAAGTTATGTAAGGTTTTTCCATGACTGTTGATATCTTGTTGTGAAAAATGCACCACAAACCTATTGCTGAGTTTCAGACACGTGACCCGGCTGATGAGCGAAATTCAGATGGAGGTCCAGAAGTGGATTTCTCTGGTTCAAAATAAAACAAAATTGATCACGAGTAGCAAATGCTCTAAATAGGCTGGAACAGACAAGAAAAATTATGCATATATTTAGAATATGATCAGTATTATCTCAGTAAAAAAGACTTGTCTTATAATCTTGAGGATTATAAAATGTTACGTCAGACCACCTTTTTCAGTAACAATTAATCTAACGCGTTGCTATTTCAAATTCAGTAATCAGACTGCAGTTATTTATTAAAATAACTTTGCGTTACTGTGAGTTTTTATTTTCTTTTGTAATTTAATTTTATTTCCTCTATGCGCCTTGGGGAGCGACCGCCGTTTCTATGCGACAGTATCAGCAGCAACAGAAATGTGAGCAATGGAGCGGAGAGAGATTTTGTTACTGGAAAAACAGGAACTATTTTGAGTTTCGGTCGCCAAGTTCGATTACTATAAGCAGGTTTGGGCTTGTTTTTTTCTAAAGTTGCTTGCAAATGTAATGGTTGTGCTTTTTTGGGCTTGTTTTTGAAACTGAAGTTGCTTATTTGGGCTTGGAAATAAGCAGACATAAGCCCTAGAAATTGTCTTACATCCAGGTAGTTTTACTCAGGCTCTCCCTCTCCATCATTTCCTGGATGATCTGTCCTGCTGTGTCTTTGTTAATGTCAAGTTAATATATTACCTGTGAATGCGCTCCAGAAATCTCCAAACATCGAAACTAATATGAACAGCACAATAAATGTAAAAATAGCTTTGAGTGAGCGTAATGTTGTGCAAACAAATGCTATTATAATGTTTAATATTTATGTTGAGTGGCTGTAGGACGCTGGATTCGGATCCAATGCAGGTCAACTATTGGCACCAATCTACAGAAACCCCAAGTTTGTGTCCAGACACGAACCGTGTAGAAGAATAATCACAGCCCACTGTGACTGTATGGCTGGGTAGGTTATTTTTCATTTATTTAGTTTTTGTTGCTTTTTTAGCATGAAAGTTCCTAAAACATTATATTTTCTGTCCCTAACTTGGCACTGAGCTAGCTTGTAACAACATTAGCAATCTGAGGACAGCCACACTACGGCATAAAATTAATAAATTTTAATGCTTATCTTTCTAAGTAACTGTCCAATAAAACATCTGAAAATACAATTTAAAAGATGAGATTGTTACCTGTTAGTGGGCGCTGCAAACTCTGGCATTGTTAGTTTTCACACCACCTATGTTTTAGCCATAGATTGTTGATCCGCGTTGGGTGACGTCGGTGCTACGTCATCTGAAACCCAGTAATAAACAGAAACTTTCCGTTAATAGGAAAGAAATAAAACGACATCCAAACTATTTGGATTATTTCCGAATTACTATCATGCGTAATCAGTCATCTGACAGTTATGATTGTATCTGAATGGTTTAAAGGGCCGTTTTCATGTGCAGTTCCATCTCAACCTTACATAGACAGACATAAACATGCAGTGAATAAATCGAGTTTCAATCAGTATTTTATTGCACCAAACAGTTGATAACTAGAAAAATAGCTGTTTTTAGCAAAACAGATGTGAGAATGCATATTTGCAGAATGTTCACAGCAGAAATGCAAGAAAAAGCAGAACATAGCATAAGAAGTAGGGAAAAAAGCAGAAGAAAGCTACAGTCATATATGGTAGAAATCTTTTGCTAACAAGTGAAATTTAGCCAAAGATATATCGCAGATTAGCAGAAGCAGAAATTAGTATAAAATCTGAAATAGTTGAAAAAGCTGAAAAGTGAAACATAGCAAAATAAATAGCATAAAGTATCAAAAGAAGCAGAAAATTTTGACATATGAATCGCTAAATATATTTAGCAATAATAAATATGACATGTGATTAAAGTTTGCAGAAGACCTTTGTAGGCAGTAAAACCAGTAAAAGCAGAAGGCATACACAGAAAGGTAGACTAGCAGAATGCTGACACACAGACAGAAACATTGAAGGAATAGGAAAAAATGTGACATGTCTGAACTCCAGAAGAGTTTGACAGAAAACAGTAAGATCTGTAGCAATGATTCTAATAGTCCCTTAAAGCAGACATTCGTGCCTACGTTTTAATGTATAAATTATTTCTGTACAGTTAAACATGTATGAACAGCATCATTTTGTTTGTCAAAAAGCATAAAAAGTTCAAAAATCGTCAGTTAGAATTCCACCATAGAATTATATTGTAAACCTGAAAACAATCAAAAATCTGCATAAAACTTAAATCGCAAGTGTTGAAAAACCATAAGAGATATCCAAAAGCCACGACTATTAAATATATTTTAAAATCTTGTCACTTGTTTAAAAGTTGAATCTAGTTTCTAGGTTTAAGTAGGCAGAAGTAGTAAGCTGTGAAAAAGCTGAAGATTTTAGCAGAATTTAGTGGAATTTTTTTAGAATTTCCATGTATTTCAATGGGGCAAACATTTGTACAAAAGCGTAAATATTTCAAAAGGTACAGTAGTGAATTTTAGCAAAAATCATAGCAGAAATCTCCAGAAAAAGCAGAACGTTTTGATATGTGAATTAGCACAGTTAGTTGAAGTGAATGGGAAGGTTACTGGCATGTTGGCTTTGTGTGTAAGAGGAAGCGGCACTTGTGTATTGTTTGGCCTCACAGGCCAGGCGCGCTCCCACTATCTCCGTTGGCAGAAGATTGCTGATCGTCTCCCCTGTGATACCTTTGGATCTGTTTGCAGACACGGGTCCCAACATGAATCCACGTTTTCTCAAGTACAGCGCAGCCTCCTCCACGTTGCTGTAGATGACCATGCCGGAGACATGGCCAAAATGCGCACAAGCATTTTGGCCATCGGGGTTTGGAACGGGATAGTGTTCTCTCTGAAGCACTTTCTTAACCGGAGCATACTCTCTCCTTTACAGCTGTATGTTTTCAGCAGAGTCGTGGTCGAAGACTATCCGTTTTTCTTGTAGGCCTATAGTTTTCTTCCACGCCGCGCAGAAGATTTGTTTTTTAACATTACATTTCAGGAAGCGTAGCACCATGGACTGAGGTGGAGCACCCGTTGGAGACTGTGTACCCAGCGCTCTGTGGCACCCCACTATCCCCAGATTCTTCTCTGTGCCTAAATCCAAATTGCCCCCGCATGTTTTTCATGCACCTCTGCAGTGAGGTACCTTGCACATTTTCAGGGATGCCATATTATTCCGGAAGTTATTCCGGCGTGAGCGTCTTTCCAAATCCATGATCTTCTCCTGAAGTAATTTCTTACTTCGGGAGTAAAAGAAATTACTCCCGAAGGAATTTCGGGAGTATGCCTCTTCACCAATAATTAGTGGAGATGGGCATCTGCCCCCAGGTCACCTGCAAGGATAAACATGATATAAATCAGTGGCATGCTACCTTTACAAACCAAAGAGCCACTTCTCCCGCTTAGTCCAGCTAAAGAAAATTGCTACTTGACCTTTTTAAAAATGGCAAAAATTATAACATCTAAGTTATTGTTTTTAGCATTTTAAAAAACACACCATCCTATTTCTATTATTAGCTCTTAAAATAATATAACATAAATCTTTTACAGAAAGAGGATGGATTGTCTTCTGGGATGCTAATATTTTGGCCAGTTAAACCTTTATTTCACCAGGCAAAACATTAGAAAAACTTAGCCTGAAAGTGTGCTAAAGCACTTAAAAAGAGAGGGAGCTGAATAAAGGGGTGGAGCAACAATATTTCTGAACAAGAGTGGGTTCATTCTGCAAAATTCCTCAAAAAACTTAAATCTGTTCAAAAACAGCAGGACATGAAATCAAGGAGTTGAGATGTAGTGGGTTTTCATAAAGGTTAAAATCATTTGCAGCAAAACAGAACAACATGAGGCCACATGACTTGGTTTCATGGATTTTCAATTCAAATAGTTGGGAGGAATCAGTATTGTACCTTGATGTGGTAGGGCTTAAAAAATTAGCTGAAAGACCTAGTACCGTAACTCTGCGTATTTGTGGAAAATGTAAAACAAACCATAGGTTTCAACGTAATGACAAGAAAAATAGATCCAAATGAGTTTTACTGGTACCTTCAGTGTTTCTGTTATGGAAATTCTATGCAATTCTATGAAAAAACAGAAAAACCTGCTCTTAGCCAACTGAGTTATGTTATGAAGTTATGAAGTGTTATCTATGTTCAGAAGCTTAGTGGTGACCGAGTGGCTCATGCATATGGTTATCATGTCTCCTGGCCGCCTCCCTGGTGACGTATTCTGGGAACATCAAATTGATGAAATCCTATTTAAGAGATCAAACTGAAGCACAAAGGACTAAAATATAACTGAAAACATCAGCAGTAGAAAAAACAAGTTCACAATATGCAGCAAGACCCACCCCAACAACACACACAATATTTCCTACACCAATATCCAGTCTGTTTTTTTTTTTGTTTTGTTTTTTTTGCTGCTGTTGCTACAATTTTTGCCCTCTGTACTTGGCCTCTGTGGAGCAGTCAGTGGTTGCAAATACGTGTGATGAGTCATCTGTGGAAGTCCCACGCTGACTGTGTGGGATTTGGCAGCTGCAACTTCGGAAACAAAGCCACTTCCCCACCAGAAAAATGTGATGCTATTGGTCGGACTGTGTTTTGCTTTATACACCCCCAGAAGATTTCTGTAGCTGTCAAAAGTCTGAACAACATTTCCACAAAGAGTTGTTGTGCAACATTTCAGATGAATCCTGATTATGTGGGCAAAGTAGCTCTGTGGATGAAGTCATCAGATGTTTGCAACTGAGTATCTGTGGTTCTGCTCTAAGATGGCAGAACCACATCTTAGAGCAATGCAGTCCTACTGTTAGATTGCATTATTAGGTCCAGTTGAGAGAATATTTGAGAAATAGTAAGTTCTCAACTGTCTGAAGTATAACACCTAAAGCCAAAGTTATTTTTTATTTTTTCCCTTTTCCATACATCTCTTGATTTCAGAAGCCTTAAAACTTTCCTTATGGATATAATATTGGCCCAAAGCATACCTGCAGTGCATCATTCTTGTTTGGTTTCGGTTCTTTTAAAAATGTGCAAGGCATTAGGTTTAATTGATGTTTGGAGACTGCTTAATCCCTCCAGGAGGGATTTCATTTTCTACACTCCCATTTATAATACTTGGTCCAGGATCAATTACTTTTTCATGTCAAAATCAGTTATATTCACACAGGGGCACCATATAGGGGGAAAAGTTATAACAATTCCAAGGGCCTCTGACCAACAGGGGGCCCTCCGCAATTATGTTGTGACAGTATGGCATGAGAGATAATCTGTGAAAAATCTATTTCCTCTGCCTTCTCCCCGTACTATCTAGAAACAGCTAATCAGAGACAGGAGAGTTTTAGTGCCTTCAGCACTAATCCCTATGCTGCAGCTAAAGCAGGCTGTTGTGAATGATCAATCTAGTTAGCATAGTTAGCAGATAAACATTTTTCCTGTAATAAGTTGTTTTTCCACCATTAGCACATTTAGCATTGAGTGAATGACATTGATTGACAGTGCTCCTGGTTCTGATTGGTTGTTTTTGGCCAGACTGTTGCATTACTTTAGCTAGTAACAGCAGCTCAGGGAGCAGGTGGAGGAGATTGATTGTTTTCACAGATTATCTGTCTCATAACAAACTGGCACGACATGGTTATATAAAGTTATATACTGCATCTTGAATAAAATGCAACTACAGAGCATTTTTTGAGAAGTCTTGATTGCTTCATGTATATTTTGCATGTTGCCTTTTACTGTTGCATTTCAATAATAGAAAACATTTATGCAACCTAATTGCAAACTGCATGCAGACTTCTGGATGTAAAATTCACGAGCAGTAAATATTGTGCTAGTTATCAGTATTGAACCAAAGAAAGCAAGGCAAGCCTTTAAAATTGTGACTCTTTTGATTGGTCAGATAGACTCAAAAAATTCTAATAGCTGCTGCATGGGAGGGGGTGAGGGCCCAATATCAGTTTTTGGAATGGGGCCCAGGATTCATGGCAGTGCCCCTGATTTTAGCTGTTTTAGCTGCCTGAAGTAATCCATTCCCCCTCCATAAGATTAGAAAAAATTAATTCAGCAGGAACTTTTTAACTGTGTTTATTCCTCTCATTATCAACAACAAATCTTGTGGATTTGGTGACATTTCATTATTATTTGCCAAAGATATGACTGGGGAACCATATATTTTACCCACCTGAAATAATCTGTTCCCCCTATAACATGGGATCAAATTATGTTACAGCAAGTCTCTAACTGGGGTTATTGCTCTGATCATCAACAATAAGTCCTGTAAGTTTTAAAACATTTGCACCTTATTTGACAAAGTTATGAGGAGGAACCACATACATAACATGGGAGTTAATTTTTCTCTCACAAAAACTCTTTATTGTGCTTGGTCCCCTCTTAATCAGCAACAAATCCTGTGAATTTGGTAATGATTACATTTTATTTGCCAAACTTACTTGGGGAGAATCAAATATTTTAGCCACCTGAAATAATCTGTTCCCCCTACAAAGAATAGGTTATTTCAGACAGCTAAAATATTTGGTTACCCCATAATAACTTTGGCAAATAAAAAGTCAATGTCTCCAAACTTACAAGATGAGAGGAATAAACAAGTTTGTGAAAATTTAATTAGCTCTCATGATATGATATCCCAGATAATTTCAGGGAGTTAAAATATAAGTGTCCCTCCTCATAACTTTGGCAAATCATGTAATCAAAATCACATGATTTGTTGTTGATGAAAAGATGAATAAGCACTGTTAAACACTTGATAGTAAATTAATTTATTCCCATGTTGTAGAAGGTGAATGGATTATTTCAGGTGGCTAAAATATTTTGTTCCCCCCTCATAACTTTGGCAAATAAAGAGCAAATGTTACCATATTTACAGAATTTGTTGTTTATGAAAGGAAGATTAAACTCAGTTAAGGACTTGCAGGTAAATACATTTTTTTCCATGTCTTAGAGGGGGAACAGCTTATTTCAGGTGGCTAAAATATATGGTTCCCCTCCTTTGACTTTGGCAAATAATGATCAAATGTCAAGGGGGGTCGAAGGGAGCTTGAGCCCCTGCCCTTTTTATTCTTGATGCCCCTAGTGCCCTTTTTGAGTTTTTTTTTCTTTTTTCCAATTTTTATTTTTTATTTTTAATCTGTATGTTAGAAAGCCTATTTGTGCCCATCCATCCATCCATCCATCCATCCTTCCATCCATCCATTGTCTAACATCCTTGTCCCTAATGGGGTCGGGAGGGTTGCTGGTTCCTCTCCACCTACGTTCTGGGCGAGAGGCGGGTTCACCCTGGACAGGTCGCCAGTCTGTCGCAGGGCAACACAGAGACACACAGGACACACAACCATTCACACACACACTCACACCTAGGGAGAATTTAGAGAGACCAATCAACCTGACAGTCATGTTTTTGGACTGTGGGAGGAAGCCGGAGAACCCGGAGAGAACCCACCATGCACAGGGAGAACATGCAAACTCCATGCAGAAAGACCCCGGCCGGGAATCGAACCCAGGACCTTCTTGCTGCAAGGCAACAGCTCTACCAACTGCGCCACTGTGCAGCCCTGTATTTAGGCCAGTGCTTCTCAATTCCAGTCCTCAGGCCCCCCTGCTCTGCATGTTTTAGATGCGTCTCTATTCCAGAACAGCTGATTCTAACCATTGCATGAACATCAAGTGCTGCAGAAATAAAATAGCAATACAACATTACTCAGCAGATTTTCTGCTGTCATGTCATTAACTTGATGCAATCTGTTGGGTTTCCTAAGGAACTTTTTAAAAGACTTTGAATAAGTGAGCTGATTGTACTATTTAATAACTAGGATCAACTGGAATGTATATGTGATTGGATAAAAAAAATAATGCATTTTTTAATGCATTTCTAATATTGTATAAAAAGCCCAATTGGTTAAATAAAAAATCTGGAAAATAAGCCAATTTTGTGTCCACTTATTTGCTAAAATAATTATTTCTGCCCAAGTTGCATTAGACCAGTAACCCTCAATACCTGAACCCCCTTTACAGTGGGGCAAAAAAGTATTTAGTCAGCCACCAATAGTGCAAGTTCTCCCACCTAAAAAGATGAGAGGCCTGTAATTTTCATCATAGATATACCTCAACCATGAGAGACAAAAGGAGAAAAAAAATCCAGAACATCACATTGTCTGATTTTTAAATAATTTATTTGCAAAATATGGTGGAAAATAAGTATTTGGTCAATAACAAAAGTTCATCTCAATACTTTGTTATATAGCCTGTGTTGGCAATGACAGAGATCAAACGTTTTCTGTAAGTCTTCACAAGGTTTTCACACACTGTTGCTGGTATTTTGGCCCATTCCTCCATGCAGATCTCCTCTAGAGCAGTGATGTTCTGGGGCTGTTGCTAGGCAACACGGACTTTCATCTCCCTCCAAAGATTTTCTATGGGGTTGAGATCTGGAGACTGGCTAGGCCACTCCAGGACCTTGAAATGCTTCTTACGAAGCCACTCCTTCGTTACCCGGGCGGTGTGTTTGGGATCATTGTCATGCTGAAAGACCCAGCCACGTTTCATCTTCAATGCCCTTGCTGCTGGAAGGAGGTTTTCACTCAAAATTTGACGAACATTCACAGGACATTCACCAGGTTCCCCCGTGTGGTTCTGTGATTTTTGCTCACCGTTCTTGTGATCATTTTGACCCCACGGGGTGAGATCTTGCGTGGAGCCCCAGATCGAGGAAGATTATCAGTGGTCTTGTATGTGTTCCATTTTCTAATAATTGATCCCACAGTTGATTTCTTCACACCAACCTGTTTACCTATTGCAGATTCAGACTTCCCAGCCTGGTGCAGGTCTATAATTTTGTTTCGGGTGTCCTTTGACAACTCTCTAGTTTTGGCCATGGTGGAGTTTAGAGTGTGACTGTTTGAGGTTGTGGACAGGTGTCTTTTATACTGATAACGGGTTCAAACAGGTGCCATTAATACAGGTAACGTATTAGTGGAGGACAGAGGAGCCTCTTACAGAAGACGTTACAGGTCTGTGAGAGCCAGAAATCTTGCTTGTTTGTAGCTGACCAAATACTTATTTTCCACCATATTTTGCAAATAAATTATTTAAAAATCAGACAATGTGATGTTCTGGATTTTTTTTCTCCTTTTGTCTCTCATAGTTGAGGTATATCTATGATGAAAATTACAGGCCTCTCTCATCTTTTTAAGTGGGAGAACTTGCACAATTGGTGGCTGACTAAATACTTTTTTGCCCCACTCTATACGATTATTGAAAAATGAAAACTAGAAAAGGAAACATGAAGAAATAGCTTATTACAAATATTCAGCCATCTAAAAATGCTTTTATTCTGCCACTTGAACTGGGAAGCAGAACAAGATACAGCAAACATTCACAAAAGAAGCCATGATGGAGGGCGTTTACATCATCACTGCTTCCACAACCAGTCATGCGCTCTAGTCATATTTCTTGCCTTGAAATAATTCAGCTTCTAACAATTGACAGGCAAGCCATTAATGTTGCATTTAACTAAAAATCTAATATAAAAACAGACAGTATAGGATGTGAAATGTTCGTTCCTTTAGGAAAAGAAAAGTCACAAAATTAAAGCTATTTTTTTCTATTAATAGATTAGAAATACTCTCAGATACATATGCAAAAATGAAACAATTCCACTAACTACAAAGATAAATGAAGAGCTAAAATTCTGGTACGCACTGGTACTTTTAAGTGATGTTAAGCACTGAAACATAAGACCACAGCATTAAACAACACTTGCATTTAGATGAGTTATTCATTTAGAAAAACTTTCAGTTGGCCCATCTGCATCACAATAGCAACAACACAAAGCTCTGGATAGAACTATACAGATGAATGAAGTCATTGACAGTCAGTACTCCGCTGAGCTGATGGTCCAAATGTGGATACAGTGATCCTCTGAGCTTCAGCTCATGTAGTCAGACCTGTGACTACATTGAAGGACAGCAGAGCTATTGTCCTTCAATGTTTCTACACAATAAGCACAGCAGCTCATTTACTTTGCCAAGCACCAGCACTCTGAAAATCTACAATTAAAAGAACAGGGAGCTCAATGTTTGTGTTTGTAATACAGAGTTCGGTTCAGATACACTGCTTTGTAAGGAGAAAAAAAAACAGCACACACAAAACAGGCGAACAACAGTTTTCGGAAATTTTTCTAGGGTTTCCCTTAAGTGACAACAGAAAAACTTTAATTATCAAAATCTTTTTTGTCTTTTTTGCCTTCCCCTTCAAAGCTGTCTGTTCCATCACTGTTGTCATGACGGCGTTTCCGGCTGTTGCGAACATTGAAGCGAGGGTTCATCTGCGGTAAGGGATCCATACCCAGAACTTTGTGAATTTGACGGAACGCCAGAAGCCTCAGAGCAAACTGCAAAAGAATGACAATGTGTTCAAACAAACGTCGCTCCATCAGGGTTTGGAAAGAGAAACGACAAGTCAAAGTAAAACAGAATGACGGAGTTAATGTGTTTTAGGCCTGACCAGAGGCCTGTCCTGGAGTTTAAGGATGTTGGTTCACTTATTTACTTCTGAGTAAAGTGAAGTTGATTGTTTCTGTTTTCAAACTCTACTGCAGCTTTAGATTACTGAACTCCTCCAGCAGGTAAAAGCAAAATGGAGGCTTCCTGGGAGGTGTAGTTTTACTGTTACATAAACATTTCAGAACTTCTCTAACTCAGTGGCTTCTAACAATTTGATTTACAACAGAACTGAAACTTTCAAGTGAAAATTTATTAAAGAGGAACAGGGATTTGTGTTGGAATGTGGTAAAACTACCTAACTTTGCTTCAGTCTGTCTCGTATCAGCTGCAAAAAAGGGACAACCTGTCATTTAGAATGAATTTAATAATTTATAAATCCCTGGTATTTCACATGTGCTGAAATTAGAGCAGCTCATTATGGCCAAAACTTTAATCGATTGTCATTATTTAGTATAAGTATTTACAATTGTATGATAAAAATGGATCTTCAAAGAGCCAAATGTCTGAAGCAAACTATCAGAATGAGTGTATACTTGAGCGCTGGAGGTTATGTCCTCTCTCTGCTGCTCTCCCATGGCAGTGAGGGTATCCACAGGCTTCTTCTCACACGGATCCAACAACCCTGGTCCACCTGCCCAGGGAAACAAAACCAGTTGTGTTGCTTCATGGAATCCCATATTAATGAGCGCAAGGTCAACAGAACTCCAACTGGAACGGCCCTTTTTGTTAACATGCCCATTGTGCATAGTACCAGCAAGGGATGTACGATGTGGCATAAAATTTATATCGTGATAGGGATGTGCAATATACCCAGTATATGGTAGAAACAATAGAAATTATTCGTACAATTGAGATCTTCAGTTTACCGGCTAAAAGCAGTAATTCTTGTTGACGTAGCCACCTGGCACCAAAACAGAGCAAGCAGGAAGCAGCGTGACTGAGAGTGTAAAACAAGAGCTTGTTAGAAAAGTAGGTGCAAAAATGTTAATTATCTGGAAAATGGTTTGAGTTTAACCTCTCATGATCCTAGCATGATGCTCAGGACTAGTGTGGCAGATGTCACTGTCAGAGGGGCTGTCACTGGGAAGAGAGGGGAAAAGGAGCATGCAAGGTCAGTGGACCCCACCACGATGTGTACAGGGTAAAGCTAGCTGAGTCCAATGCAGTTCTTGCAGTCTTAGCACGATGCTCAGGAGGAGCACAGCAAATACCACAATCAGACAGCGAGGAAGCGCCGTAGGTTGGGGTAAAACCACAAAGAAAACAAAAACTTGTAAAAGCACACAGCATGATCCTGATGGACAGTACACAGAGTTGTGGGGTCTAATTGACCCCATCACTTAAAACCGTGGGAGGGTTGACCAGTCAGACCAGGAGCAGAGAAAAGTAATCTGTGTGTGGAATGGAGGAAATCTCAATGGTGCAGGAGGTGGGAGGCTTAAGAAATGGGGTCCACTGGACTCAGAGAGCTTAACCCCATGTGTGTCCCAGCAGAGGTCACACTGATCCCGTGTGGACGTTTTCCCCTTGGTTTCCCGTTGTCTGACAGTGATACATGCTGCCGCACTAAGACTGCGGGAGGTTAGACCTGATCCAGCTCTAGATAATTGATGTTTTGGACCTTCCTTGTTAGTGAGTTCTTCATTTGCGCTCTTTGCCCTGCTGCCTCCAGCTGGCTCTGTTTTGATGTAGGCCAGTTACATCATCAAGCATTACTGTGGTTAGTTGTTTACACTGCAGATCTCTAACATAGGCCAAATTTCTGTCGTTTCTACCGTATGTCATACATCCAAAATCCCTAGTAGCAGTTGACTGGATAGGATAAAAATTAATCAAAGTCTATTAGTAAAATTCTTCTCCAATATGCATGTTTTAATTAACAAGGATTTTCTCTGAATTGTTCCATGTAGCTCTTCGCTTAACTCCCACATGAAAAACACAACAGTCGTCACGGTTTTGTGAGACAGAACTGCGGAAAACATTCAAAGACATCTCACCAGGAAGTAAAATTCCAGAAGAAATGCATTCAAAGACACGTCTGAGTGCATCACCGGGGCTGAGAGGGGCCGAGGCGCTGTTAATGGCCTTCTCAACCAGCAGCTCCATTGCCTGCATGAAGACAACAATAAAAACAATTTATAGGACTGGAAAGAGAATGTGTTTGTTGGATTTATGTAGAAAGTACTCAGCTGTGGCCAGGGGCGCCACCACAAAACATGGGACCAATGACAAAAAATTTAATGGGGCCTCTCTGCTGTTACAATTTCTTGAGTCTATTTGACCCATAAAAAGTGGCACAATTTTAAAAGCATGCAACTGCCTTTCATTCTTGCCTTGACAGTTTGTTATGACACAGATAATCTGTGAAAAGATTAATCTCCTCCAGCTCCTCCCTGACCTACTACTGACAGTTAAAGATTGTGATGTACAGCGCTAAAACCCACCTCATGCCTCTGATTGGTTGTTTCTAGAGAGCACTGGGAGAAGGCAGAGGAATTAAATTATTCTCAGATAATCTCTCAACATATTGACAGTCTTAACAAATATGTACCCTTTGTTAATAAAAGTTACATACTGCAGCTTTAATTTCACTTGAGGGGACGGTCAGGAGGGACGTGGCAACAGATATCTGTCATTTAAATGCAAGCTAAGGCAGGACTATCTAGACTGACAAAAGGCTGTTTTTTATTATAATTTTATAAAGACTGTTTTAATTTCTGTCACTAATAAATATATTGTTTTGTTGTGAAATTGTAAAAAGAGCAGTGAGACAGGAAAAATCTACACAGACTTCCTGGAATGATGCCAACGAGGTTATCACTGAACAGTGTTGCTCACCGTTTTCACTGGGATGGGAAGAGAGGGATTATTTTGATAAGGGGATTTGTAAACCTGACATTAGTACTTTTTCATGGAGGCATAGTAACTGCCACAGTCGTTCTTGTCTTCTACTGACTGCTGTTGAACATCGTCATTGTCGAGCCTGCCAAACAGGAACGAACCATTTCATGCAGATCCAAGGGTGTGTTCAATGCAAACTGGACGTGTGCTCTTTGGTCTGGGAGTTGTAACATTTATTTTTTATTGATGGAAACAATTTTAAAAACACAATATTTTGTAATTAATAGGGCCTCACCTTTTTTCTATTTCTAAAAGAAAAATGCAAAAAAGTATTTTGTGGAGGGCCCCCTGTCGGTAATTGGCCCTTGGAATTGTCCTGAACTTCACTTCATCCAGCCTCATCCTCCAAAACTGTACATAAATCACTCAACTCTTTGCTGCGTTCAGAAGCAACATCCTCTGCTTCTGTGTACTCGGCTTTAGTTGTGCATGTTTTGACTTACCATCATTACAAGACAAGATGGCGCCAGAGTTTGACTTGATTGCTACAGACAGAAACAACACTATTCTTAAATGTAGTGAAATTTATCAGTCTGTGTGAAATATTTATTAACAATTTTTTGTGTACACAGAATGAAAACATAGTCCATCCTTTAAATCATGCAAGTGTTATTTTAAAATCACAGAATCTAAAGAAAGCTGCTATCCTCATAGAACCTAGCCTGTCCATTGCGTTCCTGTACAGTTCTGCTCAAAAACATTATTAGAAAATAAAAAAATCCCACTTCCAGCACAGTCTGGGCTTTCTCCCCTTGACTTGGATTCGATTTTTGAACAGGCCAGTCAGCGAATAGAAGAAGTTGTGAACAACGACTTTGATTTTCTACACCGTTTTAGAATTGTAGTCTCCCTGTAGTTTTAGCAATGGAGGAAGTGAATAAAGCACTTCGGTCTGTGTTGGGTTTCAATATGTATTTAATTGCTGCCTCTTTCAGATTTGCTCTTCTCTCTTTGCAGTGGGAGACAGTTGTTTACAGCACAGGCAACCTCCAGTAAGAATGATACTGTCAAACTGGAGCATTATATCTGTCACGGGCAAATATTAGCAATTGGGTGAAATTTAAAACTTCAACACTGTTGATCCTCCAGGATGCATTGTTTTTCAATAACTGAGAACCAATAGCCTCTGGATGAAAGAAATCACGTAGGATGAGCGGCTGGGTTTTTTTAAACCTCACTTTTGACCCAGAAGTCCTTTCCAATTACAGGTACGGTACATCTCCAATCAGCCCTTCATATCCAAAAACAGTTGCAATCCATCTTCAAAATGATCTAAACCTTAATACTGTTCAATCCTATTTCCATCCCACTCACAGCACAGAGACTACCTGATGTCATCTGATGCTGAATCTCTCTCCATTCTGATTCTCCTGGACTTATGCACTGCATTTCACAGTCAACTCAACCGGGTTCACTTCACCACTGGCTGCACTGAAACTGCCCTCTGGTAGTTCCAGTCTAACCTATAGACCTCAGCAGGGAGTGGGATGCTTTTATATCAGCCAAATCAACAGAAATCTTTTAGAAACATGTGGCACATGTGTTTGAGGTATCGAGTGAGGTGAAGCTGTATCGTTTTAAATAATTAAGCAACTGCTTAGACCCTGTTTAACCAAAGGAACCAGTACTAAGATGGTAATTTTTTAGGCAAAATAATGTGGAACTAAATAAATTTACACAAGAAAATGTCAAAAAATTGCACAGAAAAAAGGTTAAAACTCAAAATAACCTATTGTCACTTTGACCAGCATTTTAGGAAGGAGGCATGACAACATGCAGCTGAGATGGATTTATTTGGTTGGAGCTGCAGGTCACATTTGAACCGACACCCATTTCATAGTGAGACAGAGAAGCTAGTTTTTATGCCTTGGGCAATTTCACCACTTGTACCAAGTAAACAAAACTAAAAACACACATTATTTACACAAACCTAACGCAAAACAATAAATGGTATGAACAAATATTTACATGGATGCAAATCATTAGCACTATCAAAAAATAAATTTTACTTAATATAACTCCTGATAGTATTAATCCTCCGAACTGAAAATGGTATGCACCAGGAGCTTTTCAGCAGCACCTGGAGTTTTTGCTGCTCCCCCCTGCTGAAGAGACACACCTGAAAAGGTAAGACTCAATCAATTAACCTCAAATTGAAAATCTGACATTCTGTACAGGGACACATTCTCTCTGTACAGGAAGGATGGTCAGTCCCTCTGCCTGAAAGAATGTTTAACTAAATGTCGCACCGTAACTGAAATAAAGAACTGAAACAAAAAGCACTTGTTCTGTAAATAAATTAAACATAATATCAATAATCATTTATTAGGGATGGAACCCCTGGTCTGTATTACACCTATTTAGACAGTTTATCGGCAAAAAAAGTAAATTTGGTAGTTAGTTACACTTTAAACTAGTGCAATAGTAATTTTAATATGACCAAGAGCAAATAAGACTGGAGAATATGTTCAATAATTATGTTATATTATTATCATCATAAATGTTAATTGGGGAAAAATGCAATATACAGGACAAAAACAAGGGTAACATAAAGAGTGTCCATAAACTGAAATCTGAAAATTTAAGCCATTTTAAGCTACATTTATTAGCAAAACCTACTATGGACTTCAGATGCTGAGTTATGATAATGAAGAAAAGCAAAGATAAAATACAAACTAGACGAAGAAAAAAACCAAACAGTTACTCATTAATTTAACTCCTTAATTTAACTCCTTAAGTTAACATAATGAGTTAAAAAATAAACAATTTAAAAAAAGTGTTTATTTTTTAAGTGTGTTACAAAGCTGCTGCAGTTAAAAACTGCAAAAAAAATTGATCTAAAGTTTGAAAAGCAGCAGGTCTTCAAGCCTGCCTTGCTTCTGAAAAGCATCTCTTCTATTTGTCCTAAACTAAAGCAGGGTGGGTGATACATATAAAAGCCACGGTAAAAACTTGAGTTACTCATTAAGTTAATCACCAATCAGCATTATTGTGAACTTACCCATCCTGGGAAAGGTGACCATGTGGGGACTCGCTGACAGAGGTCTCTCAGGATCCGGATGATGATCACGCAGGACTGAAGACCATTGGCTCTAGCCTTTTGAGGCAATACAGTTAGGTTTATGGCGTGACCAAGATTGACAAGAGATAAATGGACCAAACAAGTGAATCAGTTACATTATAGAGGTCCAATCACTACTGTGCATAATGGAAGCTTTAATACAGTTTGATGTGTTTAAGCCAAACATTTGCATTTAGCTGCCATTCCCAGTAGTCTTGTACCTCACAGTTAGTAAAGGAGTTGTGAGTTTACAAGATGCACAAGAATTAGGACCTTTCTTGCCATCTTCTAAACCCTGACCCCATACTGATTGTAGTTTCTCACAAACAGGGACTGAGAAGTACAACAGTCCACCTGAGAGAAAAGTATAGGGACTGAAAGAGGCAAAGAAATCAGAGTTCCTTTGCCCATGTTTCTTGCTCAGGTAGCAAAATCACAGGAAAGTACTCAGATGTTCCCTTTTCTCTCAATCCCTATTCTATAAAAAGTTAAGAATGAAAATACAAACGTTGGACATAAAGGCATTTGTGCAAGTTATTTTGCAGCCTTATGGAATTTTATGTAGTGGTCGGAAAATGCTGAAAATAATACAAGGATGCCATTCAATGAGTTTATTAAAGTTTTATATGAAGGATTCAGATGGGCTGAGATTTATAATATATACAAAGGACATAAATCAAATTATCAGAGTGGCATCCTTGAATATACATTTTTTTTCTTGGTTCAAATGTGAACTATCCTGTTTATTTAAAAAAAAGAAAAAAAGGTTTTCAAACTCAATTTAAAAAATACATCTCATAAGGCTACAATGAGAAAGTAAAATGATGTTCCGAACCTGGAACCACTTAGCGTGGCGCAGAGCAGCCAGAGCGTCAAGGCATTTTTGCCTGTCCAAGACGTCCGCTGGGTCTTTCACCATACCCGAGGTTACATCTAAAAATGGATTTCAAGTGTCAAAACGATGATGAGGAATGGGTGTTTGACCAGGTCAGCGAGGCTGGCATAGAACAAACACATTGCCACACATACCAATGTTTCTTTCTAACAAAACTTTATACTTATTCTGAGCTTAGTAATTTAAAAAATAAATATAGTCTGACAAAAAAATGACCCTGCTGAGGAACGAAGCTGATGGCAGCTGGCTGTGTACTTAAACTAATTTTCAAATTACTAATTATGAAATTACTGATTCAACAGACTCACTTATGCGTTTAGTAAAAAACTTGAGAGTTTTGAATAAGAGCTACTTAGGCTAAAACCATTTTATCAGGTAAAAATCTGAAACTTCAATAAAACTTTTTTTTCTGTGGATAGTATTTATTCACAGTAAGGTTTGAATGTCTACCAATCAGTCATATGAACTAAAAAAATTTAACGGTAAGAAAGTGCTAAGAAGAAATGACCTGATAAAAAGTGGCATGGGAATAGCAGGTGTGGCAAAGTTTTTGGGATGTGAGAGAACCTTGGTCAAAAATCCTTCCGAGACTGTTGGGCCATATGGGATTTACTAGTGGGTCACAATCCTCTGAGGGTGGGTGTGGTGTGTGTATGAAGGATAATTCAATATTATGCAAAACTGTGTATAACTACAAATTTTTAAAAAGGAGGAAGCAATGGTTGCCAAAGAAGAACAAATGACGATTAGCCAAAAACAAAGGGGTTAGATATCACTGCATGCACAGCTAACATCAGTAGGCTGGAATAAGACCCCAGTGGTCATTTAAGCTTGTGCTCCGATGCAACCATAGATTCCTCTACAGAAACCTTCTTTCCTGAACTTTATACAATACTCCCCTAAGAATAATGAAAAACAATCAATTTTCCACTCCTTGGCGTGATCATTTTCTCTATTTGAATTGAATTATCAGTGTTAAAATCATTTATCCTCATCTTTTATTACCAGTCGAAACTAAAATGACAAAGAATTGTCTTAGAGAGGAATCAATCTCAAATTTGAGTGTTTTTAATAAAAGAGGTCAACTCAGGGGAGCACTTCAGAACAGGGGACGCAAGCATGGTGAACCATTCACCAGCACACAAAAAGAAGATTTGTTTCCTGTGGGAAAATTACATCAATTTCCTCTACTCTTACACAATTCCGGTTTCACTGCAGCATTTAAACAAATTCAGCTCGTCTACTTCTTTGTCAAGAAAGGATTCTCTTAAACTGATCTCAACCAAAATATAGGGAAAAGATGTAATCATGTCTTCCATTGAGTATAGCCAACAATACACATGGAAACAATCCCCTGGAACACAGGAAACAAAATAGAATCTCACCTTGGAATAACTAGACTTAACACAAGGCAAACACTGATCATGCTTTGTTCCAAGGATAAAAGAAAGCATTTGAAAGGAAGGAATCACAGAGCAGAAGATGGAAGAGCAACACTGCTGGCACTTTCCTTTATTCCATTTAAAAAACAAGCTAATGTGACCCATAAAGCCACAATGGGATTACAGGTAAACTAACCAAGTTATGGATCTCTCAGAGGCTCTTAGCTTCAGACCAGTAATAGAGGTCATGCATGTCATTGTAAAAACATATCTGTTTAAAGAACAAAGAGGGAAAACAAGCTATTCTGCAAACCACAGAGAAGAAAGAGCTCTCACAATCCAAATGAAAAAAAGTCTATAGAAAGATGGAAATTGATCCAACCTGCGAATCTTTGAGTAGTGCCAGCAGAACAATGCTCTTTGGGAATATCAACCAACATACTGTTTGCAAAGAGAAAACAGAAAGACAAGAAAAAAGTGCAATGGGAAGGCTGTGATGCGTTTTCCAACCTCCTTCCCGGCCCGGCTCCTCTCTGATGACCGGTGAAGTTAAAGTGATTGTCACTTGCATTTTCGGCTCGATGCAAGATGTCAGGATGATAGCCGCTTCCTCCATCGATCCCTTGACCTCATATTTGTCTGGTGTTACTAGCTGCAGGGACAAAGAGAAATGTGTAGACATAAACAGACACTAAATGGACAAAAAATTCAATTTTACCTTCCGGCCAGCTGGTTTTACTCCATATTATAGCATATTGAATTCATATTTAATTCCACTGTGTTTGTGGTAACTAGTGGTTATGACTATATGTGGTGCTGGGGTTCAATTCTCAGCTTGATTGGTGGGACAGGTAACTGTCTCTCTAACTTTGGGTCTGTGAACACACAACAGCTAAGCAGCCAGTTTATGATCATATGAGCCAGGGTTACATCTACAGGTGCAAAGACTGCAGTATTTTGCCCAATCATTGATCTTTAAACAATCTGACCTGTTGATTCGGATTTTGGCAGGGAATTGCTGTGAATTCTGAACAACAACAGTAATCCATAAAAAGTGCTAAAATGGTAGCCTCTCCTTGGGCTTCCACCTTATCGTGGTGGAGGGGTTTGAGGCCCCAATGATCCTGGGAGCTCTGCTGTCTGGGGCTTTATGCCCCTGGTAGGGTCACCCGAGACAGACAGGTCCTAGGTGAGGGACCAGACAATGTGCAGCCCGAAGACCCCACTGAAGAGAAAGAACTTTAGACTTGGTGTTCCCTCGCCTGGTCGCGGGTCACCGGGGCCCGACTCTGGAGCCAGGTCTGGAGGGGAGGCACGATGATGAGCGCCTGGTGGCCAGACTTTTACCCATGGAGCCCAGCTGGGCTCAGCCCATAGAGGAAACATGGGCCCACCACCCGTGAGAGGGGCCAAAGGGGTCGGGTGCTATGTGAGATGGGTGGCGGCCGAGGGAGGGGACCCTGGCGGTCCAATCCTCGGTTGCAGAAGCTGGCTCTTGGGACGTGGAATGTCACCTCTCTGGTGGGGAAGGAGCAGGAGCTAGTGTGTGAGGCTGAGAGGTTCCGGCTAGAAATAGTCGGTCTCACGTCGACGCATGGCTCTGGTTCTGGAACCAGTCTCCTTGAGAGGGGCTGGACATACTTCCACTCTGTAGTTGCCATGGTGAGAGGCATCGGGCAGGAGTAGGCATACTTGTTGCTCCCCATCTCGGCGCCTGTACGTTGGGGTTTACCCCGGTGAACGAGAGGATAGCCTCCCTCCGCCTACGGGTGGGGGGACAGGACCTGACTGTCGTTTGTGCTTACGGACTGAACGACAGTTTGGATTACCCACCCTTTTTGGAGTCTCTAGAGGGAGTACAGGAGAGTGCTCCACCTGGGGACTCCCTTGTACTCCTGGGGGACTTCAATGCTCACGTGGGCAATGACAGTGAGGCCTAGAGGGGCGTGGTTGGGAGGAACGCCCCACGATCTGAACAAGAGTGGTGTTCTGTTGTTGGACTTCTGTGCTCGTCATGGATTGTCCATAACGAACACCATGTGCAAACATAAGGGTGTCCATATGTGCACTTGGCATCAGGACACCCTAGGCCGCAGTTCGATGATTGACTTTGTCATCGTTTCATCGGATCTGCGGCCGTATGTCTTGGACACTCGGGTGAAGAGAGGTGCGGAGCTGTCCACTGACCACTACCTGGTGGTGAGTTGGCTCCGCTGGTGGGGGAGGATGCCAGTCAGACCTGGCAGGCCCAAACATGTTGTGAGGGTCTGCTGGGAACGTCTGGTGGAATCCCCTGTGAGACGGAGCTTTAACTCCCATCTCCGGCAGAACTTCGAACACGTCCCGGGGGATGTGGGGGACATGGAGTGGTTCTCATATTTTTATGAGAACCACTTTATTAAACTTCTCATATTTATTAAACTTTATGATGCAAAAAAAAAAGAGAGAGACTTGCACTCATCTATGGGTTTTGCTCTGAAACCTTTACACTTTTTAAGTGGATTAGGTGTCTTATGTATAGGACAAACCCTGTCAAGGCTGTCACTACTTCAGGAAAACCGTAAGATTCCTCCAGTCTTTGTCTTACAAGGTCCAGTGCTGCAGTTGGACTAAAGTGGTTGGCTGAGCGGATTCTTTTTACCTGCTGTCCAGATTCAGGTCTAAGCCACTTGACCATTTAATCTAGCTCTTCATGGGCTGTAACGTGCAAATCTTTAACAGCATTTTTAAATGTTGTTTTCCACAACCAGTAATTCTCTGGGTGGTCATCAAACTGCAAAAGTCCTGAACTTAACATTTCTCTCTGTGTAAGGTACTTAGTACACCCTGTGTCTCTGTTGATGTTTGAGGAGTGTCGAACGGATATAGTTCAGGGGGGTTTGGTCTCTCTATGTGTTGTACTATGTGCCAAACTTCAGGCTTAGGCGTTTCTGCAATGTGTGAGCTGCTACTGTCTTTTTCTTCTCTCCAGGCCTTTTTGCACTGTTCAAGTGCAGCCTTGTGACAGGTGAATTGATGTGCTGTCAATGACAAACCTTCAAAGCTAATGTCAGAGTATTTTAGAGCACACTCTGCTGTGCACTGTTTTGGGCTGGCAGGTGGTCCCACTGATGGGACCCCCTGTTAAAATTTTGAGAGGTCCTCCTCCTTTTCATAAACTGCAACTTCTGCTTGTGCAGCTGCAACAGCCTTCTGACAACTCAAACTATGCAAATTATCCACAAGGTCACTTTTCTGCTTCATTATGGCTCCTTCTTTTTCTGATTACGCAAGCTGTGCACGTGCAGCCTATGCTTTTACTTATGCTTTTAATGCTGTGGAACTTGTGGACGAAAGTGTGTATAGAATTAGAACTTACGTCTGTGTTGCTAGCATTATCCTTGCTCTCCATGTCATCTGCTTTATCTGACCACAGGCTCATGACTGATATGCTGAATATCCCCTTGTGGTTGTGGCCCACTTCAAATCTGTTTTTTTTATTATGTTGTCCTCACCGTGAGTCTTTGATTTTTCCACAGATAGACAGCAACGCTCCAATAACCAAACTTCTTTCTTTTTACTTGTTTATTGAAGAGTGGCCTCTGACCACTGCCTTCACTTTGGCCATCATAAACTGTGACCTAAAAGGCTTAGTATTAGCTAACAAACATTGCAAATTAGCCATTCTTATTGCGAGGTTAAAATAAATAAATAAATAAGTAAAACCATTCCATAAATTTGCAACAGTTGACAGGCTGACAAACCCTCCTATCATGTTACCACCTGAATTTCAGTCTATTGCTGCCTGCAACCAGTTCTCCAGCTTCTTTTCAGAGAAAATTCAAAAAAAATCAGAAGATTAATCTGCACATCCTCTATAAAGTCAGAACCAATGCTGTGCCAAAACAAAACAAATACAGGAAAAATGACCCAATTTCAACTACTTAATTATAAAACCCTGGAGGAAATTATAAGTCAACTCAGCTCCAGTTCCTGCTGTCTGGATGTTCTACCCTCACATTTCTTTAAGAAAGTTCTGCCTGTTGTTGCTACTGATCTGATCCAAATAGTAACTCATCGCTCTCATCAGGCGTTTTCCCCCAGGCTTTAAAATCAGCAGTAATCAAACCACTGATAAAAAAGAACAATCTGGACAAATCACTACTGCAGAATTACAGGCCGACCTCCAACCTCCCATTCATCAGCAAAGTTATTGAAAAAGCTGTTTAAACAGTTAAATGGCTTCCTAATGATCACCAACTGCTTTGACTCCTTCCAATCTGGTTTCCGGTTTCACCACAGCACAGAGACTGGCCTAGTCAAAGTGTTCAATGACATCCATATAAATACGGACTGTGGGAGAACCACAGTGCTGGTTCTGTTGGACCTCAGTGTTGACCAGGACATATTACTGAATGGACTGGAGAGTTGGGTCAGACTCTCCGGTCCAGTGTTTAACTGGTTTGAATCTTACATAAAGAACAGGGATTTCTTTGTTTCAATTGGAAACTTCTCATCAATGAGGTCAAAGGTCACATGTGGGGTACCCCAAAGTTCAATCCTAGGACCTTCTTATTCAATATCTATATGCTCCCACTGGCTCAGGTTATAACAGGAAATAATATCAGCTACCATAACTATGCAGATGACACACAGCTCTACATTACGATGTCACCAGGTGACCTTTGACCCCATCCAATCACTGAAAAGATGCTTAGAACAGATAAATGTGTGGATGTGCCAAAACTTTCTCCAGCTGAACAGAAACAAAACTGAAGTTATTATTTTTGGACCTAAAGAGGAACGATCTAGAGTTATAGATCTAGAGTTATAGATCTAGAGTTATAGATCTATAGTCAATGCCCAGCTTCAGTTATTACAACTAAAAACCAGCGATCAGGCCCGAAACCTGGGAGTAGTGATGGACTCTGACCTTAACTTTAAAAGACACATAAAGACAGTTACAAAGTCGGCCTTCTATCACCTGAAGAACATTTCCAGGATTAAAGGACTAATGTTTCAGCCAGATCTAGAGAAACTCATCCATGTGTTTATCTTCAGTTGTATTGATTATTGCAACAGCATCTTCACAGGTCTGTCCAACAAATCAATCAAACAGCTGCAGCTGATCCAGAATGCTGCTGCTGGAGTTCTGACTAAAGCCAGGAAGATAGAGCACATAACACCAGTTTTAAAGTCTCTCCACTGGCTCCCTGTAGCTCAAAGAATAGACTTTAAAATACTGTTAGTTTATAAATCACTGAATGGTTTAGCACCACAATACATTAAAGATTTGCTGCTGTTGTATCAACCTTCCAGAACCTTCAGGTCTTCTGGTTCTGGTTCTGCTCTGCATCCCCAGAACCAGAACCAAATGAGGAGAAGCAGCATTCAGCATCTATGCACCACAAATCTGGAACAAACTTCCAGAAAACTGTAAAACAGCTGAAACACTGACATCCTTTAAATCTCAACTAAAAACCCACTTGTTTAGAGTTTTATTTGAAACGTAATCAATTGCAAATTTATTGATGGAACTTGACTTAATGTCGTGTATTGATTGCTGATTCTATGTTGCATTGCGTTTCTGTGTTTGATTTGATATAAAGCATTTTGAAATGCCTTGTTGCTGAAATGTGCTATACTAATAAAATGTTATTTGATTTTGATTTGAAACAAATCTTGTCTGAAACACAACGTATCAAGATAATCCACTTAATTTTATGAACTCTTTGGTGTTACGTTCCACCATCTTGGATCTCCATTTTCTTTTAAAGCATCACCAAACAATGTAACAAAATATCTGCCAGAGGGAGTTCTAATGTGATTTTCAAAACCTTGCTGGTCCAGCTTAATTTACAAAAGGCAGCACATAGAGCATTCACAGTAAAACATGACACTTCCTGTTCTCAGTGAGTATGGCTTAAGTGATGTCATCATTTGACCATGGAGTATTGTAGGGTACCTGATGATGATCAATCAATTAGGTTGGTTCCTCAGTGAGTTTTTGTGTAGGAGATTTAACAGTAGGCCTGTCACGATATCAAATTTTACTGAACGATTAATTGTCTCAAAAACCATTGTGATAGACGATAATATTGTTTGAAGACCTTTTTACACTGATTTAATGGAAATGATATAATAATGCATGTGATTTCCTGCCAAATATAGATACACTTTATTTTCAAAAGAACATTTAACACTGGAACTGATCAAATAAACAAAACAACCAAAAGTAAAAATAAAATTGATTCTCAGTCTCCATTAACAAAAATGTACTTGAATAAAAACGAAATAACATAAAGCCAAAGTGTAAATAAATACTGCATTCAACCAAAAGAGTTCAGATTATGAAGTCTGTAAACCATATTGTCCTTCAGTAATCATTAGATTTAAATAGAGAAGATGGAACATCGACTACCTGATGCAATAGTTCACACTACACGTTAGTTCACTCCTACATTTTCCCCTTAAGACAATCTTAGAACTTTGGTCATACAAAGATTGTGGCTTGTGATCATCCTGTAGTGTGTGGTGTGTTACTGTAGATTGTTGTGGCCCCTCTGATCTAAATCAGGGGTTTTCCCCGCTGGGATTGTTAACGCAGCCTGTTGAATGTGACAGGTAACCAATCAGAAAGTGCAGATTCTCCTCCTGCTTTCTGAGGGGAAATTACAGAGGGGAATCCCAAACAGCTGACACGGCGCAATCTGAAGTCCAGCGGACATTGGAGATGATATGTGGAAACAACATTAATGTTTATAAAACATTTCGTGCAAAGAATATAGAAATGATGAGGGGAGGAGTTGGAGCGAAATCGCTACGTTGATGAACCCGGTAACTTTTCAGCTGTTCCTCATTAACGTGACATAAATAGGTTCTAATGATTTTCATTCAGTCAGGACGTTACGCTGACACTAGAGCCACATGCACTGCAGGTAGATTGTAGTAAAGCATTGATTAATGCCTGGTTTTAAAATTAATTAACTGAACTTGTAGCCATTATTTTGTGCTCATTGTTGGACACCACACAGCAGGATGGAACCCGATTGAACCGTTATACCTAGGATTTCTGTCGGCTAATGTGTGATCTCAAGCTTTGAAAATGGGCCGACAATCGACCGACAACACTAAGATGGTGTAGAGTGAACTGGGCATTACACTAAAGAAACGAGGAAAGGAGGGTCAGTGGAGAGCACCGGGTTGAGCCTTTTTTCATTTAGTGTCATCAACAGAAAGAGAAAAAGGCTGGAAGAGACGATAAAGCCGATAATTAAAATGACATTGATAGTTTTAATTTATCGTACGATTAATCGATTAATCGTTTATCGCGACAGGCCTATTTAACAGTCTAACAACGGCAGCTCTAGCAACACTACCTGATCACCACCTTGCGCTGTTCCTGCACCTGTCCACTAGTGCTCCCTGATGATTCACAAAAAAAAAATCTGGTGTAGGTTGTGGTAAGCAGATATAGGTGATGGAATGACCTACCGGGCACAGTTGAGTCAAATTACAATTCAGTGAACTCTTCAGGGGTAAACGAAGGTCATACATATCCAGATTGGATTGGCAGACTTTACAAAATGCCTTTCGGTCATTCCTAGTCTTTGAATCTCAGATCATGGAGCCCAAATTGTGAAAACTTATATTTTCCCATGGCAAGTTAAGCGGTTCCAACACTACGCATGCGCACAGCAGCTTGGAGTCTATCAGTGACAGCTCAGGTCCTGCCAGTACAGTAGTAATAACTTTTTATACAGATTTTAATAAAACAAACTTGCAAAAAATAAGTGAGTATCAATGGAAAATTTAAAATATTTTGAAAGGATGATTAAAAATGCACTACATTTTACTACCTTTAGTTACTGGCCTTCATTCTTACTACATTTTACTGGCCTTAATTTGAGCTTAATTTATTACCTTTCACTACCTTTCACTAAACCCTGATTATGTCAGGTGACTTTGAGTGTCGAGAACGGCACCTACAAATAAAATGTATTATTCAGCATACTCATTTAGGAGAAATGTATGTAAACAGTACCGTTAGCTGTTTGGGGAGGTGCTCCACAATGCAGGCCAACAGGCTTTCTGTGGGCTTGTCAGAGCAGAGCAGCACTAGGTTGACGTTCTTGTCTCCACGGAGCAGTAGGCCTTTGGCTAGGACACCGACCCTCATCACACCCTTTAGCAATCTGGAGAGTGGGGGGAAAAACATGGGTAATGGAAATGTGCACAAAAAAATAAACAAGTAGCTCTTAAATGTTACACTGGCATTTGTTAAAAGTAACACTGGAAGTGCAGAGTAAAAACTCATCCCAGTTTTAGACAATGACAGTCGAAACAGAGATCTGGTCTTAATAGGCTGACAAAGAACAACGCTTGTGTCTAAGACAAATGCCGCACCTGTCTTTGGCCGGTTCCTTCTTCTCTTTATCGTCCTCTTTGTCGTGTTCCTGATCTGTGATTATGTCAGAGACAAGTTTGAGGGCTCGCTCTGTAATTGACACAATTTTCTGAATGGACTGGAGCTCATCTTCAGATGGGTAAATGGCTGCATGTTTGGTCATGATGTAGCGGTCATCAGAAGAATCTGGACGACGGGGCGGCTGAAAGGGACGCAGATTTTAAAGTAGATTCAGTTATTTAAACTGCAAAAAAAAAATAGCTAGACAAAATAAATGTTTATTTTCATCCTTTTAAGTGCAATAAAGTAGGGCTGAAACAATTAATTGATTTTGGATTTTCCTGGAGTGAGTGAGTTCACCCTTGATTCAGCCATTTTGGAGGAATATATTTCTACAAGGCAAACTTTGTAAACTACAAAGCAGAATAATTTATGGAGACCCACCATGGGACCTTGTGGCTGCAGACCTGGCAGGCCTGGTCGGACTCCTAGAAGGCCAGGAGGGCCCAGGGGCCCCTGTATGTATCCCCCATCAGGCATCCGACGCCGATCGTCCCAGTGATGCTGCTCCTCCTCCATGCGTCTCCAGTACATGTCTTCTTCATACCGCCTGTAAATGACGATATGTTGTTTATATTCATTTGACTGCATTCACATTCATTCAGACAAACATCATTAGGCTTTATAAAAGAGTATCCTTGATCCCCCACAAAAATTCTTTATCTGCCCAACTTAGACCTCACGTGTGCTGGTGTAACCCAGTATATGAGGCTAAATCAGGGGTCCCCAACCTCGGTCCTCGAGGGCCGGCCTCCTGCATGTTTTAGTTCTCTCCTTGGTTTAACGCACCTGAATCAGATGATGGCTTGTTAGAAGGCCTAAGAAGAACATTGACAAGCTGAAAATGTTGTTGGTGCCACCAGGGAGAGAACTAAAACGTGCTGGATGCCGGCCCTCGAGGACCGAGTTTTGTGACCCCTGGGCTAAATCAGGGGTCTCAAACTCCAGTCCTCAAGGGCTGCAGTCCTGCAACTTTTAGATGTGCCTCTGCTGCAGTACACCTGAATAGAATAATTAAGGCTCTGAAGAACTGGTCTACACAAGGTGGAGGTAATTAAGCCATTTCATTCCAGTGTTTTGCACCTGTGGCACATCTAAAAACTGCAGGACTGCGGCCCTTGAGGACTGGAGTTTGAGACCCCTGGGCTAAATGGAAGGATATTTAGCTTTCCTGGTTGGACTTCCCTATACAGTCTGTTCTGGGCTGCCCCAGGCATGCCAATTACAAACTCTGTGTTTAAGTTTTTGTTTGAAAAAGTGGACAAAGGTCATTAAAAAGTTTAATCTCCACAAACAGAAGTATTGAGTTGGTCTGCGTCCCACCCATGTTTTCTTCCAGCATCAATAGACCACAAATACAGAAGATGGACAAAACAGGGAATCACCGCATCCTGTCATAGAATTAAGAATGGGAGTTATTAAAGTTTGAGGACGTGAGCCAAATTTATGATACGTCTACAGAAGGAGAGAGACTTTGGCCAATAAACAATCCCATTTTTTCCCAAAGATCATGTAACACTTATTTTTTGTGATTCTATGTTACCGTACTCTGATTAAACAGCCTGTTGCTTGACCTAGACAACAGACTATATTGTATGTATACACACACCAATTTTTTTTTCCATTTTGCCAGGTAACATAGTATAATTTCTACCTAAAGGGAAAATTAACAGCCAATCCAGGCGATCTGCAGTGATCGGCAAAGATCAGCCTCATGGATGATCGGTATCAGAATCGGCAGCAAAAACCCTTATCGGAGCATAACCACTATATAGGGTTCCCATTGGTATTTAGAAAAAAAATTCCATGACTTTTCCATGACTCTCCATGGCCTTCAGTATAATTTTTCATGACCCAGGTACAACAGGTTAATAAAGAAAAGTGTACAATTGAAAGACCAAACTCCACCAAGTTGAACTATAGTGATAATGTAAAAGTGCAGGCAGATAGGGAGGAAATACAAATAACAGAAATCTGAAAATAAAGCCCACGCAGATAAGTATGAATTGAAAAGTGTAAATTAACTGAGGAACCATATAATGATAATGTCATAAACAAAAACATATTAGCAGTAATGCAAACGCAAGGTTGTACATGTATATAGAACTAACTGTTTCTATAAAAGTTCAGAACAGAGAGGCGTACACACCACAACACCACTAGTTTTTAATTGGAGGTTTATTTGATGATTAAATAAATATATATTGTTCATAAAATGGAATGATAATAGCTATTGCAGAGTGCGCAAAGCAATACAAAAACAAAGAACAGTTCTCACTGAGAACCGGCTCTTTACTATTGCTTATAGTTAACCAATAGTTTATAGAGCATTATAGAGCATTATTGCTTATAGAGCATTTGCGAATGCTCGCATCACTATATTGCAGACATTACTGTAAGTATTGGCAGTAAGTATTAATTCAACTGACACAGAAACCTGAATAAACACACAGAAAAACTCAAATTCTTACAATATGTATATAGAGAAATAAAACTTGTGTTCTGCTGTGAATGACCCCAATGACTACTGGTGAGCACGATATTTCCTCCACAGGTTGAGCCACTGGTGCACTAACAAACCTGTCAACCAGGATCAAACTGATAAACTTTATCAGCACAGACACATGGCCACGAGCTGGGCAGCGTGTGTGAGATGTACCTGCACACACTGCACATAGTTCTTTGTTCAAAAAGATAAATTATTCACTGCATGCTCAAAGCACACCTCTAAAAGCGCAACTACAGATTATAAATGTGCTTCACACTGAGCTAACCAGAGCAATGCTGTGGCTTTTTGTTACGGCCCCTGACCTCTTGAGGCTGTTCAGGGTCCTTTTTGTTATGCAGGATCAGCTGTGACAGCACCTCTTCTGATTGGCTGCCTGGAAGCTGCAGGAACCACGCCCAATTGGATCAGCAGAGCATGGCAAGCCAATCAGATGCTGATGAGTCTCATCTGTTCCTTTAAAAGGCTCCTGAAACATTGCTCCAGTGGGACAGCTTGTAGGCAGAGGTTGTTGAGCTGTTCCCTTCCTTTGTTATTTGCAACTGGTTTTTGGGTGTTTTGAAACATTTTGTTGGATGTACTGCTAAAGCAGTTGTTTGTGCTGTAATTTGCTTTCTCAAGCTAGAAACTTCTGCAAGGGAGGTTTGGTGCTCCCTTTGTGTGTTTTTTTCTTCTTTCCTTTTTTTTCCCCTCAGGGGTGTTTTGAGTTTACTTCTGACTGATTTGTTTGAACCTCTAATAATATAATTTGCATTTACCCAATCTTGAATTTGTTAACCCTTGTCTTTTGTTTTAATTTGGTTAAGTTGTACTGTGTCTTGGTTCTGTGTGACCTCATTTTTGTAATAAATCACTTTTGTATTATGTCCCTTATTCTCTCTGGATATTTTTTATGTTACCGCCCTGAACCCCTAGACCGTGGGGTGTAACACTTTTGAACTTGACTTATACCTTAATGAAGAATTCTCCAAACATAACTCCTCACAGAGGGTTGATATAAATGCCCATATAGGTCAGCCTGTGTCCATTTTGTTTAAAAAGTGAAACGTGTGATCTGCGCCGTTGTAAACTCCAGAGATCAAACCGCTACAGTGCATGAGATGGCCAACAGTGTGCACCAATCACAAGATATGATTGGTGTACGCTGCTTTGTGCACTGGTGCAGAAACCCCCATTAAAAACATGGTTCGACCAAGCTAGGGCGCAAAAATAATATATCTTACCCTACATACGAGCGCTTGAAAATACAATTTAAACGGTATGAACTTTACCTGTCAGAAAGTGGTCACTGCAAACTCTTTTCTCGTTTTTTTTTTTATAAGTCTTTTCTATAAAATCATCTCCACTGTGACCAACTAGCTTTAGAACACAAAAATAAAATGTATCTTTCTACTAGAATGGTTGGAACATCTGTACAAGACAGACTTTAGGCATGTTGAAGCTGGAGCAGCAGAAGTAAACGGGCTGCATTTATTTTCTGACTCCCATCTGCATTGCGTGACGTCGGTACTATGTCATCTGCAACCCAGCAATAGGAAATATGGACTTATTGGGTCACACTGCGGTGTATTTAACACCATTGCCTTGGTATAGCAAAAGCCTGGAGACTCTCGTGTCATAGCACTCGTCTCATGGGGCTGCCCAAACCAGTGAGGGCTGGAATGCACCATTTACAGCTTTCACCGTTTACCGATGTATGTGGTAAACGATCCTTATCTCGACAGTCAATATGGATCAGCTGTCGTGGGGCTGTCATAATTTTGTTACTCTGTCAACTCGAGGTTTGTGTTATCATCCATTCATCATCACTGAGGTGAACTGCTAAATATGTCGTTTACATGACATTGATTTTAGGCTATATTGCTCAGACCTAAGTGAAGCGCAATGGTGTACATGTAGTAAGTTTCACAGCGAATGCAGAAAAAATCTGTACCTCATTTCCATCCTCCAGCGCTCTTCCTCTTCTCTTCTTCTCCAGTACTCTTCTTTCTGCATCTGTTTTCTCATCTTTTCTTCCTGAATCTTTCGGGCTCGGATGCTGGGCTTGACCTCTACCTGCAGATCAGGATTTACCTTCTTCTACAAAAGAAAACATAAAAAAATAAAATTAAATTTAAAAAAAATTTATATTGTGCAGAGTTTCCCCCAGTGTGTTATAAGCCTGGCAGCTCGCCATGCTTTTACTAGGAATAAGTTGTAGTTGAGCTTTCAGAGGTGCGCGTTGAGGGAGCGGTGAGAATGATTCATCTTTGTGAAAGAATTATGTGGGGCATTTACATCTCAACACGCTGCCCAGTGTGTGGCTCTGTTTTCACTGTAAAGGTTATGTATGTTCCCATTTGGCCAGAGGGTTAGTGGTTAACGAACTAGCACTAACCTCATCACGCAGGTTCAGCCCGGTGAGAAGCTTTCGCGCCTTCACGCTGGTTTATAGATTTTTTTTTTTTTCCCGTATTATTTTTTTTGGTTACACAATGCATTAAACCATATCAAATGCTTTGTCCACTTAGTGAGAGTTCATGCGCTTGGCTGCACGTAGATCAGAAAAACTCATCCCATAACCTTGAGCAACTAATAATTAAGTTGCTCAAGGTAGTTTATTAAAAACTCAGACACGAAAGCTACTAAAGCCACATTAGCAGTGTGTGGTGGATGCTCCTCCCACCACCACATCGTGTTAGTATTTTCTTTATATTATATTTCAGTTTAAGTTAGTTATTTCATTTAGATATACATTTCCTAATGGGTGCACACTTTAGTTAATGTCTGTCTGAATGGTTTACTTACACTTGTGTTTTGTTTGAGGTGCTGCTGATTCAAAACAGCTGGAGGAGGAAACCTGGAGGAAACCATTTGTCTTGAAAGACTGAAGGAGGAGACTTGTTTCAAGTTGTTTTTAATTAGTTAATTTTGTCACTTAAATATTCACTTATTATTGTTTCTGTTCAGTAAAAGTTAGTTTTGCTTTATTTGTTTCATAGAATGCTTTAGTTAATTTTGTATTTATTTATTCTTTTGTTATGTCCCTCTAGTGATAGATTTAGGTTCCTCCACCCCTATTTAAGCAGCCTTTTGTTCTTTGTTAGAAAGGTCAGTTTTGTTTGTGTTCAGTTAGAGTTCAGTTGACCTCAGTTAAATTGGGCCCAAGATTGTTATTTATTCTTTGATTTATTTTTGCATTGAATCTTTATGTTTTGTTTGCTATTTTGGAAAAATTAAATTGAATTTTTTTCTAATTTGAACTCTTTTTGTCCTCGTTTGAGTCGGGTCCATCACAAACAGCATTAAACTAAATCCTCTGCAGTGTAGTGGATTTAACTCATCACGCAGGGCCAGTCCAAGGCTGTAGGAGCAAAATTTTATTCTGGGGCCCCTCTTGCTGCTAAAAACATCAGTGCCTCTAACAAGCTTCTGTGTTAGATTTAGTGAAATCTGGAAGAGGGGGAGTAGTTTAATTTGCCAACCTAAAAAGAAACAAGTTATAATTGCAGTTTACTAATTTGTATTTATGAACAAACAGAACTCAAACTCAACGATTAAACTCAAAGCATCAGACTGTAGCTATGGTAACAAAACAATGTAACTATGAATATTGTTCTTTGAACTTATACACAGTAATCATGCTTGCTCCTTAAAATCTTACATTTAAATGTTAATTTAAAATATTTACATTTTTGTATGCTGAAACAATTGCATCAAATTTAGCAGCATTGATAATCTCAAGTACCATGTTCCGTGCCTCCATTGTCGAGGCAGCCTATCGGAGCTGTGGCCGCAAGGTTGTCGGTGCCTGTCGTGGCGGCAACCCTCGAACCCGTTGGTGGACAACTTCGGTGTGGGAAGCCGTCAGGCTGAAGAAGGAGTCCTATCGGGCCTTTTTGGCCTGTGGGACTCCGGAAGCAGCTGATGGGTACCGGCGGGCGAAGCGGCATGCGGCTTGGGTGGTTGCTGAGGCAAAAACTCAGGCGTGGGAGGAGTTTGGAGAGGCCATGGAGAAAGACTTCCGTACGGCTTCGAGGCGATTCTGGTCCACCATCTGGCATCTCAGGGGGGGGAAAGCAGTGCAGCACCAACACTGTATACAGTGGGGATGGTGTGCTGCTGACCTCAACTTGGGATGTTGTGGGCCGGTGGGCAGAATACTTCGAAGACCTCCTCAATCCCACCAACATGCCTTCTATTGTGGAAGCTGAGCCTGGGGACTCTGGCTCAGCTTCCACAGAGATTGGGCTCTCCAATCTCTGGGGTCGAGGTCGCCGAGGTGGTCAAAAAGCTCCTCGGTGGCAGGGCCCCGGGGATGGATGAGATCTGCCCGGAGTTCCTTAAGGCTCTGAATGTTGTAGGGTTGTGTTGGCTAACGCGACCCTTCAATATCGCATGGACATCGGGGGCAGTTCCCCTGGATTGGCAGACTCCAGTCCCCCTGTTCAAAAAGGGGGATAGAAGGGTGTGTTCCAATTACAGAGGGGTCACACTCTTAAGCCTCCCTGGCAAGGTCTATTCGGGGGTTCTGGAGAGGAGGGTCCGTCGGATTGTCGAACCTCGGATTCAGGAAGAGCAGTGTGGTTTTCGTCCTGGTCTTGGAATACTGGACCAGCTCTACACCCTTAGCAGGGTCCTGGAGGGTTCTGGGAGTTCGCCCAACCAATTTACATGTGTTTTATGGACTTGGAGAAGGCGTTCGACCGTGTCCCTCGGGGAGCCCTGTGGAGGGTTGTCCGGGAGTATGGAGTACCGGGCTCCTTGATACGGGCCGTCAGGTCCCTGTATGACCGGAGTCAGAGTCTGGTCCGCATTGCCGGCAGTAAGTCGGGCTCGTTTCCGGTGAGAGTTGGACTCCGCCAGGGCTGCCCTTTGTCACCGATTCTGTTCATTACTTTTATGGACAGAATTTCTAGGCGCAGCCAAGGTGTTGAGGGGATCCGTTTTGGTGGCCTGTGGATTGCATCTATGCTTTTTGTGGATGATGTGGTCCTTTTGGCTTCATCGGGATGTGATCTGCAGCTCTCGCTGGAGCGGTTTGCAGCGGCTGGGATGGCGATCAGTGCCTCCAAATCCGAGGGCGTAGTCTCGAGCCGGAAAAGGGTACAGTGCCTTCTCCGGGTCGGGGGGGTGTCCTGCCCCAAGTGGAGGAGTTCAAGTATCTCGGGATCTTGTTCACAAATGGGGGAAGAAGGGAGCAGGAGATCGACAGGCGGATTGGTGCAGCGTCTGCCGTCAAGCTGGTGCTGTGCCGGTCCGTCGTGGTGAAGAGAGAGCTGAGCCAAAAAGCGAAGCTCTCGATTTACCGGTCGATCTACGTTCCCACCCTCATCTATGGTCATGAGCTTTGGGTCATGACCGAAAGAACGAGATCGCGGATACAAGCGGCCGAAATGGGTTTTCTCCGTAGGGTGTCTGGGCTCTCCCCTAGAGATAGGGTGAGAAGCTCAGTCATCCGGGAGGGACTCAGAGTAGAGCCGCTGCTCCTTCACATTGAGAGGGGCCAGTTGAGGTGGCTCGGGCATCTGGTCAGGGTGCCTCCTGGACGCCTCCCTGGTGAGGTGTTCCGGGCACCTGGAACACCTGGTGACACCTCCCACCGGCCTCCTCCCCGGTGGGAGGAGGCCCCAGGGAAGACCCAGGACACGCTGGAGGGACTATGTCTCTCTGCTGGCCTGGGAAAGCCTTGGGATTCCTCCAGAGGAGCTAGAAGAAGTGGCTGGGGAGAGGGAAGTCTGGGCCTCCCTTCTGAAGCTGCTGACCCTGCGACCCGACCCCGGATAAGAGGAAGAAGATGGATGGATAATCTCAATAAATAAATGTTTCATTTGCGTCTGTTAAAATATTAGCCCTGGCACCCTGAAGCCCTAGGGGGCCTGATGGAGCAGCTGACTTAATTTGGATTAAACAGTGCAAATAATTCATATTCATTTTAATTGTATATTTGGAGTTGATATTTTTAAGACTAGTTGTGGGTTTAGATAGCCTTTCACTTGTGATGTGTTCCAGCAACATATAAGTACCCTGTAATATTTTTACTTTTCCTGTCTACTTAATATCTTTTAATACGAACACAATAGATAACCTCGGTGTCCCGCACGCCCCGCTTCGGCACCCCGACTATCGAGCTCAACAAGTTTTCTGGGGGAAACCCTGCTGTGATCTGACAATGGCTCTGCTGTTCCGATAACTTAAGTTGCTGTTCTTATAATTTGTTTGATGTGAGCAAACTAGTTTTAATCTGTCAATAGGCAATGCTTTTGTAATCCTTAATCAACTTTATACATTGAGTTCAATTTTTATTCTCCAGGAATTTGCAGAGATTGAAGCAAACTTTCACTGTAGCAAATTTAGCCAGCCACCAACCTTATACTGGAGGCGATGCCTCCGTCCCTTCAGGTGCATTTCTTTTGCGTTGGGATCGTTGAAGCTACATTCACACAGCTTGCAGTGAAAACGAATGACTTTGCCTTCATCATTTCTGACCTGCAAGAAAACATTCATAAAATCCACTCTGAGCCAACCCAGATAAAAACCACAATTATAGGTTGGTTATGCATAAGCATTTCTTTATAAACACATACTTCTTCCACATAGTCATGACCAACAGGCTGGACGTCACTCTGCAAAGCAATAAGTGCCGATGTGGACGGAGAATCACAGAGATCAGCCTTAGAATCTGGGGAAGCAGAAGAGGGCGCGGCCGGCTTACAAGTATCGCCTTTGATTTCTTCTCTCATCTCCTCCATCTTTCCTGTCGTCTGTAACTTACTTCCAGCTGAAATTTACAAAACATCAAATATCAACTGAACATCCAAACCTGAATCCAATGCAAAAACATAAGAAATTTTTTCAAAATGTATTTAATTACACCTCTTTGTATTAGTTATGTTCATACAGTGTGGTTGCTGGAAATGGAATCTTAATAAATTATGAATTTACTGAAACAATGAAAGACGCACATATTGGGAAGTAGGACATTTTGAACCAGCTCAGTCAGACCTTTTCTGCATCATTGCAGAAAATTAAGAGGAAGGACAAGTGCACATTATTATTTTTAATCAGTGACAATGAATAATGCCTTCTCACTGATTGAGTGCATTCTCACTGCATTCCTTTTATTTGAAAGACAATGAAGCGGGTTCTTCTTAGAGGCTATGGCATACTCCAGCCAAAGCCCAACAGCTGACACTCAGTCATGTGGCTGCAGTACGTTCATATTGGCACACACCTTTCATACAATTCGCAGAGATGCCTCTCTGCGAACAGAGACGCAGTTTTCATCACACAACTATGTCGATAAAGTCGATTTCAGCACTTTGCATGACGTATGCCGGGCCTTAAGAAGAATGTTAAAATTCTCCCTACATTTTTCATTTTTAGAAATACTTTGACATTCTCCAACCTATTTCAACAATTCATTGATCAAAATATTCAAGCATCTTCTGGGGGGTAACGTGACCGAATAACTCCTACGAAAGTTTTCAAAATTTCCTTTTAAAACCCTTGTAAAAGCTGTAAGTAAGGCTTGAAAGATATGACACTGATACGTCTAAAGCTTTGTCTGTGAAACAGTGCAAAATTCTTTCAAGACGCAAGACAGCCACCAAAACAACACTGAGTGCAGTGAGGACGCGAATATGGCTAGCATAGCTGAAGTGTTGGAAGAGCTAAAGTCAGATTTTGGAGTCAAGCTCCATAGTATAGATGAAAGACTGACTGGAATGGTGAGCACGATGGCTGCACTGGAGGCTAAAGTGTCTGAGGTAAAACAAGACCTATTAAACCAGATGGCTCCTATGGAGGAAGTAGAACGCTTGCTTGAAAAAACAGAAACATCGTTGACTTCAGCTATGAAACGAATCCTGCTCCTTGAGGCCAAAACAGATGACCTGGAAAACTGAGGAAGGCGAGAAGGAGCAGAGGGAAGACAACCACTTTTTGACTTTATTAAAAACATGCTACTGAAGTGGCTGGAGCTCGCACCGGACAAGTCATTTGCACTGGAAAGGGTACACCACACACCAACCTCCGAGAAACCAAACCAGGGCAGAGCAGTTCTGATTCCCTTCTTAAAGTTCCCGGAGAAGGAATTTGTGTACCAAGAGGCAAGGAAAAGAGATATTATACAAGATGGGGCCAAAATCACGTTTGCACAGGATCTATCTGTGGAGACGGTACGAATCAGACACGGGTTTCAACCGGTGGTGAATAGATCCTCCAAGGTGGAAAGATCCATCTCTTTCCAACACCTCAATAAGCTGAAAAATTTTACAAGACTCTTCCAAAATAACGCAGCGGATGCTTCTGATCAGTGAGTCATGAAAGACAAGCTAGTTAAGAAACAGCTAAACCGATAAGACATTCTATGTGGCTATTCCTGCTCCAATAGAACTGATCAATGACAGGAACATGAGCAGGATAAGAACTAAGTTAATGGGCAGTTCATATAGACATAGCTGGTTGCTTTTATGTGCTCACGTATTCTAAGTCAAATTTCAATTGTTTTGTAATTAATGCTAAAATTTAAGCCTTAAATAAGTGATTACCGTTCTATCAAGGGCTGATTGTATTATTTTATTTATATAGTTAGACACTGTCTACTGTGTAGAGTTTTGGTGAGGTCACGTTTAATTAGTTGCTCCTGTATAGTGTGGATCAACGTCCTCCATATACCGTATTTTTCAGACTATAAGGCGCACATAAAATCCCTATATTTGCAAAAAAATAAAATAAAATCGGCAATGCGCCTTATATTCCCATGCGCCTTATGGATGAACAGTGTACCGTATATTTTATTTATTTATTTTTTCCCCCACCAGGGGGTCTTTTTGTCTAGTGTCCCTTATTCAACAGTAGGCTGACAGGAAGGGGGTAAGGAGAGGGGGGAAGACATGCGGCAAATGTCGTCGGGTCCGGGAATCGAACCTGCGACGGCCGCGTTGAGGACTGAAGGCCTCCAAACGTGGGGCGCGCTACCCTCTATGCCACCGGAGAACGCCCCTACCGTATATTTTATTACAATTTTGGTAAGTGACAAAGCCACTCCCCTTGATTGTTGAAGAATAATCGCTGCTGGTCAGAAACCTCGTGGAGTAAGCTTAGGGTTAGGGTCTGCAGAGGCCTTGTGGCCACTATCTGCCAGTGGATCGTTGGACCGGGTCCTGCAAAAAACAGGACATTTACTCACTTTCTAAAAATATCCCGGGACGCCCGGGACAGGACGTGAGATACGGACATGTCCCGGGAAATACGGACGTTTGGTCACCCTAGCTAAGGTATCGTCTCAACTGTCGTCCGAGCTTTCACGAAGGCCGGAATCATCAATGAACAACCAAGCAACAGCAATGAGACTGGATCGGATGGTAATGAGAGGGATCCGGGCTTGCTTGATGCTGCTATCGCACAAATGTTAAATTCTGAAACCGAAGAAGAGGAATTTGATGGATTCGAAGTACATTGAAAAAGTGAGTGTACTTTTTTGTGTAATATTGACAATTATTGTCAATGATTTGAACAAAGTCTGACCTATCGGACTACCGTATTTTGTTTCGCTTTATGCGCCTTATATTCCAGTGCGCCTTATAGTCCGAAAAATACAGTACTTGGTTCAAGGGGAGAGTAAGGCATTTCAGACAAGGAAATGCAAAAGTTCAGTTGAGGGTTGTTCATGACTAGTTCCGTATCTTGTATGGGTGAATGTGTGAATGTATGTGCAAACCTGAATTTTCAGAAGTATCTTTACTTACTTTATTTTAGTTTAACAGTAAATTAAATAATCTGATATAGAGAAGACAACCAAAGAAAATATTTTGAATATCAAAATTACAAGCTGGAATGTCGGAGAAATAAGAACACTAAATTGAAACAAGTATGACAAAGATCTAGAGTCAGTGCACAGCTTCAGTTATTACAACTAAAAACCAGCGATCAGCCCGAAACCTGGGAGTAGTGATGGACTCTGACCTTCTGACATTCAGACCCACATAAAGACGGTTACAAAGTCGGCCATCTATCACCTGAAGAACATTTCCAGGATTAAAGGACTAATGTCTCAGCCAGATCTAGAGAAACTCATCCATGCGTTTATCTTCAGTCGTATTGATTATTGCAACAGCGTCTTCACAGGTCTGTCCAACAAATCAATCAAACAGCTGCAGCTGATCCAAAATGCTGCTGCTCGTGTTCTCACTAAAACCAGGAAGATAGAGCACATAACACCAGTTTTAAAGTCCCTCCACTGGCTCCCTGTAGCTCAAAGAATACACTTTAAAATACTGTTGTTAGTTTATAAATCACTGAATGGTTTAGCACCACAATACATTAAAGATTTGCTGTTGTTGTATCAACCTTCCAGAACCTCTCAGGTCTTCTGGTTGTGGTTCTGCTCTGCATCCCCAGAACCAGAACCAAACGAGGAGAAGCAGCATTCAGCATCTATGCACCACAAATCTGGAACAAACTTCCAGAAAACTGTAAAACAGCTGAAACACTGACATCCTTTAAATCTCAACTAAAAACTCACTTGTTTAGAGTTTTATTTGAAACGTAATCAATTGAAAATTTATTGACGGAATCTGACTTGATGTTTTTATTGTTGATTCTATGTTACATTGTGTTTGATTTGATGTAAAGCACTTTGAAATGCCTTGCTGCTGAAATGTGCTATACAAATAAAATTTGATTGATTGATTGAAGTATTAGACCGATTAAAATATTTGAAATCTAAAATAGTTTTTCTACAAGAATCTCATTTGAGCCAGATCAGATAACCAAAAGATGGCAGGGTCAGGTGTATCACTCTTCCTTTACCAGTCACGCCAGAGGAGTTATTATACTTATACATAAGTTAGTACCGTTTCAAACTATAAGGTAAATCAAAGACCCATTGTATCATTGTGCAGGGACACATTTCAACATTAAAACTAAACTTGATAAATATTTATGGACCTACCAATGATAATCCATCCTTTTACAAAAATTTATTCTTAACCTTAGCCTAAAGGTTTACACTGTACAAAAATTATTTCTGCATAAAAACATAGCTACGGACAGTGTTGGCATAGTTACTTTGAAAAAGTAACTTTAATCGGACTACTGATTACTCCTTGAAAAAGTAATTTAGTTAGATTACTGACTACTTGATTTGGAAAGTAACTAAGTTACACTAAAAGTAACTTTTTAGTTACTTTCAGCAGCTGCTAACAACAACGCTCCGCCTACTGTGAAAATCACATTGAGCTTTGCCAATCCTTAATTGTAATTTATTTTATAATGGTAACATCAACAATGTGTCTCCACTGATAAGGTTGAACTGAAGAGGAGATTGTAGAAAAAAACAGTACAAAAAAATAAAAAACCTGAGTAATTTGTGTGGTCCACTGTTGTCTGGAAAACTCTAAGTAGGATTTTAAAGCCCCCCATCCCCCACCTTCAGGTTCTGTGTTACGGCCCTGCGTTTGGTGTCACAGCGCACAGAGCTCCTCCTGTAGCTCCACAGCTCAGATGGCTGCACAGATTTGTGACACTTATCTTAATATTAATAATTATAGTGGCGTTATCTTGCCATTATAATTATTGGCAACTACGGACACGTTCATTCGTGGCTGTTTTCACGTTTATTGCGCTGTTCATATTAGTCTCGATGTTTGCAGTTTTCTGGAGCGCAACGCGAAACTCGACATCATACAGAGGTAATACATTAACTTGACATTAACAAAGACACAGCGGGACGGATCATCCGGGAAATGATGGACAGGGAGAGACTGAGTAAAACTACCTTAATGACGGACAAATTCTGGGATTTATTATGAGTCTCTGATTATTTCCAAGCGCAAATGAGCAACTTCACGTTCAAAAACGAGCCCAAAAAGGCGCAACCCGCCGCTCATTAAATCTGCAAACGACTTTTAAAAAAATGAAGCCCAAAGCCGTTTATAATAATCGGACTTGTCGACAGAAACTCAAAATAGTTCCAGTTTTTCCACCAACAAAATGCGCATCTCCCTCCATTGTTTAGATTTCTGTTGCATAGAGACGTCGGTCACTCGACAAGACGAGTAGAGGAAATACGATGAAATAACAAAAGAAGATAGTAACGCAGTAACGCAAAAATGATTTTGATAAGTAACTGTAGTCTGACTACTGGATCTGAAATAGCAACGCGTTAGATTACTCATTACTGAAAAAAGTGGTCCGACGTCAGTAACGCGTTACAAATTAACGCGTTACTGACATCACTGGCTACGGATGTGTGCATTGAGGAAATATAAGTTACTGTTTTACAGAGGTTTTTTCCCCACACTGACCGCAGGCATATCACCCCTTCATTGGGCTCCATATAAAATATTTTGAGCTTTGTCTCTCTTTTCTACAGAGCGCTCCAGGACACATAGGGAATTCTTTTTCTTTTGCGTTCCCTTGCAACACTGTACTGATCAGTTCATGCGGCATAATTGAATAAGCAAGCGGCCACTGTAAGCCTTTCTTACAGTGGCCGCCATACTTTTTGCTTTAATATAATGTTATGTAAGGTTTTTCTATAAATGTTAATATCTTTGTGAAATATCTGAAGTATCTTACAATATCTTTTAAGATACTTTTAAGAAGGTAAAGAAATATCTTTTTCTTTAGGATAGAAATGCACCACAAACCTATGATCTAAACAGAAACTTTCCATAAGTAGGAAAGAAGCAAAAATTCATCCTAATTTGGACTATTTCTGAGTTATTATCACGGGGTAATAAGTCATCTGATAGTTTTCATTGTGTCTCTGTTCTGCTGGTTGTCTGTATGGTTTAACCCTCGTGTTATGTTCGTTTCTGAGGTACAGCAATATTCGTGGGTCAATTTGACCCGGGGAGTGTTTAATCATGTAATAATGTCAGAAACCAAAAAATTCCTCCAAATCATTTTTGTATTTAATTATTAACTCCAATACTAACCATTTTGCAATGGTGTTTTTTTTTTATTTCTCACAAATAAAGGCTCAATAACGACAACTTACTCATTTGGACATAAAAAATTCAATTCACATTTTTTTATGTCCACTAAAAAAAACCTACAAACAAAAATACAATAATTTCCTTGAAATTGATCTTTTGTAAAAAAAATGTTATATTACATTTTCATTTTTATTTTCAATGGGTGATCTTTATAATTGAATTTGAGACATATACTGTTCAAGGTCAAATTGACCCACTGATTAAAATCAAGAAAATAAGTTATGCAAAGACTATTTTTGCTTTCCTCCACTTCTGCTGAGTGTCCACTCAGTGTTGGTGGAGTTTGCCCAAGGGGACAGAAAATGTTCCCATCAAAAGTTGTACGAACACCTGCTTTCTCGCAGTTTCCTAGTGAAGTGTGTGGGGTGAAATATGGTTGTTAGCTGCAAGGAACCATATAGACCTGGACATTTTTAAAATCTTTTTACTTTCAACTTGAGTGACCGGGTCAAATTGACCTGAACAGTATCTATGTAAAAAGTAGACGCAAGGGGGTTGGAAATGTGTAAAATGAATACATTTTAAATTTATATGTAGAGTGTAACTATTAAGACAAATAGAAAAAGTCTCATGCAAAAAAATACTTCCAACTATTCAAAAAAATGTTTCAACTTTAAAACGGGTGAATTTGACCCGCAATTTTCATGTTCAGTTTCATCTCAACCTTAACAAACATAAACAAATAATGAATGAATAAATTGACTTTCAATCAGTTTTTTGCACCAAAGACGTAATAATAAACATGTTTTATTATTATAAAACACGGCAAACTAATGGTGGTAGAGGGCCGCATTGGGTTAACTCTGGGAATGTATCAATCAACTCCAAATCACTTCTTTATTACGTCACAATTATCAATTTAATCCATTTTGATTGGACTGACCACCCTCAAACCCAGCACGCCAGTAACCTTCCCAATCATACTTGATAACAGCCACACCCACATCGACGCACCCACCACCCAGGTGTCAAAAGCCACGTGCTCCTGTCATATCAATAATTACTTATGTCATTCATATGGCTCTTGCAAGGCCTCAGTGAAAACGTGTTTATTACTATTAACTCTTTGGTTCAAAACACTGATTGAAACTCTATTTAATTGCATGTTAATGTCTGTGTAAGGCTAAGATGGAACTGCACATGAAAATGGCCCTTTAAACCATTCAGACTATGAACACAACAGAGACACAATTAAAACTGTCAGATGAATGTTTACCCTGTGATAATAACTCAAAAATAGTCCGAATGGTTTAGATGTAGCTTTATTTCTTTCCTACTTAAGGAAAGTTTGTTTATATCATAGGTTTGTGGTACCTTTCTATACTAAAGAAAAATATATAAAATATCAGATATTTCACAAGGAGATATTAACACATGAAAAAACCTGACATAAGCTTGTATTAAGGCAGAAAGTACAGCGGCCACTGTAAGAAGGGCTTACAGTATTCTATTATGCTGCATAACTGATCAGTAGATTATTGTAAGGGAATGCAAAACCTTTTGTGAGGGAACACAAAGGTTCTGATAGGCAACGCAAAAAAAAATAAAATTAATTTTCCATGACCCCTGGGGGACTCCATACTCTTCAGCATCTTCTAGTGTGTTCATACAGCAGATTTAAATTCACACAACTTTTTTGGAAGGAACAGCATTTTTTCCAGTTTTATGTTGTTTTACATCTAACTTTTCTACACAAACATTGTTTTAAAGTAGCGTTTCTCAATGGGAGCAGTACCGCCCCCCGGGGGGCATTCAGAGGACGGTAGGGGGCGGTGGCAGAAATTTTTATAAAAGGGGGGCGCTGGGATTCCTTTGAGGTGCGTTTGCTCCAAGGTAAACTTTACACTTTATATGCACAACAATACCAGTTTAACATTAAAACATGCTTGGTTGCAACTGTATCAATGTTAGCTCTCCTTCTCTTCAGTGTTTGTGGTTTCTTGGCACAGCTCCGCGTTTCTGCTACTGGTAACGTCACCACATCAGTTCAGCATTATGCCAACTAATGAAGTTGCTGTGATTCACTTGCCTGGTGTCTAATTTTCAAATATTTTATATTATATTGAGGATTTTTGTACATATGTTTTGGCAGTGCTGTGATATTGTCAAAGCAGCAACTTATATTAAAATGTGTTTTATTGTCCATCTGGATGGACAATAAAACATCCAGATGGATGTTTTATTGTGTGAGAGACAACGACATGAACAGTATAATAAATAAATAAACTAATAAATTTGGTGTCTCTCACACATGGAAGGACAACAAAATATCTCTTTTATGTAACTAAAATCACGATACCCTCACTGTGTATCCTTCAGAAAAATAAACCAATTTCAATAAAGAACTCTCTCCATGGGTGATACCACAATAGAGAGCGTCTATTTTAGAGTTAACATCGGTGTTAAAAGTGATCAGATATGAAATGCTAGTACCACAGCACTTTAGAATTTTAATCATCAGTATACTGGGATTTTTTCCATCGTTTTAAAAAGTTTATGTTAGTCTGCTTTTCTCCATCAATACGCTCCCCGACTACTTGTGTTTGTTTCCATGAAACTTTCAATTTGACTCATTAGGATTTAATTAAGAACCAGCCTTGTTCTTTGTAATTTCTGTCCAGGAAAACTATTAATCTATAAATCAATAGTCAGATCTATATAAATATATATTCCATATTTCTATGGAATTGAAGGGATCTGGAACTTTTACTTTTTCACTGAAAGCTCTGGTTTGCACAGTAAATGGCCAGGTGGGTGAAATTTTATGGATGATACTCTGAAGTCCCATTCTCCTGAAGGCAGCACAGAGCTGCAGAACAAGAAAGTCACAGAAACACTGAAGAGAAGAAGAGTTATGATTGATATGGTTGCAGTTCTATCCATGTTTTAATGCTGCAGAGCACAGTTTTTTGCAAATAGTTTAAAGTGTAACTGGTATTGTTGTACATCTATTATCTGGTCATTTTGTGAAAGATTTAACTACTAGCAACAGAAAATGGCACAGAAACAGAATACTTTTTTCCACTCTGATTGGCTGCTGTTAGGCCTACCGATTTTAACTTGAAAGTCCATTCATTGCATTTTTCACAGATGCCTGTAAAATGAATTTTTATTCCCATGGCTTTTTTTCTAATCTGGAAAATTATTTTTGATGATAAATACAGAAATAACATAAAAATCAAAACATCAACAATAGTGATAGTAATAATAATAAAATAATATTCAGTGCAAAGAAGCCTACAAATGTTTTGATGGTAAGGGACCTGGATAATGGACAGGCCCAAAAAAAGTTGAGAAACACTGTTTTAAAGGAAATGGAATCTATATTCATTGGTTCTCCTGTAGTATAAATATTTTAGAATTAAAGGCAAAATGATGAAAGTTTACCAACCAACAAAATTAATCTTCGGAGTGTTGACTTTCTTGCCAGGTACTGCAGAACTGGCAACAGAGAGACTGCTGGTCAGTGGATTCTTGGTAACCACACTGCTGGTAGTTATGTTGACAGCTTTCAGATAGGGGGCACTAGTGCTGGAGGAAGAGTTGGAAGACAGACACAAAGAGCTGGAAGAGCTGGAACTGCTAAGGGAGGTCTTGCCAGTAGCAGAAGCTCCAGAGGCTGATGTCTGAGCGATCATACTGGGCTCTGTGGAAGGAATGGGCTTTCCAAGTTTGGTATGAAGTTTCACAACCTGCAAGAAGAATTCAGCATTTGAAATGAGAAATGAAGATCTGTGTGAAAGCTTTTCCAAGTTCCAAGTAGACACAGTGTTGGTTCATGTCCCAACATCCAAACCTTCTGGTGCTTGGCTCCTCGAATATGGGCGGCATAAGCGTCAGCTCCAGTGCATGAAACATCACAAAGTTCACAGCGAAGCTGGTTCTGAGCGTTCCGGGCCAGCGCCCCTCCTGCAGCGCTGCTACTGCTGCCCTGCGACACTTTCAGCGCTGCTTCCTTCTTCTTATGCTTCTGGCCTTCCAAATGCTCTTTATAAGTCTAATGGTGGGATGGAGAAAATAACTGGGAATGGTCGTATTTTTGTATTAGCATATTGACAATACTGTTACTGTGTGCACTTATTGTTAAAACTTTTAAGTAGTGACCAGAGATTGGATTTATCAAAGTATCAATACATTTCAATTAATGTTAATAACAAAACTCACAATATTATCAACGATGTTATTTTTATTACTTTCCCACAGTTTGTTCCTTCAGAGCATCAATAAATCAATAAATGTCAGCCTTGCTGGATTTACATGTGGACAAAATTACCGGTATTCCTCGGTTAATGAAAGAAAAACCAACAATGGTCACAGAAATAACTTGAATCTGACAAAGGTAATAATGACTAAAACTTCTATGAAAATAAACAAATAAAAGTCAGACATTCAAACATGCTTCAACAGAATTATCTTAAAAAATAAACTCACAAAATAACCCTCAAATACAAAAACTTGCGAGGTGTGTGACTAGGTCTGAGCTTATCGCTATATGAAAAAAAAAATTTGTATTCTGATCTGAATAAAATAAGCCTTCTAAACTCAAACATCAACTCACTCTATAAACCTTTAGTATTTCATCAACTCTGGTCTTACCAGAGTGGAATGCTGGAGTAGCTTCTCAACCACCTATGTGCTTCAGACATTAAACAGAGGACGTTGCCTGATGATGGTAATGATATTTAATTTTCCAACATTCACTCCCATTTCCCAATTGCTCCATTAGTGACTTTAACAATCAAAGTCACTAATATCATAGTCATTATTGTGTGATTATTCTGGTTTTACACCTGTTACTTCCAATCATATTCAGAACTAAAGAAGCCTTTTGGATCGGACTGCCTTCTACTTGGGCACTTAGGAACCCCAAGTGAACTAACACTGCTACAAATTAAAAAATTGATTAAGGAAAGAAATTCTGTTTAAGCTACACAAGACCCCTCCTCTAACTAGTCTAGGTTGACAATTACTGTAAGTAGCACAAAAAAGGAATAAAAGGAGGCTTGTTAGAGAAAAATAAATTTGCGCCTCAAAGTTAAGGTGAGAGTTTCTTATCCATGTTCTGTCTGTTTTCAGTGAGCTTACCTGTGGGCCAGCACAGCTGATCTTGCAGACATCACAGTAGTGTATCTGAGTGGGTTTGGGTGGCTGCTTGGGTCGGAGCTGCTTACTCTGGAATGTGGGTTTCTTAGGGTAAGTGTTTCCTGACCAGGCAGCTGTTGCTGCCACTGCTGCAACTGCCTGCTTCTGCTGCTGCTGCTGCTGGTAGTAGCTGGAGGCTGCTGAGTACACAGCTGCTTCATAGCCCGAGTACGATGTTCCTAGTGAAATAAATTAATTAAAACATCTTGAAGTCTTTTCATTTGCTGTAGGATTTAATGTTTTTTAAATACACAAATTCACTTCAATTGTTACATCTAAGCATTTTATCAGTCATTTACAGAAAAATATAAAATCAATTCAGATTCTAGAATACAGACTCCAATTCAATTACATTCATTCCAATTTGTTCCTATTTTGTTACGATGAAGTCAAATTCATTTTATAACACCAAAACAACCTCTTAACATTGACATGATGGAAGAATTTCAGAAAAGCAGTAGTAAGAAAACTGTAGAAGGTAAATTTGGAGATACTGTACAACGTTCTCTTTCACAAAGATGAAAAAAAATATTACAGAGCGACAATTAATAATCATTAAAATTAGAGGTAGAACCTATTAGCCATCTCAGCACCTATTCAGAAACAGGAATAGGTGACAGGAAGAGTTGGCTGTATTGATTTTATAGTTTGAAGTTTGTAAATGAGATTCAGTTATTGTGTTACTTTCAAAAACTACTCAGACTCATTTAAGGCTGCATGATATCAGAAAAATATGTAATTGCGATAAAGTGGGCTTATCCCATCTAGCATGTTTACTACCTCACCACTGCTGATACAAGAGCTTTACTCATAGTTTTGAGTTTTCGGCTTTAAGATGCTTTGCCAGGGTTGTAATGTTACTCAAACTCTGAAGCAGTTCGTACCACGCTTCAGATTTTATTGTTGGACTGTTCACTAGAATCTTTGCAATTTTTAAACTTCCAGCTGCACTTCAATGTTTGTATGCTCAGTGGAGGGGATGCTGTGTAAAGTTATGAGCTAAAGTAAGGACAGATGAAGACTTCAGTTTCCATTGATTTTGATTTACATTAGTATCTAGAAGAATTTACATTCTTTGATTATACCGAAATTGGAAATGTCTACTGAAAGAAAACTGGAAAACAGTACCGTTTCCAATATATTTGCATTTTTTATATACTAACAGGTTCCAATGCCCTGAATATACAGTGTATCACTAAAGTGAGTACACCCCTCACATTTCTGAAAATATTTAAGTATATTTTTTCATAGGACAACACTGACAAACTGACACTTTGACACAATAAAAAGTAGTCTGTGTGCAGTTTATATAACAGTGTACATTTATTCTTCCCTCAAAATAAGTCTATATACAGCCATTAATGTCTAAACCACCAGCAACAAAGTGTCACAAGTGTCATTTTGTCATTATTGTCCCATGAAAAGATATTCTTAAATATCTGCAGAAATGTGAAGGGTGTACTCACTGTGATACACTGTAATAAAGCCAAACACTACTGCACTTGACAAAGCTTTGTCAATTTAAACAATACACATTTCCCTTGAGCTGAATGTAGAGTCATAGAATTGATCAATTCACAGTCGTCATCCAAATAAGTATGTGAAATATTCCAATTGTCCAAAAATATATTTAAAAAAACACCCGTTGCATATAATGTTTTTAATGCCTCAACTTCCTGTCAACATGCCAATGATTTTAGATTTGGCCTCTTCAATCAAGTCTCACTGAGTTTGATACCCAGATTCGATGTCCACTTTAGTGATTGAGATGATGACCTCAGTGAGAGCAACAATCAAACTGTGTTGATGGAAAATAAAGAAAACATAAGACAAGAATAGGCAAGTTAATCAGAATCAGTATTATCGGTGCAAAAGTCTTTAAGTCTTTTGTCCCCCTTGCATGTTTTCCTGATGAGTTGCAGTCATAGTACAGTAGTCCCTGACCGTCTCTTTCTTAGGGTTTTATGGCTGTGGAAAACCAGGTCAGAGAATCATCTCTACCCAGACAAATTGCATAAAATCAAAACTGACAATCATTTACCAGAGTAGGTGACAGCATTGGTGCTGTATGTTGGGCTTTGGGAGTAGGAGGGAACAACTGAGGCTGCAGCCGCTGCAGCTGCCACTGGCTGAACAGTGGAGGTCACCGGGAAGATGGAGAAGGTGGATGAAGCTGGACTGGCAGCAGCTGGCTTGATGACAGTAACTTGGCGATTCTGTTGGCTCTGGGTATAGGATGTTACACCTTGACTATATACAGCTTTGGGAGCTACACAAAAAAAGTAACAAAAGTTTAATGTATACCTGAAGTCAAGATTATCAGATCAGCTTTAATCTTTAGCCCCATAGCTGAAATATGAATATGTATGTAACGGTTTACATTCATCGCTATTGTGATTATTAATGACTTATCAAGTAAAGCATATCCATGTGTGATTTTAATTTCATGTCTTATTTAATGGAAAAACCACAATTGCCAAATTGTGTTTTCAACATCAGCAGAAAAGAGACAAAGATTTGCACACATTTTGTAATGGAAACACATCTAGTAAAAAACTAAAACCAGAGACTGTTGCTTTCTCTTCTAGAAAGAAAGAGCAAATTGCTGAGTATTACTGAAGAAAAAATGCTCACAATATGCAAAATGGTTGGAAAGAAACTGCCCCAGTTATGCTATAGTGAAGCACGGAAGTGATTTCTAACTTGAGCTATTTCTCTTTACTCAGATTCTACTACAGTGAAGGAGAGCTCAAACAATCATCTCTAGTTAGCAAAGAAAACAAGTGTGTAGCTTACATGAAGAAATTGCTGAATGTACATTTTCAGGGGTGATCAAACGATCATTATACATAGAGAAATGTGCATAAAGAGCATCTGAAAACATACCTGTCTGGTAGTAAGAGTCTGCAACACTGGGCTGTGGCTGTGCAGCAGCAACAGCTGCTGTAACAGAAGGCTGCTGGTAGTACTGCTTACTGTCATAAGCTACAGCTGAAGCCGTGGAGCGGACATATGAGTAAGAGTCCTGCAAAGAAAATCTGAATTTTAAGTCTGGTTGCTTATTTTCTTGTTCCCAGAGAAATGTCTAATAGGTTGTTGTTAGCTGTATTTGAATATCTGAAAACATAAAAGACAAAACATTTGTGCAAGTGCATCAAACTTAAATGCAGTTCTTCCATTTTGTAAATTTAAAAGCTCAATAATTTAATTGCTCCGGCATCCATCACATCAACAACCCAGGCATCCCAGAAGGAGGACGTGTGTGTTGGGTACCTGGTAGTTCTGTGAGGTGACTGGTGGAGGGGGTGGCGGAACCTCCGCCTGGCGTTGTGGGTAGCCATAATCATTGGTAGTGTGGGTTGGCTGGTATCCTCCATAAGCGGCAGCAGTTGCAGCTGCCACGGCAACAGGCGCAGGTCTTGCCACGGCAACGGCAGCTGCAGTGGGTGCATAGGCTGCTGCAACAGTGTGTGCTGCCACCGGTGCCTGATGAACTGTGTAACTAGCCACAGTGGTGGGATGAGTATATGCTACCCCTGCAGCTGGCTGCTGGCTGGAAGGACAACAGGGTCAAAGGTTAGCTTCAAACACAGAACCACGTAATACTAAAAGAGGCATAGCTGACAGAGAAACCCAGAGGTCTCCAGTTTACCTGTTGTTCCATAACAACATGCTGATAAAAGTGTCCAAGTGTTACCAACTATGGACCATTTCGTGCTTTAAGTGTCACCAGGAAGCCACCTACTCATAATGGAGCTGACAGACATCTCAGACATCTCACAAACTAAATCCACGACAAGCGTCAATGTCAATGTCTTCTTCTGGCCGTTGTAGTTCACTACACCCAGTTAACCTAAACTATAACCAAAGGTTTGTTTTTCAGCAGGTCAAGACACAAGTGTTATTAGTAATTTGGTCACAAAGGTGATTAAAAAGCTTCTCAGTGAGAAATTGTTTTCTTTTGTTGGATGGTTAAGGTCAACATTTCACATAGGGTTCTCAAAAATCTATTTCACAAAGTCAAATATTAGGTGATGCTAGAATGCAGCAAGTGGTGACTCAGTGACCTTGTCCAACTCCTCAGATCAGTCCAGATGAAAGAAAGCTGACTGCTATAAGAGGTTAAAAAACAAGAAATATGCACATTATAAGCCAAATCCTCAAGCCATCACATTCAGGTTGTTTGGTCCAACACAAATATATATCAATAAGAAACAAATTCAGCACTCTGACATAAGGAGAAGACTGAAATCTTTTTCATTCCACTGGCCTACAGCTCATCTGTTTAGCTGTAGTTCCATCCTAGATTGAGCGACTAAAGGAGACAATACTGCCAAAAAATCTTTTACTTTTTCTATAGCATAGAAAGTACTCCTAGATCATATTGGCAATGCTTCCTTCAAAAATGTCCAGCAGCTGGAATAGCTGAAAATAAAACCAGCATCTGCATGACATTGGTCAACAAAAAAAAGCATGAAGAGCTCTAGAATAATCAGGAAGGTGGCTGTGATGACCTGGGCTTGAACAGTGGAGTAATAGCAGTTGATGGGCTGGATCCCCATCAACCACTTACTGAAAAGCTGCTTAACACCTAGGATTCTGGTGCTCTCAACTCTGTCTCCAGAATCTTAACATCCAAACAACAGGATGCCAGTGGACAACATACAGCACAAGATGCTGAAAGCTTTGGGAATTTTGAGGCTGTCATACTTGCCATGTCTCTTAAACATCACTCAGCAGTGTGCTTCAACTATCAAGAGCTTAAGCTTATTAGTCTCTTTGAGTAAGTTGGAAGGAAGGGACCAACCTTTCATTGAACAGAGAATGAGCAGCGCAGCTTTCATCCTGAAATGTTAACCAGATCTATGACCTCTTGGTTGAGGGTTGCTGCAGAAAAAAGGTTGCTCTATAGGGCCATCTGGCTCCTGTATAAAGAAAGCTAGAGCTAATTCTGCATTCTCAGCACAGCATTGAGTTTGGCCTCTGCCAGGATGCCCTTTGTCCCAATTCTGTTTCTGTTGTTCATCTTAATGTGGTGTCTGGTTTGAGAACTCTTGGGGTCTGTTGAGGAAAATAAGTATGTTTATCTTTCTTCGTGTGTGAAAACTTATGGCCTTGGCTGAGTTGTAGTTTCTACCGAGAGGAATGCTGATGAAATGACAGCTTAAGAACAAAGCAGATCAGATAAGGTTGTTGCTTCAAGCCCAACAGTGAAATAAAATCATCTGGGACCTCAATTATTCAGTTTGGTGGAGGTCAGTATTAAGTAACGTCTATTGTGGTGTGTCTTAACGGTGTATAAAACTTGGTAATAGGTCTGATTGTGTTCAACACAGACCAGGATGTTAATATGCTGATGTCTCACTTCTCGCATGCAAGACTAAATTGCAGAACCATCTTTGTTTAAAGTCAGTGCGAGGTCTCATGTAATTCACATATTTAGCTATGATGGGTTTAGGGTATAGCATTAGGGGTAGGGTAACCCTAACCCTTTCTTTTCTCCATCTCTTTTAGGCCAAGCATGTAAAATGTTGGCATGAACTTGACTAAGAGGTTCATCATTCTAAGAAATATTCCTTACTAATAAGCTCATAGAAATAGTTGTCCCAGTTAAACAGGAGCATTTTAAACTTAAGACACAAAACATATTCCATGACTTGTGAAACTTTTATTCTATGAGTAAAAGTAAAAAGGATTCAAAAGATTTTATAATGTTACAAAATTAGTATTGGCATAAAGAAATTTGATATAACAAAATGTATATATTATGTTTTTAGTTGAGAATTACAACATCTGTTTTAGACAAGGCACAATCAAGATGCCAACCTAGGCCTCCCCTGTGTACATTTCAGAAGAAAGGAAGGTAAAGGCTTGTGATAAAAGTGGACAATGTTAAGAAAAAGGCTGCTGATCTCTTAGGTTTAAAGAACAAGAAATATTAATCTGTTTCTTTAACTAATTCATTCCCTGATTTAACATTTTATTTGGACAAGAATGTAAGCAAAATGTATTAAGGCAAAATATTCAGTTGCTGTTTTTAAAATTATTACCTATTTTGCGAATATGTACCGGTAATAATGCCCTTAAAGCTGAACCAACACTTGTTCAATACACAAAAAAAAGTGTCTGTTCAACATTTAATGGTAATATCTATTATAGATTTCAGAGATAAGAAACAGAATGGGTTCAGATTATCCCAAAGAAATTTTAATTATTCCACAAGCTTGTGCATTCAAATATGATAAGGGCTTTTACAGACACAATCAATACTACGTAATACTACATAGTTTAAAATAAGAAATATTTATCGAACACCATGAAAACATAAACATCACATGCTGACATTCCCCAGATTAGCTTCTTCAGTTATTTGAAGAAAACATATTTTGTGTACATCGTATTCAAATTCTGTGCTTTATCCAACAGAAACGTTCTGTCCCTCTTCTCAGAAATGACCACTTTTTAAAAATTATTTTTAATATGTTTTTAATATAAAACTTTGGGACATGAAACTAGTCCAGACCTTTTTCCATCACCTTCTCATCTTTTAACCAAGCATTATTAAAAGCTTTGCACTTTTGCAGAAGAAGGTTTTAGATGTGACCTTTTGTGAGATGTTCTCATACAGATGCAATTCATCTTTATCATCTATGCAGAGCCAGATCCTTCACTCTAACATGTTTTGCTGAGCTGGATTCCTTTCAACTCTGTAGACAGCTATGCATGTCAGGCAAAGCTAAGATCAAATTTGCTTTGACAACATAATTGAATGTTTTAGTGTGGAAATAAAATGCATTACATCTAATAATTAACACCTATATAAACGGGACTCTCCGGTTTATTTAGTCTTTGGTGTGGAAACATGCATTTTGGATTTAATCGGAGGGTGAAATATATTAGTTAACGCAAAATACAATTCAAATCTCAACTTTGGCTTTCGTCCAAATACGCAGAAGGACAACCGCCCCCTCCCCCAGTTGGAACAATGGCAGCACTGGGCATAAATCACCCAGGTTACATAAATCATGCATAAATTCACAGTTAATGCCATAAAGAGGTATGTTGGTGTCAAACAGCTAAAAATCCACAAGTTCCTTACCTGTACTGAGCTGCGGCGCCATGCGTAAATCCGAAATAATTGCCGGTAGCCATTTTGGCATCTTCACCAAGCCGGCTGGGCACTGCAGAGGACAGACACAGCAGGCTCTGATGAGCGCATTTCAAGGACTAGCCATTAGCTTGTTTATTTGTGATGCTCAGTATCTTTTAGAAAACCATAGATCAAAAGAAATCAGCCTACGTAATGTCCAAGCTTTTAATGATACTCACCATAGGTGAAGGAGACCACTGGACATATAGGAATCATTGGGTTTTTGTAAGCGTTCTAACGATGCCTCACTAGTACACTAGCCTCTTCATATTACATGTCGTACCCGGAAATGCTGCCTTGGCGCATGCGCCACAAAAAAGCAGGCGCGGTCTAGCCCCTGATCCTGCGCCAGTAATATTTTAGTTCAAGACTACCAGTGTCATTCATACATCAAAGTTATACAGCGACTGTGGAGAGAAAATAAACAAAAGTAGTGTGCTTTTTGGACCTACTTTTAACATCGGTTTTGGTCCATTGATTGGTCACCAAACTTCTACAGACGTTTATATGGAGAGCTGGTTAAAAATTAAAATAAATAATTTTACTTATTAAGACAGAAACAAAATTTAGGACAAATTTTTCAACGACATATTTTAAGCACGTTATTCACTTATTTATACATGTTACAGTTTTCAATTAAATATTTAGTTGGCGAGCTAACTAGCTTCAAAACAAATATTTATTTAGAAAGATATAAGATCAAATTGCTTTAAGAACCTAACTGAATGTTATATTCACTTATGTTCATAACATAACCACTAAATCAGACTAAATAAATATTTACACTGATGCTAAATATTTATTTAGCAAGTTGAATATGTAGTTAACAAACTAAATGTTTTACAGCAAATTACATATTTAGGCAATAAGCTAAATATTTATCCTGCTAAGAGCAAAAAAAATAGTGTGGAACTAAATAGCTAGCTTCTTAAATAAAAACATAGCTTCAAACAAATTTTTGAAGCTAGGCATTTTGCTTCATATTTATGTGAAGCTGAGCATTTTGCTTCAAATATTTGACGCTAACTAAATTGCTTGCTAAATGCTCAGCAAGCTATTAGCTAAATACTTAGCAAGCTAAACCTTGGCACATAAGGGTTTGGCACCTTATGTGTCAAAATATGGTACAAAGGTGCCAAATTAGTAAATTGGCACCTTTGTACCATAAATTGGTAATTAGTAGACTATGTAGTCTGTAATTAAATAAATTAAATTTATTTAATTAAATTTAGCTCCAAGCGAAACATTTTGCTACAAACAAAATATTTAGTTTGGTGCTAAATTTAAATTGGAACTAAATATTTAGATTGGAGCTTATCACCCACTCGTAGGCGTGATAAGAAAATGGGAAACTGACGAGTGGATCCATAGAAACAATAATTTATTTTATTCAAAATGCTCTGGGAGAACTGCTGAGCCAGTCAGAGAGAAGCGTGAACCAATGCTGCTTGTTCCGGTCTGGTCCGGAGGCCAATCAAGCAGGGGCCCGGTGACTGACTGGATGTCAGTATTTATCAGCCACCTTCAGTTAACAGCCCATCTACCTGCTTCCTGAAAGGAACAAAACAAACAAATAGTGGACTAGAGACACCTACTGGACAGGATGGGATCGTCACAAGCTAAATATTTAGCTTAGTAACTAAACATATAGCATATGACTTTAAAAACGATATATGAGACTGTGGAGTGCGAAAAATTGAGTCCAAACCTTGTTAAAAAAAGAGAACAAAACACAGCTTTATTACATCTGTACAGATGGAGAACTCAGAAGCGCGATCTAACAAGACAAAGGAATCACTTCTCTATATATGGTGTATATAGAGCATATATATCTGTCATAAGCAGATATATCTGATCTGTTATAAGCAGACAGAGCGTCAACAAGACAGCATTACCAAAAAGCTTATCAGATTTAACACACACACACACACACACACACACACAGAGGAAAATTATGTCTTTAGTTCAAAAACAGTTCCAGGCATTATATATATATATATATATATATATATATATATATATATATATATATATATATATATATATATATATATATATGTATCAAAGAACAATGTGCATGCTCTGCGGGCTTTCATTCTGGTTTTTATTTATTTGCTGTATCAATGTATACATTAAAATAAAATAATGATAGCTACTGCAGTGTACGCAGAGTATTACAAGAACAAAGAACAGCTCTTAGTGAGGCTCAAGTCCTATCTTCTTAGTAAAGAGAAGTTCAGAAGACTCGGCTCGTTTGTGAGCGTGACACCCAGGGCCAGCCCAAGCCTCCATGGGGCCCTCAGCAAAATATGGTTTTGGGGCCTCTAGTTCTGCTAACAATGTGGACTGGCTGCAATCAACAGCCCGATCATTAGATCATTCACACATCTGCTACAAACTTATTGCATCTCTGGCAGTGCTGTTTGCATTATATACATGTATAATATAGAATATAGGATACATTTATTGACCAACTGATTTATCATTCATTGGCCGATACTTACATGTGAAGCTCATCTTAACCACTAATCTTATCTTCATCAGCAAAGGTTTAAAAATCAGCCACTTTTCTCTTCTGCTCTGCAGTGAGAGGTTTGACTGACAGACTGACCCACCAGGTCAGGTCTGAACGTTTCCACTTAACAATATTCACCCCACTGTTGCCAACTCAGTGACTTTCTTGCTATATTTAGCAACATTTCAGACAAAAAAAATCATATACTGGTAAACTAAAATCAAAAGGTCAGACTTTTTAAAAATCGGTAACCAGGGATCGGCCAGACAACTGCAATTGGTGCAGCCATACATACATATTCATGTATTTGATTAAATTAATTTCTCTTAAACGTTACTCCAATAACTAAAAATTTCATTTATACCAGTTGAGTCTTTCTCCCCTGAGAATGTGGACCGGTACCGGTACTGAACTGATTCCGAGCCTTCAAATAATTGTAACAGAAGTTTCACATAACTTAGAAGTTGATGTAAAAATAATGTTTGTTTTTGCCACAAAATGATTTTGCTCAGCAGCAAACAACAAATCCCAACTACAGCAAAGAGCAGCTCATCGATGTAGCAGCTATGTAGCCTGACGTAAAAACATTTTGCTAAACAATGTCAAAGATTAACAAGTTGTAATTATTGCTATCAAACGTTATCAAACACATCGTTTTAAAGCCAAAAGTACCTCAGAAATATCCAGAGCCAACCATGAAAATCAACTCATTCAAAATTTATACTCAGTTTCACATAAACACAAAGACCCTAGCATACGGTGATCAGATTTCAAAGACATTTCTCACTCAGCGATAAGGAATAAGCAAATTTGTTCAACTAAAATGAAAAAACTGGGACAGATAAGTTTACATATTCATTAACATTTAAACATTAAAAATCAAATATAAAAGCAGTGTTATGTTTGGAAGCCAGGACGAGGTAGAAACTCAAGCAGACAAAGAACTCTTAACAGCTTTTATTCATAACTTGCTCAGCAGCACAGTAACATCAGCATTCCTTTCCTCCATCTTATCTCTTCTTCTCCTTTCCTTCTCCTCTCTCATCTATTCTTGTACACCACCTAGTGGTAGACACAACAAGCAGGAATGTGTCTCTCCACACAGTGGTAATATTACTATTAATAATAATAAAAGTAATAGCAACAATAGAAAATTAAAACTGGAAATATGGGGGCAAATTGTGTACATACTTTGTAAGTGAGCATACATAAATAGTTGGTTAATGAACAAAAAGCCCACAGTGGTAACAGAAGTTAGTTGAAACTCACAAAAGTCGTAAAAAAATGTTTATTGACAAACTGATGAAAGTCAAACACTGCTTTTAAATTGTGGCTCAATTAAAATGATGGCAGCTAAAATTTATTAGCATTTTTGTGTCTGTGACCAAAGAGCTGATGCACCTTTTGTCTCATTTCTCTCAGAACCTGTGTGGTAAATTCCAGCCTCACTTTTTTATGATTTGCTTTCCTCCTTGGTCATTTCACATGAAGTCCACCTTGACCTTGAAGTTCACCTTTGCTTTCTGGACTTGGTTTGAATTTCTCTTGAATTTGTCCATTTTCTTCTGGCAGCTACAGCCAGAGAGATCGGCTCCAGTCCTGTGGGCCTTAAGTTTCAGAATAGTCTGTGCAACTGTAGTCATCTTGGTCTGTCATTTTGTTATTCTGTTGTACCTCAATAAAAAACAATGTCTGATTTTATTGGTTAATTTTCAGTAAATTTTTATGTATTACTTGCTATTTGAAACAACCAGTTTCAAGTTGTTTCAGTGACCACTATGGGTTTTTCAGTCATTAACAGAAGATACCAACAACTTTGTCCACCTGTGAATGTTGTGCATGAATGGACACATAAATGTCCATACATACATGCGGTGTGTGTGTAAAGTTATGTAGCTGATTTGTAAGGACACTGTGTGTGTTTGAGATGAGTTAACTCCTCATCTCAAAATAACCAAATTCCAAATTATCTATCCATCCATTTTCTGTTCACCCTTGTCCCTAATGGGGTCAGGAGGGTTGCTGGTTCCTCTCCAGCTACATTCCGTGCGAGAGACGGGGTCACCCTGGACAGGTCGCCAGTCTGTCGCAGGGCAATACAGTGACATACAGGACACACAACCATTCACACACACACTCACACCTAGGGAGAATTTAGACGGACCAATTGACCTGATAGTCATGTTTTTGGACTGTGGGGGGAAGCCGGAGAACCCGGAGAGAACCCACCATGCACAGGGAGAACATGCAGAAAGACCCTGGGGCAGGAATCGAACCCAGAAGCTTCTTGCTGCAAGGCAACAGCTCTACCAACTATGCCACTGTGCAGCCCCCACTGATCACCAGTTCATTCCAAAACATCTTTCTTTACAATGAGTTTATTTTATATGGAAGCCCGTTTCCGCCACTCTGTTAAAAAATAAAATAAAATAAATTATATCATTATAATGAGATAATATCTCAAAATAATGAGATACTATCTCATTAGAATGAGATAACTTGAGCTGGCCCTATAGCTTAAGATATGCTCAAATTGATATAGAAGAATGTTGTTTCAAGGACTTTCCCTGTAATGTTGATGTATTTCACTTATGCACTGAACTCATGACTGAGCACAGACTGGAAATGACAGATGATGTGTTTGAAATTACTAATCTTTATATAAGACAAATGATCAGTGATGGGCTGAGGGAATAGTTTCTCTAAGTCACCCCGGTCCACAAAACATGTAACAAGTCAGATATTATGTCTATATATCCTGTGTAAACACTGTGTGATTGTAAAACTAAACTGCATGAATGAGTTACAATTTGTTTCCATGGTTAACTTAAAAAGACTATACATTTTAGTTTCCTTTAATGTTGTGGTCAAGGTCAATTTATTAATTTCTATGTATTTAATCTTATGTATTAATGTAAAATACTAGTCTCTTGTTCAAAACAGTACTAAATAGTACCGACATTTGCAGGTTCTCCGTTTTCTTCGCCTTACTTGTCCAGGGAAACTGTTGATATATGGACAGGAGTGTTAAATGTACAAACAATGTTTTAATCATGTTATTACTAACAAATAACCAATATGCTATTGTTTGCAGTTGGTATTACGGTAATTTGATGAGAGTACAAATGTTGTCCTTACTCTTGACATATATATGTTTTTCAGGATTATGGCCAATCAATTTACAGTGCAACAGCAAATCATAAACAGACTCTATACTTTATTCAAAATGTATTTATTTTGTATTCTGTCAACAAAGAACAATCCATTATTTTGACATCCCCAAAAATAAATCACAAGTGCTCAAAAAAATTGCCTTGGTGTATAGTGCACTCATTTAATAAGTTTAAGATAAAGGAATTTACCAAGTTGTGCCCAGTAAAACAAAAACAAAACACAAAACTCTTTTTATAACCTTCCACAAAAGAAATCCAATGTGCAAAAAAGAGAAAGAAATTAGAAAACGATTTTATTATGAATATGAATGCAATGTAACAAGTACAACTGTCAACACAGTTGTGTCTCATAAAAAGACACAATAACAATAAACAGTTCCTATCTTTGTTTATTTTGGCTGTGAACTTCTAAACATTTCCTACTGTCATTTTCACTTTACCTGTTATGATCTATTACGTCAGCTAACAATTAACATGTTAATTATGGCATAACAAAAGTCAGCTGTATTTGTTGTCTGGCATCTTGGCTTTCCAGAGATAGAGTTTTTGACTGCTCTCCTGACAGTTAACAGATATGCAGAACTTCTGCATGTGTGATAGAATATCATCCTTGTTGAGTTTTGACAACCTATCCTTAAACAAACGTTTTTGTTTGAAACATGAAATTATTTAGTTAAAAGTACATGATATTCTTTTATTGATGTGATAACCCCCTAAGTTCCTTTTTTACAGTGAGGAAAGACAATGGACTTCAAAACTTTTCTTGCATTTGGTTGCAAGTTTTCATACACTGAAGAAAGGTCCTGGAAGCTGTTCCCGGCGATACTGAGTGTTTTGGCCCACTGTTCAATAACATAAGCAGGCTCTTGGACAAGTGTTTCGTATGCAAGCTCTTGGAGGATTTTGTTTACATTGCTGGCAGTGGGCATTCATCTGCAACTGTGGTTATCAAGAATCTCTATCAATTCCTCTTTGTCAACACTGCTGAAGTCTGACTGACATGACTGAAACACAAAGCGCTCAGATTCAGACATGCACTTAAGGAAATTCTCCACCACCTCACTTTTTACCTGTCCAAGGGCAGCTTGCTCTAGTATGACAGGTGCAATCATCATAGGAAGATATTTCTCTCTTGTCCATCCAAAATCAATTATTCGGCCTACACTCTCCCACTGCTGCTGTCCATAATCATGTCTCAGAAAAGGCACTTTGTAAGTGTTTCCTGTAGTACACTGGTCATAGAATTCTTTCCAGAATTCAGAAAGACAGTCTCTAACGACTCCTCCATCATCATAACCCATCTCAGGTGTTCCATCTGGGAGTACAAGCTGGATTTTGAAATCTCTATCTAGAAGTCAGTCATCACAGAATTGTGCTATGAGCTCAGGAAGTACCTGTCCTCTGTTAACTATCAGTATCTTCTTCAGATGATGTGGATTGAGGGGATATTGGCAAAGTATCATCCAAAATCTGTGGCTCACTGTCAGAAAACGGTCCTAGAAACACTTTGTTACTGCTATCCAAATCCTCATCACTAAGCTCTGTAGAATGAGTGAAAAGTTAATACTGTCATGATTTGTTATGTTTCCAACAAATAGGAAGTCAGAAGTTACTTCTGTGGATATTGTAGATTGGCTGGTCATTGCAACATTTACAGCAGATAAAGAGGAAGGCTGACTCAGAGAACTGTCTTGATCCTGAAAAAATGGTGAAGATAAAACTTCATCTTGACTGCCTGACTGTTTGGCCTTCTTTTTATGGGTGGTCAGGTAAAACTTGAGAATAGTCAGTTTTGTAACATGAAACATTTGTCCAACAGTGATTTTGTCATCAATTGCCACTTCCTGATAATCTTTCAAATCTATTTCAAAATCTGCTTTGAACCCTTCTCTATTTCTTCCATTTGGAAAGAAAATGTCAACAGCCATCTGGATTATCTCACTTTTTTTTAGCATCCTTTGATACATCGACCTTCCCTGTTCCACCACTTTTTCTTGCTCTTACTTGTTTAAAAGCCTGTTGTTCTTCATCACACAGCAGCCAGCCTATTTCTATTTTTCTCTTTGACTTCAGAGCATTCTTCTTTACAGTTCTTTCAGATTGCTCTACTTTTTCCATACCACGGCCATCTTCATGAGCAGTTTTTTTTTACCCAGCTTTGATTTCAGGCGCTCAAACAGTTTTGATTTGCGACTGTTTGGGGGGCCATTTTCCTTCCTTTTACAGTATCCTAATAGGGCTATGCGGTCTCCATATGATGGCAAATAATTCTTTAGCTTTTCATCTGTCATGAGCTGGATGACGTTGGTATCAATCTAAACAAGGAGAATAAAAAATAATTTCTTTAAAACTACAAAAATGGAACTAGAATTGCATGCAAATTATTTTAATTAAATTAGATAAAATTGCTAGACACATGCTTTAAAAAACTGTAGTTTTTGAAATACTGATTTAGTAACTTCTCTCTCAGCATGGTCTCAATAGTTTCCTCAGGAATATTCCTTTGTCTCAGGAAATCACTCAGGTCATCCATTCTGTGATCATACACTGGAAGAGAAGATACACAAGACCATCATCATATGTTTCCAATAAAATGTAAAGCAAGTCATACTATAAATCAGAATTTTACCTGAAAAACTAATCATAATATAGTCATTCATAATGCCATCCGTCCACCCATCCATTTTCTAACACCCTTATCCCTAGTGGGGTTGGGAGGTGCTGGTGCCTGTCTCTAGCTAACGTTTCGGGCGAGACCGAGACCATCAAAAAATGGTCTCTAGACCGGTCTCCAGACCAAGACCGGTTTTGATTACTACAACACTGCCTACTGCAGAATTTTAATATAATAGTTGTCAGAAGCCACCTTAACTTTCTGCCCAGATAATGTATCAAGAACTCTGTTCTGCCATTAAAGAACAGAGCCAGAACTCTGATACTCTGTTCCTGTTCTTGATACATCATCTGGCTCAGATATGGAATGTGGTATGGCAGAAGCTGCCAGAACAGAGTTAAATAATTTTGTTCCTGCAGAGGGAACACATTGAAATGTACTCCAGATAATACCTGGAGTAATACTCCCTTTATGGTTGTACTTTGTGAAATCTCCGAGCTGCGTGATGAGAGAGTTGACAAACACAATGACCTCCGCGTTTACAATGACAAGTACACCAATTGTAATCAGGTACAAGGATTACAGGCTTGGTCAAGGCAGTTTAAACTCCATTCCTGTTGGGGGCAGTATTGTATCAAGACGTTTACCGACACCAGCCACAGAATGCAGAAGAGGAAGAAAAACGTCTTGGCTTCCCCCGCACCGCTGCTTCTTTCTGACATTATAAAAGCTAGCAGACAGAGTATAAGTGAGTACAGCGGCTGAGACACCACAAAAAGTGACCGTTCAGGATGAGCGGGATGCGGACTATTCTGACATCCACCGCGGCGATTGCTTCCATGGGGCTCGGATATGGACTGTGGTTTGTGATATCTCCAGGAGAACAGCGAAGGAAAGAGATGCTGAAGGTGATTTCATATAAACTCAACCTTGCCTCTCTGTTATCTGGAGTTTCTGTTTTAGCCTCAGCTTAGAGCTGGAATCCATGAGGATTTCCAGGTATTATTTACGAGAAAATTGTAATACGGGAGCACGAAGGGAGACGGAGGTAAAATACACCGCAGTGAAGTTAGCTTCAAGTTGGATATTCGATATTAGCGCTCTGGGGAGTAAGCGGCGTTTAGCTCAAGGTCGATCCGTTTTATGAACGCTAATGTCTGCCAGCCGTTCTCCACCGCTCCCCCCCAAGCTTTCGGAGGTTCACTTAGGAACCGTCAACAAATTTCCGAACTAAACACTCCTGACAAACAAATGTTAATAAATTCCTTGAATTGTGACCAACTGACACAAAAAGTGCTAAATCATGCTTTCACATGAGACACACTATAGGCTACTCTATTAAATTTTAAATAATTGTAGTATTAAATAATATAATGTTTTCTTTAATAGCTTTATGTCGTGTGCCCCATTTACTCAAAACCACCATTATAATTCTTGTCTACATAGATGACGCAAACAAATTTTTATGCCATTTTAACACATTTTATTTTTTAAAAATTTCTTTTGTCAAAGTCTAATATTTTTTTTCAATAGCTTCTAAGTCATGTGACCTATTGACTCAAAATCACTTTGCAATTATTCTAATGTAAAATGTATAGATGAGGCACACTCATTCTTATTCCAATTTAATGCTTTTTAAAAAAAATTTGGCAATTTCTTTAGTCATAATTTACTATTTTTCTTCAATAACCTTTAGGTCATGTGACCTATTGACTCAAAATCACTTTGACATTATAGTACTAATCCGAGGGGATGAAGCACACTCATTTTTATTTCATTTTAAGTCATTTTACATTTTTGGCAATTGTTTTAGTCAAAATTTTGTATTTTTCTAAAGTCATTTATTGTCAGAACAATGTCCGTTGTCTTACTATTTCCATTTAAATCCACATAAATTTGGCATCAATCCAAACCAAGCACAGTAGAAAACTGTTGCCTCTTCCCATTAACACGTGAACAAAAGCAATGGTTGACCTCAAATAACCACATCCCCCATCAGACACTCGGAACTGAAAAGGAAATAAACCTCCTGGTGGCGATAAACATTGAGAAGGATAAATGGCTCCTACACTGTGGTAAGAGGAGAAAACTATAAATATATCGCTGCACTTGACTTTACTGTATGACAGACCTGGGCATTGTACAGCCCAGACCACATACCCTTAGTTGACTCTGACCCTTATGACCACCGTGTAAGGTTAACTGGAAATTCCAAAATAAACATACCTTCTAATTTTACCTCATTCATGAACTAAAGCTGCACTGCTTTTATTTTGAAGTTGCTGTTTTTCTTATTCATGCAATACGTGCAGGTGATTGAACGTTATCAGAAGACTACTTTAGCCGTCAAAATGTCAGCTCGTTCTAAAAAAAGAAAGGTGGATTCCGAATGTAGAATTTTCATCAAAAAATGGATGGCTAAGTATTTATTTACACTGAAGTTGTAGGTAAAGCTGTGTGTTTAGTTTGTGGGGAGCAGATCGCTATGTTTAAGGAATACAATCTGAATCGGCATTCCCAGATGAAACATGGGGAGAAATATGAAAACTTGACTGACGTTGAAAAAGCACAAAAATTGGAAGCTTTGTTAGCTAAACTGCGAACCGAGCAAGGCTTTTTCACCAAGCTCCAGAAATGCAGCAACCAAGACCCGCTTTGTGATATCCCACAAAATAGCCAAAAGCAGCAAGCCATTCTCGGAGGGGAGGTTTGTGAAAGAGTGCTTGGTAGACTCTACAGTGCTAATATGCCCTGAAAAAAAAGCCGCATCAATCAGATGGCTCAGCCTGGGTAAAATGCTAAAAGGAGTCTGGGACCTGAAAGCACAGATTCGAGAATTTTGTGAGACGAAAGGAAAAGACATCCCAGAGCTTTTAGATGAGGATTGGATGGAAGATTTTGCATTTGCTGTTGAAGTGACTGCCCTGATGAGCGAACTGGACACCAAGCTGCATGGTAATGGCCTCTTTGTACACGAAATGCACAGCCTGGTGAAGGCTTTCATTAGAAAGATAGTTTCTTTCAAGACAATTGCAGAGCAACACTCTCACTCAGATGCAAACCCTGAAAAAAGTCACACCGTCAGCTGATTACTTATTCAGGTACTCAGCCATGCTAGGAGCATTGCATGATGAGTTTTCAAGGCTCTTTAAGGATCTCAGAACAATGGAGGGTGAAATGCACATGATTTCCTCTCTCTTTACATCTGGTGATGTCCAGCTGGAACTCATTAAACTGCAGTCTGATGCAGTACTGGCCAAGAACTTTAAGACAGGATTTCTGCTGGATTTCTACTCTTCTCTCAAAGAGGAGAGCTTTCACTAACATTAGGTAACATGCTCAGAAGATATTTGTTCTCTTTGCCTCTACCTACATTTGCAAACAAACATTTTCAGAGATGTTAATTTACAAAATCCAGATATAGATCGTCTCTCACTGATGATCATCTGTCAGCTGTGCTTCGCATCTCCACTTCAGACGTTCAACCTGACTTTGCTGCAGTCGTTAAAACCCAGGAGAGAATAGATTTCTCTCACTGAACAAGGAAAAAGAACACACCAAATGAAGGGATTAGACCACAAATGTAGGCATATAAAGGCACCAGGTAGCAGTGATCTGGTACACTTTATCTGGAAACCTTTCTCTCACAATCACAGTTCAGTGACAGTACAATGTGTTGTTTTTTGCTTAATGTTTGGATCACAAAGACAATATTGAGATGTTTTTAAAATGTTCAGAACCTTTACATAACTTTCTAATAGTATATGAAACTCAAATGTGTTTGGGAGTGAATGTGATGGAAAATGTTCACTAATGAGTCACAAATCGAAGAAATGTTAATGTTTTGTCTATCATTGTTTTGAAAAATTTGTGTGAATAAATTACATTTTTGGAAGGCAACCTCACTTTTTCATTGCATAAGTTTAACATATATTAGTCTTGCCCACTTGTCAAAACAATGCTATTTACTTCTTTTTGATATAAAGAAATACAATAAATATTATGCAGAATTTAGTTCAGCCTTTTGGCCTGGCCCTTCACAATATTTTCTGTTTCTTATGAAAAAATAATTTCCTGCCGCTGCTGTATAACTAGCTCGCTGTTACTCTCTTATTCTGCAGTTGTGGAGTCACAATGTCTGGGATCATGATCGCCCCCTGCCTTGAGGCAGGAGAACTGCCTGCCTCACCTCCAATCTGTTCTGTACCGTTTCTGATCGCTCCTCTGCACACAAAACTTGTTACACACACAGTTGGTGACAAAACACGGTACATTTTATAAATAAGCTAAATTATGGAAAATCAGTTCATACATTAAATGTTTTTTAACCATTTTATTGGTGAAATACAGACAGGAGGAGCATGCTCCCATAGAATGGCAGCCAGTGTAGTTAGTGAGAGGTTGATCAATCTCAGGTGGGGCTCAACAAGCTGCTGCCTCACCAGCTTCGCTTCTGAGCATTTGAATGGGAAAATAGGAAAATTCAGAGATTTTGAAGAAAAAACTAATAAGATTTGGTTAAGCTAAATGAAAAATAAATACTTTACAGCACAAACCACAGGGTGAAAATAGCAATATCAATTATTTTATTATTATATATTATTTGTCCATGATGACAGGTGAGGCTCTGACTCACCTGCCTTTCTTGACCGCATGTCACTGAACCATATACATAGAAAAAAATCGGCCATGTACTATTTTTGCCCGTCAAATTATAATCATATTAACATAGGCTTTTTAGTCGCATTTTTATGCGGTTTAGTTCGCATTCACATAATGGAGCTGTGAATTCAGATCCCATCACATGTAAAGCAGATGAACGCATCTAACTTTTTCTCCGTAGTGTGACCTCAATACTTATAATAAATTAAATTAAATGACTCGACTTAAATTACAAGCACTTGACCTCCTGGGGTCTGAATGCACAATGCCTCACAAGTTCCTCCTGGTCCACAATTACAGAGACATTTGCGCTAGTTCATCAGTCAGTTGGTTTGGTGCGTGCGCTTTTGTGAAGATTTTTTAAATTATTTTTTTGTGTGATATCGCTTCCTCAAAACGGACAGATTGATTGATCCGCCGTGCTCCTCCAGAGCGCCCTCTCCTTCTGGGCGCAGGAGGAGATCTCTTCCGTGCTCTGGTGGCGTAGAGGTTAGCGCGCCCCACTTTTGGAGGCCTTCAGTCCTCGACGCGGCCGTCGCGGGTTTGATTCCCGGACCCGACGACATTTGCCGCATGTCTTCCCCCCTCTCCTTCCCCCTTTCCTGTCAGCCTACTGTGATAAAAGGGACACTAGACCCCACAAAAAGGACTGTAACTGTTAAACAGACCAAAGGAGAGAAGGTTACTGGTAATGAAATAAGCAGATCTGCTGCTATTTTACCAAATAAGCCCTGCTACTTCTCATTAACTTCTGTAACAACTTGGCTGCAGACTGCTTTAAAGATCAAAAAAAGCACAGAGGGGTTAACTACATCATTTTTTGATGTTGGCACCTCTGAAATGTAGAATTGTAAGACAGATATCAAGGGAAGTAAAACTCAGTGGCTGCTAGTAGACCCCTCCAGACATACAGGGGCGTCTGTAAATGGTTGAATTGTAATAGGTCATAGATCTAAAACTGTAGCAGTCATCTATTGAGAATGTCAATTTTATTTAATGTATTCAGCAAAACTTAATTTTAGGTGTTGGAAAAAGATTAACTTTGACAAACGAGCCATTTCTTTTCAGAAAAAAAAAAGTGTTACAGTATGACATGTCAGCTCTGCTATGGATACCATGAAGAATGTTTAAAAAAATTCTAACAGACTAAATTATTTTTATCTCGTTGCATAAACTGTTTTAATACCGTAATCCTTTAGCCAGGCGTGTCAAACTCCAGTCCTGTAGGGCCGGTGTCCTGCAACATTTAGATGTGCCTCTGCTGCACCACACCTGTATAAAATAATTAGGTCATTAAGGCTCTGGAGAACTTATCAACACAAGAAGGAGGAAATTAAGCCATTTCATTCCAGTGTTTTGTACCTGTGGCACATCTAAAAACTGCAGGACAGCAGCCCTCAAGGACTGGAGTTTGACTCCTGTGCTTTAGATTGAGATATTTCACTAAAATATGTAAAGGGAATGAAAAATGTAACAGAATTGTCTGTGTAGGAGCACACATCCTGCAATAAAGCTCATTAACATTTTTTGTTCTTTTAGGTATAAAGAAAACCTGGATGCATGCACCTCTGGACAAAAACAGAGGTAGAAAACAAATATTAGCCTTGCTTTTTTTATTCTTCTACCCTCGTGGTTTTTTTTTGTGGGCTCTAGTGTCCCTTATTTGAAAATAGGCTGACAAGAAAGGGGGAAAGAGAGAGGGGAAGACATGCAGTAAATGTCGACGGGTCCAGGAATCGAACCTGCGACGGCCCCGTCGAGAACTCCAAACATGGGTCGTGCTATCCCCTCCGCCACCACAGCACACCAGCTTTTCTCTTTTATATGGGAAAAAAACCCCAGATGTAGTGGCTACTTGTTTGCTTTGTTTAAATCCACTATATTGATCAATTAGCTTCAGCTTTCTTTGTTAGTATAGGTTAGCTTAGTTCTTCTTAGTTGACGCGTTTGTGTTCAGTAATCCCATCCCTTCCTCGCACAAGCTGAAGCCCATCTTGATTTCGGCAGACACCGCATCATCCTGTTTGGTGAAGAAGTGCCCTACTACCAACCTGAATCTAACATGATGTCGCATGCAGTGAAAATATCCAGAATTGTGGTGGTGGAACCAGGAGAGGAGTATGTTGTGAGGGACAGCGTGCATCTAAGTGGGACAGCCTGCAGTGACATGATACTTAGCCCTACTAAAGGTTTTGTTGAGAAGCACAAAGTAATCCTTCCTAGAGTCTTAGTTCATCCCCAGACGTCCAAAACGGTCCCCCTTCGCCTCTTTAATCCTGGCAATAAGGCTGTGACCATTAAAGAAGGATCCCTGGCTGGTCTCCTCCAGCCAGCTGAGGCCCTGCAGCCTCCCTGTGCCCCACCGGCCACAGACTCGCCAGTCAGCTTTCCGATGGTTCCTCTGCACCTGGAGGAGCTCTATGCTCAGAGCTCTAAAAACCTCAATGATGGGGAATGCCTCCAACTTAAACGTTTGCTTTCTAGGTGTTTTACAGACTCCAACAAGCTAACCTGAAACTAAAACCTGCCAACTGTTGCCTTTTCCGCCAGGAGGTGGGCTACCTAGGTCACATAGTGTCTGAACATGGTGTAGCTACGGACCCCAGCAAGGTCCAGAAGGTCCAAATGTGGCCCACACCATCATCCATTCAGGAGGTCCGACGCTTCATCGGTTTGGCCTCATACTATCGCCGATTTGTGAAAGACTTTGCATCCATTGCTGAACCCCTTCACAACCTAACTAAGAAAAATGCTCGTTTCCAGTGGCATGCTGAGCACCAGGCTGCTTTCGACGAGTTAAAGAGTCTCCTCATCTCAGCCCCCATTCTTGGCTATCCCCTGGACTGCGGTGAAATTGTACTCGACACTGATGCAAGTGACACCGGCATCGGTGCTGTACTATCGCAAATGCAGGAGAGTGTGGAACGAGTGTTGGCTTATGGCAGTCGCAAGTTGGCAAAGTGTGAACAGAACTACTGCACAACAAGACGTGAACTCCTGGCTATAGTGGATTTCACATCCCATTTTCGTCAGTATCTCCTTGGCCGGCCGTTTAAGGTGCGTACGGACCACAGCAGTCTGCGCTGGCTGACAAAAATGAGAGAGCCAGAAGGACAGTTAGCTTTATGGCTTGAGAAACTGGCTGAATACAACTTTGAGATTATCCAACATCCGGGTCGACAGCACACTAATGCCGACAGCCTCTCCAGGAGACCCTGCTGCCAGTCCTGCTCGTGTAAAGTACAGGACCTCTCAACACCGCCCAAAACCATTAACCATTGGGCTGTACAGTGTGAGTTGAACTCTGACACCAGCTCCCTGTTGCTGAGTTCAGAGGGGGAGGAGGACCAACCTTCCACCACAGAGGTTCGTCCAGTGGGGGTAAGTCAAAACACCCTTATAACAGATACAGAAACTTTAGACCAAAACATTTCCACTGATACAGATGGAATGCAACACAATGTCAGAACTGATGGATGCACTGTGAAAATGACTGAGAAAATATATGTGGCTAAGACTCTTGACACTGCTTCTTTGTTTCATGGCTGGACCATGGGGGAGTTGAGCCAGGCCCAGGACACTGATGTGCACATTGCACTCATACGCAGTTGGATGAAGGCCAGTGATAAACGCCCCCCCGTGGTCTGTTGTCTCGCCATGCAGCCCAGCCACTAAGACATACTGGACTCAATGGAAACGACTCTACTTCAGAGATGGCATTCTGGTCCGTAGGTTCTATTGCCTTGATGACACCCAATTCTACCCACAAATTGTGCTGCCACGTAAATTACAAACTGACGTGATGAGACAGATGCATGAGGAGCCAGTGGGTGGACACTTTGGTGTAGAGCGGACCCTGACCAGATTAAGGACCCAATATTACTGGTACCACATGAGGGAGGATGTTGCCCTCTGGTGTAAAACTTGTACCAGCTGTGCATCAAGGACTTGACCCCAGAAGACACCGCAAGCTCCCATGGGAACAGTCCAGGTAGGAGCTCCTATGGAACGCATTGCACTGGACATTATGGGTCCACTAAATGAGACTGAGCGTGGAAACTGCTATGTGATTGTGATACAAGATTACTTCACAAAGTGGACTGAAGCATTTCCTATTCCAAACGAGCGAGCTGTGACCGTTGCAGGTATTGTTGCTAGTGAGTGGGTGTGCCGGTATGGAATCCCTCAAGCGCTACACAGTGACCAGGGACGTAATTTCGAGTCTGAGGTGTTTCAAGGGATGTGCAGTTTGTTTGGGATAGAAAAGACTCACACAACACCATTTAGGCCGCAGTCAGACGGTCAGGTCGAGCGTTTCAACGCCACCCTCCAAAAGATCCTGGCTACTACTGCAGCACGCTGTCATTGGGATTGGGACCTGATGATTCCTTATGCTATAATGGCGTACCGGTCAACCAAACATAGTGCTACAGGTTTCTCTCCAAACTTTATGATGTTAGGCCGAGAAGTAAGTGAACCAGTGGACCTCGTCGCAGGTTTGCCCCCTGATTCGGAACACCAGCCCATTGCTCCAAAGTACGTGCAGGAGATGTGGGAAAGGTTGGAGTTGGCCCACCAAATTGCTAGAGAGGCCATGAGGGACTCGGTCACACGTGCAAAGAGACAGTATGACAAAAACTGCTGCCACACACAGTATAAAGTTGGAGCCCCGGTGTGGTATCTCATTAAAGGAACATGTCATGTCAAAAATAAAGTCAAAAATTTCCTCCCATCATACGAAGGCCATTCTTCGTCCTAGGCCAACTGGATGACCTAGTTTATCGGATACAGAAGAACCCAAGGTCCAAGGTGAAAGTCATCCACCATGACCAACTGAAGCATTACCGCAGCCGGGAGCCTCTGGACAACGCATGGGTCCTGGACCAAAGTCAACACTGGGAACCTACCGAGGTTCCACCACCAACCTTAGAGGAGGACTCTGCGGACTGTGACCTGGATTTGCAGGGTTTGTTCTCTGATGGCACCAGTGGAGGCGCTGGCTGTTCTCTACTGCCTATCTCAACTGCAAAAGATCCCAATCTGGGTGTGTTTGTAACATCATCCCCTTCCCATGTCAACCATGAGGATGGGGGGGGGGGGGGGATTCACCTCCTCTGGGCCCACCGATTCGGCGACCTAGGCGCCGGCGTAGAGCACCAGACCGGTTCGGCACCTGGATAGTTCCAAGTAGGGCCAAGGATTCAGTTTAAGGTTACAGGAGTTAGTTAAACCTGTCCAAGAAGGCCACATGTCTGTTTTTTTTATTACTGTTCAGTTGTTCGAACTGCAAAGAAAATTTAACGGAAGAGCAAACGATTTATCTGGAAGGACATGTTTTGCTGTATGTTTTTTTTCATACCTGATGGAGTTTAGTTAGTGTCCTGCCCGGTGTTAAAGGAAGAGTTTCTAATTTAGCTTAATTTGGAAAAAGTTTGGCTCTCTCTTCCTTTCTGGTTCCCGGGTCCTCCCGGCGAGCGGCGTGTGGCAGCAAGGAACAACGATGCGTGATGACGTCAGAGTTTTAATTCCCAAAACAAGCAACGTATGAATTAACAAGAAAACTGCAGAGTTACAGAGACATACAATCTTTACCTGAGACAAAAGAATTAAAAGAAAAAGGATAGAGAAAGACAGAGAAAGAAAAGGCAAAGACATGTCTTTGGAGAAAGCTGATGCCAAAAAAGGCAGAATAGGGCAGCTATATGAATTATTATCACTGTGTTTGAACTTTTATCCTGGAGGTGTGTCTTAACTTTTTAATGTATTCTGAAAGGCGTACCTCTGTTTCGCAAACCAGGAGCTCCTCTGGACACTCAGAAAAACTTAGACCTTCCCTTAATTTCACGCCAAGATCAAAGGCCACTTTTGTCTCCGGTAGGACAAAAGAACTGCTATGTGATTGTGATACAAGATTACTTCACAAAGTGGACTGAAGCATTTCCTATTCCAAACGAGCGAGCTGTGACCGTTGCAGGTATTGTTGCTAGTGAGTGGGTGTGCCGGTATGGAATCCCTCAAGCGCTACTACAAGAAAACTACATCCTGGCCCCATGAGCTTCTAGGGCCACCTGAGCAAATAGACCCTTAACATAAGACTTCACATATACCTGTGAATTTTGGAGTTTCTCCTTCACACTGTTAAACTCAGTAATTTGGTTTAAGGAAAGATTACCTTCACAGAACCTAGTTTTTGCTCATCTGCACTCAGCATCTCCAAAGATTTGAATCCTTGCCTTATCACATAAATCCTGAACCATTTTCTAGTACTAAACAACACATTTTCATTCAAACAATTTCCATTTGATTCAGATATTGTCATAGATAGTACAATTTTCAAATACATTCAGCATTCACCATTCTAAACTTAGATAATACACTTTGGTTAAAAACTTGCTATTAAAACTTAGAAAAATGTCTTAGAAATTAAATGTTAATGATCTCAACATTCTATGTTGTATTTAGTTTAAACATTGCCAGATGTGGTTCTGGAAGACCTTTGATGTTCTGTGACCCAAACAGGCTTCTGCCCTGCAGTAGATGCTAATTTTATGGCCTCCTGTCCTCTGATAACACAGCAGGAGCCTCCTCGAGATCCCCTTTTGATCTGCATTTGGTTCCTGTTTCTGAATACTTACCGATAGAGTGGTTTAGTTTTAAATCCTTAACCCAAACCTGTTCAAAATTAAGAAATTTGTTCAAAATAAGAATGTTCATTGTAGCTTTTTTTCACATGGCGTAAGATTAACTGTATTAGCACTAAAAATAATCATTTTTCCGTAACACCGGTCGTCATGGATGTCACTGAGTAATTTCTTTCCTCCGCTGTTGCATGTAAAACTTAATTTTGCACATGAGGTACACCTTAAATGAGCTAATTATATCACTTGGATATGTGGTTTGATGCTACACCTCCCCTATATGTATGAATGATTGTCACAGTTATCTCTTGTTAGCGATAGGGATTGTGTATCGGTTTTATGCATTGTAAAGCTGGAGTGGAATTATTACTTAATTGCCATCCAGAGTGGGGGTAGTGTTGCAGAAAGTGCCTCCACTGTATGTGATGATAGCTCATGAGTGGTGTGTATGCTGAGTGTGGCAGCCGTCCTTCAGTCAAAAAGGGGGCGCTGCATGCAAAAAAAGAGAACGGGAAGGCTGAGGGAGCGTGGGAGAGACTGGATGTGTAGAGTGTGAGCGTAGCTGACGACCGGAGTAGCGGTTAAGGGAAAAGTCTGTGCAGTTTCTACTGTTAGCTGGGGCTATTAAAGGTTAACTCCAGCCACCTTCGTGCCACCGTGTGGTTCATGTCCAAGGCGTATGAAGGCGTTAACCCTGAAGTAGATTTCACTTCGGCCCTGGAGAAAGAACTCCCCTGTTTCTCCCGCAAGGGCGTAGGTTTGGTCTAAGTTTTGGTGGGGACCTTACAACTTGCTGATCAACACCCCCCCAAACCCCCCCTGACCATTTTTGACCAGTGGGGGCACCACATTGGCTTAATAACCCCCTCCCCCCAACCATAACCATAACTTGATCATACATCTTGTGTATACAACCAGATACAGTCATACTCAGCAGATCAGTTCAAGAACACTTTACTTTTTCCTTTTCAAAATTCAGCAAACATTACAAGCAAGATAAAAAGAAATATCCTCTGGATCTATATGATTATACAACAAACACAATTGCAGATAAGAACAAAAAAGATTTATAAAATAACAAATAAATCAAAAATAAAATAATATATTGCACTAACAAAAAAATAAACATGAATAAAATTCTCTATTATTGCAATGTTTGTTGCATGCTCATGTGTGTCTGCCTTTGTCAACTGGCAAAAAGTGTTATTTAAATGCACCAAACACATGCTTCCGTCTGTCATTTACAGACACAAACTGCTGCCCAATTTCCTTGATATCAATGAGGTCCAGTGCTGTTTGATGCACATGGCATACACTGATGTTGTTAAGGCGCTGCTGGGTCATTGTCGACCTCAACCAGTTTTTCAGCCTTTTCAAAGCACTGAAGCTTCTTTCAGCTTCCACTGAGGCCACAGGGATCACCAATAACAACCTAACAAGCGTCTCCACCTGATAGAATAGGCCACAAACTTCCCTGGCCATCCCTCTCAGTATCTCTGCTGCTTCTGCACTTGATTTTAGTGGATGTTTGTTAAGGAACATGGAAAGTTGAATCCCCAGATTCTCCCTGTTAATCTCTGGGTACTCCCCAATAGTGTCATTAACCTTACCGGTGAGGAGCACATCCTCAACCTGTTTGAATTTCTCCAGATCAGGTTGGTTGAATCTCTCTTTGAACTGCATATCAAAACAGTCCAAGACCTTGAAAAACTCACACCTGTAGAATTCCTCTGCTGTCTTTGGCTGATGATGACTAGCCTGACCAGTATATCTCCTGGGGGGTTTCCTTTGGTGAGGAATTTCAATGGCTTCAATCCCAAAAGTATCCACCATCTGCACTGACTTCTCAAACAATTCTGCAAACTTTGCATCAGTCCTTTTCTCCTGAATAGCTGATCTTACATATTGAACTGCAGTCTGCATGCCAGCAATGGTTTGGGAACAATTCTGCAGGGATTTGTTCAAACACTCAAGCTCTCCGAGCACCTCTGTGGCTAGCTTGAGGCCTAAAATGGTCTTCCCTTTTTGGAATCGCTCCAATAGACCATTTGCCCTAGTGCTTGTGTCGGAACCGAGTGAGGCCATTTCCTCCAGACTGTTTAGGATAGCCTCATATTCATTGAGGACTACCTGCACAGCTTGCCCACGGACAGTCCATCTTGTGGGACAGAGTGGTTTAACTGTCCTGGTGGGCCCCTCTGGAACAGTATGCTGTGCCAGAATGCCTTTAAATTTGCCAGATTGGTTGCTCAGTGTTCTAGGTTCATGGACCCACTGAAGTGCGTCACACAGTAAGGGTGAAGAATTGCATGCACATTGGGTAATTAAGTTGACACAATGTGCGCCACAATGTACATACAATGCCAGGGGCTGCTCCTTTTTGAGCACTGCCTGGGCGCCAGAAAAACGGCCTGCCATATTTGCTGCCCCGTCATACGTCTGTCCTTGCACACCTGAGATAGGCAGGTTCAGTCTGAGAAGCATGTCCAGAGCTAGTTGTGCCATCTGTTCACCAGTTGTAGATGGTGTATCAAACAAGCCGATAAATGCTTCCACTGGCACCAGGTCTTGATCAACATACCTCAGGCATATAGAGACCTGCTCTTTGGCCTGGATGTCATGGGTTCCATCCATAATGATAGAAATTTGGACAACAGGGAGGGACCTAATCATTGCAGCAATTCCTCTCACAATTGTGTGGCCAAACAAAGTCAAGTATTCATTTTGGCACTGGGGACCTACATAATCATGGCAGCGAGTCAGCCAGGAAGTTAGCACTGGGTCATCCTTTGCCTTTAACTTCACAAGGTGGAACAAGTTACCCTCATTTGAAGCGTGCCCTCTCATTGCAATTCCCTGCCTAGCCAGATACCTCACACACTCCATAATTTCCACAAGACAGTGCCTGGCATCCTGCTGTGTTTTGGCTAAAGCACTGGCCAGCTGTATATGGACTGGAGTTTGCTCCATTGCATTCACAGTGACGGCATGATGGTGTGCCCTCGAATTTTGATGGCGAGTAAAGCTCTCAAAAGCCTTTTTCCAATTGCCAAAACCATTTAGGCAAAATGCAGGATCATGTTTCTTTTCTAAGGAGGTCGTTTTGATGGTAAAGGCTTTGACACACTCAAAACAAAGAACTTTTTGCATCATGGGGCTATAATGCAGCCATGGGAAGAGGCTAAACCATTTGGCCTGAAACAGCAACCTTCTATTGGGCAGCTGCTGTGCTGCAATGAATTTTACATCAGGCTGGTATGGCGCACTCCCCATGTCCAGGGCACTGCTGCCTTGACTTCCCTGGTCACTGCCACTCACACTAACTGCCTCCTATAGAGCAAACAAAGCATAACCTGGTTTGTATTCACAATAGCTTAACTTAAGACTAACACATCAAATGCCATATTTACTGAGATAATTTCACAGTATATTACATATCTGAGAACTAACACCTCACCTGGAGCCCTGAAGCTCCAGCCACCTCTCCATCGCTCTGCTCTGCCCCTTGCTCTGCTGTCTGAGCATCCTATGTGAAAAAATATTATATAATTAACAGACCTATTCTACCTCACATTCAGTGCTGACCTTACTAAACACCGGACTTTACAACAAATGCGTTGCGTGATAGATATCTAACTTATGGGTCCACTCACTGTACTTACAGCCGAGGTAGCGAAATAATTTCTAATGTCTGTCGTCCTTTTCCTTTTGGGAGGCGACATGGTCTCGGAGACTCAAACTCAGAAGGAGACGCGTTCACTTTCAGCACCGTGGACCAAGCTTCCGTTCCGCGTGTAGCCAGCTGGCCGCCGCCTGCTGCAGCCAATCAAAGAACGTAGATCCACGTTCTTTAAGCCAATAGCGGCATGGGTCGTCATAGTTCATAACAGCGAATTTTAAAATGAATGCTACCACTGCATAGAATATTGAAATATTAAACTAATGTATATTTTTGTTTATTTTGTTTTTGTTAAAAAAGACACGTTTTTTTTTATTTTTTTTTATTTTTTTATTAATATGGCAAAAATTGGTCGGGACTATTTTATATCCCTTGAATATTGGTCGGGACATGTCATGACCGTCCATACCCAAACCTACGCCCATGGTCTCCCGACCACGGTCAGAAGACTGAGCAGGAACGGTTAACACTATGAACAAAAGGCTGATTTATCACTTATCCTTTAAATTCTTATTTTACATAAAGAGAAGAAAGAAAAATAAAGTGACATACTGGATCACTATGTGAAATTTAAACAGGGCAATCTTTCCCTCTTGTAAAATTGGCTATTTTAATAGTTTTGAAAGCAGTAAATCAATTTCTGTGTCTGGTGGCTTACAAATGGTGCATTTGTATGCCACCAGACTTAAAGATGTAGTGTTCTCACCAAGCCACCTTTCTTCGGTTCTTCATTTATTTTTCATTTTGTTCTTTCACCAACGTTCAGTTATCAAAGAGTGGGGGTAACCTGACTTATGATGCTTGTTTTCCTACCTGGACAGCCAGTCAGTGGATTTAACTGTTTGCATATTTGCAGTTTGCAGGACATTATTTAAACTTAAGCCTTGAAGTTTTTAGTCAATCTAGGGAGTTTATTCTTCACATTTTAGACCAGCCACTAATTAAATCACAGTTCTGTGTTTGAATGATTGACTTGTCTATGCATTGTTACGGAAAAATTATTATTTTTAGTGCTAATACAGTTAATCTTACGCCATGTGAAAAAAAGCTATAATGAACATTCTTATTTTGAACAAATTTCTTAATTTTGAACAGGTTTGGGTTAAGGATTTAAAACTAAACTACTCTATCGGTAAGTATTCAGAAACAGGAACCAAATGCAGATCAAAAGGGGATCTCGAGGAGGCTCCTGCTGTGTTATCAGGGCCCAGGAAGCCATAAAATTAGATTGCCGGCAGGACAGAACCCTGTATGGTTCACAGAACATCAAAGGTCTTCCAGAACCAACATCAGGCATGGTTTAAACTAAATACAACATAGAATATTGAAATCATTAACATTTAATTTCTAAGACATTTTTCTAAGTATTAATAGCAGGTTTTTAACCAAAGTGTATTATCTAAGTTTAGAACTACTAATCTAGTGAATCATGAATGTATTTGAAAATTGTACTATCCGTGATAATATCAGAATCAAATGGAAATTGTTTGAATGTTATGTTTCATAGGTTAAGAAAAGCAATTTTGTATTGTTGATTTTATGTGACAAGGCAAAGATTCAAATCTTTTGAGATGCTGAGTGCAGATGAGCAAAAACTGGGTTTTGTGAAGGTAATCTTTCCTTAAACCAAATTACTGTTTAACTTTGTGAAGGAGACACTCAAAAATTCACAGGTATATGTGAAGTCTTATGTTAAGGGTCTATTTGCTCAGGTGGCCGTAGAGGCCCATGGGGCCAGGATACAGCTTCTTGCTCTTTTGTCCTATCGGAGACAAAAGTGGCCTTTGATCTTGGCGTGAAATTAAGGGGAGGTCTAAGTTTTTCTGAGTGTCCAGGGGAGCGCCTGGTTGGTTAAAACAGAGGTACGCCTATCGGAATACATTAAAAAGTTAAGACACACCTCCAGAATAAAAGTCCGTGCTCAGTAATAATAATTCAGATAGCTGCCCTATTCTGCCTTTTTTGGCATCAGCTTTCTCCAAAGACATGTCTTTGCCTTTTCTTTCTCTGTCTTTCTCTATCCTTTTTCTTTTAATTCTTTTGTCTCAGGTAAAGATTGTATGTCTCTGTAACTCTGCAGTTTTCTTGTTAATTCATACGTTGCTTGCCTTGAGATTAAACTCTGTGACGTCATCACGCATCGTATTTCCTTGCTGCCGCTCGCCGGGAGGACCCGGGAACCAGAAAGGAAGAGAGAGCCAAACTTTTTCCAAATTAAGCTAAATTAGAAACTCTTCCTTTAACAGCATGCACACTGTATGTACAGACCTGTTACATACAGGTATTCGGTATTCTTTCACAATTAAAACTATGTATCAAGCATAATCAAAATGTGAGTGCAATTAGTGACATTTGTGAAAAGTCCTAAATTTTCTCCTGATGGTCAAAAATCACACAATCTTCCCTCCCTTTGAGGAAGGAATCTTAGGCAGATACAAGCCTGCCAAATAGGGCTCTTTATTGCCTAATAAAGATGAGAACTGTCAGTTTATAATTAAAACACACTAAATCTCATCTGTTTAATGACTGTCTCCTACACGCATTTATGAAGTGAAATAATCTCTGACTATTTGTAAGGGTTTTCAAGTTCTTGTTTAAAATGTTAGATTGGAGTTTTCTATCAGTGAACATGAGTCTTCTGTACAAAGGTCTGTAATTTAAAGGTTTTTGTGCTTCCAGATTGTTTTTTTTCCTTACATTTTACATTAGCAAATATTTCATTGAAGACAAAGGTTTTTGTTCTGTTTCTTATAATAGTATGTTTTTAGGTTTTATTTGTTTGTTTTCAAATTAAATGAACTCAATTTATCATGAATTACCTTGGTTCTTTTTTTGTCCATCACCCACCAGAACCTCCCTGAATCAAATCCAGTGAGGATGGAAGAGACGAGGCAGAGAAATGCCATGCTGATGCAAGTTTTAAAGGACGCTGCTGAAACCAGCGACAACCTGGCAAGAGGATTAGGACCTGGAAAGTAGACACGCACCTCTATTTGTTGCTGGTTGTTTAACACTCCTTACATGAGGAGGCACAAATGAATCATAAACATGGACACTGTTGGAGTGCATAGAAGCCGTTGTCTTCAATTCTGCAATGTGCAATTCTGTACATTACACTGAACTGTTCGATTAAAGCTCTTTCAACTAAAGAGTTTCTCATTCATTTTTATTACTGATAGCTTTTCCATTTTAAATGACCAGTCGTGTTTGTATTATTCTTGATTTAGATGCCATATTATGTTCCTGTTTATCAATCTGAGTTGCATATGCAGGAAACTACCACTCAATGTTGATGTGTCCAAAGCAAAAGAATATTTTTGGTTTTACTTCTGAGATTGTATTATTGGTGACTTGTAAAACTCATTGCAGGTCTATTTATTTTCAGTCTTCCCTCTTTGGAGCTGTGAAGAGTTGGAAGCATATTCTTGTAGATAGTGGGTGGGCAATCCATCTACTCCCCAGTACTACATCTTGCAATACACTGATTAAAAAAAAATCTTCACAATCTTTGATTTCTCTAAATTCCTACGCTGTTGGGTATTATTTAAAAATGCCCTTTTACAGAATTACGTTGCCAATGTAACCCGGGTGTAAATTTTGACTCCCATTTCCCCCATTTTAAATCTCGCGATACCGCTAATATAATACCAGCGATTCTCGCGAGATTGTCCATAGCCAATCGCTGTTGGGGTCTGTATCACATGTACCATCACCGCCCATTCGGCTAGGTATATTAGTTGGAGCAGGGAAGAGTGAGATTAGGATGCGCTGGGAGGAGCAGAGCTGCAGGAGCCGACTACATGTACCCAGAAGGAGGTGGGGAAAAAAAAGCCCATTGTGTGGGTGGAAACAGTCCACTGTAAAACTGTGGAATCGAAGGATGGCGAGCTAGAACGTCTGGAATGAAAGACTGCACTTTGTGCTGGAGGACCTCTGCTTCTCCTGCCTGGTGGTAGGAGGCTCCTGCAGCAAACGAACAATTTTAAATTCCATTTTGATCTGACTTTTTGTCAGTACGGACCTGCACCAAGCACGTCAACAACGGTTGATTGGGACCTCTAACCAAACCCAGCTGGGGTAGATGAACTAAAGGGTGGAGGTTCATGTGGAACTGTGGAACTAATGATTGTTGTTGTCTTTGGTTATTATTTTGTTTTCCCCTTTTCTTTTTGTGCATTTCTTTTTTTATGGCCAATTGGATCTTGTAAATATGTATAAATTTCCATAATATAAATTCAAGACACCTGCAAACTGCAAAATTTCTACTGTCTGCTCCTTCATGAGTCGCACCTATTCTCAGAATTTCTAAAACTAACTCATTGATCTTGGTGGTTACTATCCATTTACATTTATTGAGAAAAATAATATATTACCTTTCATTAATATGCTACACCAAGTTATGTCTACATGTGAAAGTTGGTCTTTCTGAAGTGTGGTTTCACAGTGGCTTTCCATTTGCTGGTTTACAGATAGAGCCAGATACAAAATAAACAACTTGTAAGTCTCAGTATTTTATTGTCACCTTCCTAATGTGTATCAGATTTTGGACCACATATGGAAGTGACACAAATCACTTTTTTTGGGAGGGCGAAAAGATTGCAATTTAGCTGTTTAGACAGCGATTAAAAGGTCGGCTTTGGATCTGATTTAACTGTGGTGTGAACTCAGTCTAAGTTGTCTTTTTCATCGCAATGTGAAAACAGGGAGAAGCTTTTTGGAACAGCGTTCCCTATGGACTGAGGTCCGGCTTGACGGAAGTAGATCCTAAACTCAATCATGGTCACCTGGTCTTGACAAGGAGCTGGTACAAAAATCAAACTTTTGTCATGTTGTTGCTAATTAACTTTGGTGTTTTGAGGATTTAACCTCAATGTTAAATTAGCATCTTTAAACATTTTGAATAATTCTTGATTTATCTGAACCCAAAGAAGCCCATAGCAGTTGATCTGCATTGAGTAAGTAAAAATTTTGAATTTATGATAAACAACTTTGTTCTACATAGCAATACAAATATTCAGAACAGTGCCATTTATGTTAAATATTTTAATAATGGTGCTGCTACAAATGAAGTACATAAAAATGTCAGCTCGCAGTTCTCCTTTAAGAAGCAAAACTATCTTAAAACTGGTTCCATGTAACCGCTCAGGTCATATTAGTTGGAAATTAAAATTTATTTCATGATCTGAAATTAAATATGAAATCTGTAACAAATGATGAAAGCCATTTCACAGCTCTGTAAATCCTACCGTCAGTCCAGTTTTCGACACTCCGTAGGCTGTTTCCGGCCAGCCATCTTGCTTGTGTTCCCCCGTTTTGGCCGCGTCAACGAATCGCCGCATCTGTACTGCTTGCTCGTCCTCTGTGATGTCGTCGCTACGGAAACGCTGCTGGAGCTCCAGGCTGCACTTGTTTAGGGTACGGTGACCAACAAAGCTTGACACGTTCACCACCTGTCCTAAAAACGAATGCAGAGATGACTTACAGGTTACCAACAAGTTCTGTATCGTTTCCAAACTACTACAACAGATCAAAATAGATTTGTTCTCTCCATTAACTACAGTTAAAATGCTTAGTAGGGAGGCAGTAAGTAGAGGTGCACCGATAAATCAGTTCTGATTTCCTTAATTTTACGGGGTTGGCTGATATTTACATGTCATCCGCAAATGTCTGAAAATCAGTCACTATATTTAACGACTTTACTGATAAAAAGAAATAATAATAATTGGTATTCGCCAAAATCATAATTTGCAGAAAGTCTGCAGGTCAGGTTTTTAATGATTGCTGATCGGCCAGAAAATTTCTACGACCTCCACCCAAGGAAGTAAAGTCCTTAGATGCTGAGCTAAAGATAATTTGGCTCATTTGAACCTGAGCTGAACCTTTAATGAGTTCCAGTGAAGGAGGAGCCTTGTGTCTCACTTCTTCAGATGCAGCTGTGTGTTCGTGCCACCTGGTTTGACGAGCGGCAGGAAGTGAGTCCAGAAGTCTCTGGCAGCAAAGAAGTTTGCCTGTAGGGTCACTTCTGCCTGGTCAGCCACCGGAGTCGTGTCTGCAACTAAAGATAGTTTATAAGATCTAAAAGTCAGCCCCTCATTACACAGTGACTTAAAATAATATTCATGCCCTTGGATTTTTCACATTTTTTACTGTTTTCATACAAAATCCGATGCATTTTATTGTAATTTTATGTCACAGATCAACATAAAGGAGTGCATTTAAGGATGTACTGATCTACTTTTTTTCCTTCCGACATGATATCTGAGGTTTTAGTATCGGCCAGTACCGGTCCAATACAGTAAAACAGCTGAATCGACTTAAAACATTTCTTACCAAAGTAAAGTAAAATATCTGCAAAACTCTTTCAAAACCCTGGAGAGGGAATCCAAACTTAAGATTGAAAGGACGATAGAAGAAAAAAGGCAAGTGACGTCAGAATTCGCGGCATACAGACTAAAGACTGAAAAGAAAGAATGCGAAATGAAGAAACTTGAGATCGAATTGTCCAGGAAGGTGAACGACATCGGATTGAAAAACATTGAAATTGTGAAAGAGAAAGAGAAATCCAAACTTCTTGAGAGCACTGTAAGATCTAGAAAAGAAGTTGATGGAGGCAGAAAACGAAAACAAAAATCTAACTAAGAAACTGTCAAAAACTCCAAGGGAAGAAGCCATTGAGAAGACAAGGATTGCGTTCAAAGCCAGGCTTGATTTTGATGCCTTAGCTAAAGAAAAACAGCGAAGCAGGAGTTTACAACAATCTCTAACAAAAAAAGATCGGCAGCTCAATGAGCTCTTGGAGGAGCAGGCTAAAAGACGCTCCTCATTCTCCCATGTAAAGAGAGAGGCTGAGATTGGGAAGAAAAGTTTTGAACCTACTGCGTCAGATTGGAGACAGCTAAAAAGAGACAACGTGGCTTTAAATGCTGAAATAGCCGTACTAATGGAGAACAGACGGAAAGATCAAACTCGAATAAAAGAACTAACCGAGCAATTGTCAAAGGTCAAAAGAGAGGTGATCATTGAGAGACTTGAACAAGAGGATTTGAGGGAATCTAGAAATAATAAACAGGATGACATTGCTGTGGTGAGACCGGATGTCGAAAACAATATAAAGGCACTAACAAAAAAATAGAAAAATTACATATCTACCACCAATTGCATCAAACGTCCAGCCACCCAAACCAAAGTTATCTTTCAATCAAAGAACTTTGAGTTTGGGTGAAGGCAAGTTAATGCCAGATTTTAAAGATAATTTAACAACACAACTTAAGCCAGAGCCCCCTAGCCAAAGAACGCCTGGAAGACCTCCATTTGTAGCAGGAGGCAGGAAGATCTGGAAAATCTAAGGGGAGAAAAAAATAGCGGTCAACCTGGAGGGAGAGGAGAACGGTAAAGTTCCCTCATTAGAGGTTGAAGGCAACAGGATATCATGAGGTGCGTTTGTGAACATCGCATACAAGAGGCGTATACACCTTGGGGCTGGGCTTTAACCCATGGAGCCCAGCAGGGCACAGCCGAAGAGGAGACAGGATTCCCTAGCAGAACGTGGGACCTTGGTGATCTGATCCTGGGCTACAGATGCTCCCTGTACTTCCAGAGTCTGGTCCTCATTGCCGGCAGTAACTCGGGCTCGTTTCCAGTGAGAGCTGGACTCCGCCAAGGCTGTTTGTCACTAATTCTTTTCAATACTTTTATTTACAGAATTTTAGGCACAGCCAAGGTGTTGAGGGGATCCGATTTGGTGGCCTTCGGATCGCATCTCTGCTTTTTGCAGAAGATGTGGTCCTACTGCCTTCATCAGGTCGTGATCTACAGCTTTCACTGGAGCGATTCGCAGCCGAGTGTGAAGCGGCCGGGATGAGGATCAGTGTCTCCAAATCAGAGGCCATGGTTTCGGATTTGGAGAACATCTGGTTAGGATGCCTCCTGGACGCCTCCCTGGTGAGGTGTTTCAGGCACATCCCACCGGGAGAAGGCCAAGAGGAAGACCCAGGACACTATGGAGGTTTCTCAGCTGATCTGGGAACTCCTGGACCAAGTGGCTGTGGAGAGGAAATCTGGACCTCCTTACTTAGGCTGCTACCCCTGTGATCTGAAGTGGATGATGGATGGATGGATGGACAGTTCATATACGCCTCTTGTATTAACTAATAACGTTTAGACTTTTATTTATTCTTGCTGTTTGGCCATAGCCATAATTTTCTGTGTTAATCTAATCAACTTTAGATTAACTCATTAATTAATAACTTGCATTCCTCCCTGTCCTGGACATTGTGTTTTTTTTACGAAACACTCATTAAACTCAATACATAGGTTTTCTCCGGGTGCTCCGGTTTTTCCTACCTTCGGGAAAAAAGTGATTAGGCTAATTGGTGTCTTTTAAATTTATCTTGGTTTCTCGCTCACTAACTGTTAGAAATAGAAAGAATATGAACTTATTAACTTATGCGATCTGAAGCAAAAGAAGATGGATGGATGGATGGACGGACAGTTCCTATACACCTCTTGTATTTACTAATAACGTCCGCTTTTACACTGTAAAAAACGAATTTAGGGGGTTATCACATTAACAAAAGAATATCATGTACTTTTAACTAAACAATTTCATGTTTCAAACAAAACCATGATACAATGATGTTGGATAAACAAGAAATTCAACAACGTCATGTTTATGAAATTTAATCATGTTGAGATAACATGATTCATGATAGTCAGACTGATATAGTGCTGAAGAGGAGTGAGATCACGCGAGACAATCGTTTTTGTCTCAACTTGAATAACGTATTCAAGTTGAAATAATGTGATTCAATTTAGTCAGATTCATCCTCTGAAGAGGGTCTAGCAAGATCAGGGGATTACGAGAGATAATGAGACATAACTGTTTTGCGCCTGGGAAAACTTCGAAGAGGTTTTAGTTACACATTACGATGTAACAGTGCAATTCTTAAATGGACTGATACAGTGCTGTGGTGGTACAGGGTTTTAGCACACTGCATGTTTGGAGGCCTTAGTCCTCGATGTGGACGTCGCTGGTTCGACTCCCGGTCCTGGCGACCTTTGCCATGTCCTCACCCTGTTTGCCTACTGTCTCTAAAAAATACGAGCTACTAGCGCCGCAAAAACTCTTCAGAGAGAAAAAAAAAGTTGGTCTCAAGTAAATTGCCGTTAATCTTGGTCAAGTAAATTATTTGGTTCAAAGCCATCCATCCATCCATTTTCTTTACACCCTTCTTCCCTAAATGGGGTCCGGAGGGTTGCTGGTGCCTATCTCCAGCTGCGTCCCGGGTGAGAGGCGGGGTCACCCTGGACAGGTCGCCAGTCTGTCGCAGGGCAACACAAAGACATACAAGACAAACAACCATGCACACACACACTCACACCTAGGGAGAATTTAGAGAAACTAATTAACCTGACAGTTATGTTTTTTGGACTGTGGGAGGAAGCCGGAGAACCCGGAGAGAACCCACCATGCACAGGGAGAACATGCAAACTCCATGCAGAAAGACCCCGGGCCGGGAATCGAACCCAGGACCTTCTTGCTGCAAGGCAACAGCTCTACCAACTGCGCCACTGTGCAGCCCTTGGTTCAAAGCATTGCACATTATTTGGGCTGGCTCTTTTAAATTACATTGGGTCCAATCGACCTTAATAAATTAAATTGAGCCTACACATTTGCTTTAAATTGGAATGACCATAATAAAATAAGTTGAGCCAACTCATTTTATTTAAATTAGAATAACTTTAATTAAATTGACTTAACACATTTGCTTTAAATAGGAGTAACAGAAATACATGGTGCTGAAATAAAGCAAAGTAATCAGGTGGAAAACCTTTCTATGATTTTTATATGCTCATCCAAAGAGTTATTTTTTTCAGTGTATTTATTCTTGCACTTTGACCATAGCCATAATTTTGTGTTTTAATCTAATCAACTTTAGATTAACTCATTAATTAATAACTTGCATCCTTGCCTGTTCTGAACATTGTGTTTCTTTCTACGATACACTCTTTAAATGGGATGCATAAGTTTTGTCGCAGCCTTCCAAAAACCAAAATTTCCAACAAAGGTCTCTAGGGGGCGCAGAGTAAGAGACAGTAACAGCAAGCTAGCCATCCAGTAAAGTTAAGTGTAGCCATATATTTATAGTTTTCTTCTGTTACCACAGCCAGGAGCGCAACTACATATTTCTTAGGTGGATGCGAACATCTCTCCGGCGCCCCCCACCCTCCTAGGACATAAACTTGTAGGAGTGAGCCAAAGAGCCTGCTAGCCCGTGTCTAGAACCTCTTATGAGCTGCAGGTCTGAGGCTTTTTGTTAGCATGTTTTCTATAATTTTTATAGCTTGATAGGAAGCCTTATCCAAACTGGCAACCCACATTAATAAAATGGTGAAATAATATTGACCACAAAACACTATTTATAAAAGATATCAACATTTTTCCTACACAATCCTAACAAACGTTATTGATGTTCTCTTCACAATATTTATATATTTACTATTAATCTATTTGTATAATTTGTTCATTAAATTGCCATCTATATTATTTTTTGGTCTCAGGAAATGACTGAGGGATGAAGAGTCTGATGTCTGGTTCTTTAGGTTCTGCGGTTCCTCTCCTGATCCATTCTGTCTGATATCAAACCCACTGGGTGCCACTGAATTAGGGTGACCAGATTTGGGTTTCTGAAAAGTAGGACACTTCTTTTTTCTTTTTTTGTTGGCGGAGGGGTAGAATCCGCGGACAAACATGCGCCAACGGGGGGGCGGGGTAGAATCGGCGGAATGGCAATGTAATCACAATGCACTGTAAGCTATGTAATGTGTTTTGAGGCAGTTGACCAAAATCCCGGACGATTTTGAAATTCCCCCCGGACATTTTTTTAGGTCTGAAAAGTAGGACATGTCCGGGAAAGAGAGGACGTCTGGTCACCCTACACTGAATATCGCTGACACGTTTATTTTAATGCCCCTATTAAACTTCACTGTGATTGTTGTCTTCCCACTACTATCTATATTTTTGCCAGAGGTTTTACTTTAAGGAGGGTGTAGTATCGGGTGGACATTTTAAAAAGACACTGCTCACTGCGGCTGCGTAGTGTCCGCTAGGTAACCATGACAACAGCGTCAGTTCGTGGAGTCCTATTTAGGTCCCGCAACGACAATTTAGCTGACCCTAATATTTCGCGTGTTTTGTTTTGGTCATTATTATTACAGTTATTGTTGAGCTGTGTGTGATCGGTGTGTCTGTCAGACATTCATAGCAATACGGAATAAATCGCGTCCCGTATTGGACAACAACAACCAGCTGTCATTTTAGGCTAGCTTAAGCTAACTTGAATATTTACACCTCTCTTGTTGATACACTGACATTACTTACCTTCTGTCTTTCAACCACTTTAAAAAGCTTTTCTTCGTCTCTCCAACATCTTTATCCTCGCCCCTCTTCCTTTTTCTGTTTTGTGCCCCGGAATTTTTTCTGCGCCTCATCTTTAGCTCCCTGTTGTCGAGGCATTACTACAAATTTAAAAGAAAAAAACGCGCCTCAGCGAGTTCTCGAAGAGACGCTGCCCAAGCTACCTGTATGGGAGGGGAGAGCGGCGCCTAATCAGTGCTGTTCCTCTGTTATTGATCATTTCATACACAAACAGCTGTTAAGTACTTAAAATGCTGACTAGAAGAAAATCCCCCTCATCGTTTTGCGCCCCATATAGTGCAGCGCCCCAATTCGTTGCATGCACTGCATAGCCACCTTTTGTGCCACCCTGTTGTATGTGCACTCACATCCATGACTGAAGTTCAGCAGACGGCACCCAACTTAGTAACATGGTTGTTTTTCAGGAAGGCTCTGAACACATTTTACGGCCGAGGTTTATGAATTCCTCCCTGGAAGCAGCAGTGCATAAGTGGGATTTGTTATCTGAAAATCAGAAACGTCGCAGTACGTTCTGGAGGTCAGAGTGAAGTTCATTTGTTGCTGAAGGGCTAATATACAGGTGCTGGCCATGAAATTAGAATATTATTTAAAAGTTGATTTAAATTAGTAATTACATTTAAAAAGTAAAATTTTTATCAAATCACATATCATATTCATTCATTATATACATTTTTATATTTCAAATGTTTTTCTTTTGGTATGAATGATTATTCCTGACAACTAATGAGAACCCCAAATGCAGCTTATTGTGAAAAGGTTCAATGTTGAATACCTCTGGTGCTACTCTCTATCACTGAATTAATTCAAAGCACCTTCAAAGGTCTTTAAATAGTCCCTCAGTCTAGTTCTGTAGGCTACACAATCATGGGGAAGACTGCTGACTTGACAGTTACCCAAAACATGACCATTGGCACAAGGAGGTCAAGTCACAAAAGGTCATTGCTAAAGAGGCTGGCTGTTCACAGAGCTCTGTGTCCAAAGACATTCACACAGAGGTGAAAGAAAGGAAAAGATGTGGTAGGGAAAAAGTGTACAACTATTCCGGATACTCTCACACTGAAGAGAATTGTGAAACAAAATCCATTAAAAAATGTGGCAAAGATTCACAAAGAGTGGACTGCAGCTGGAATCAGTGCTTCAAGAACCACTCCCTCCAGTTTCAAACTCTTTTTATTAAGAATTAGAGAGCTAAATATGATTGAAACATTTGCTACCTTCGACGGGGGAAAAAAAAGCTAAGATTGTTACTTGGCTTTATTTTGCTCTTTGTTTCTTTTGGCTTTTCATATTGATATTGTATCTATCTATCTATCTATCTATCTATCTATCTATCTATCTATCTATCTGTCTGTCTGTCTGTCTGTCTGTCTGTCTGTCTGTCTGTCTGTCTGTCTGTCTGTCTGTCTGTCTGTCTGTCTGTCTGTCTGTCTGTCTGTCTGTCTGTCTGTCTGTCTATCTATCTATCTATCTATCTATCTATCTATCTATCTATCTATCTATCTATCTATCTATCTATCATCTATATATATATATATAAATGTTTCTTTTATTATTTCTTCGAGGGAGGAGAGGGGCCAATTCTAGACTTTTCCAAGTTTGGGAGAACTTGTCTATGCAGTAAAACAAATAGGGAACACCAGGCACTTTTAAGCAATAAAAGTTTGATTTATCTAAACGAACTAAAACAGATTGCAAACATATATAGACTTAGTTTCAATGAAAAAAGTGGCAGAATATGTAAAAGTAAAAGTTGTCGCCTTTCAACTGGTCTGTATAATGGTCACCATCTCGATTGGGGGCGACATAGCTGCGAAGGAGCAGCTAGGGCAAAGAAGAACAACTCAGACTTCCGTTTCCTGTTAAAAGATCCGCGCTACAACATCGCTTCATGTAAGCTTCTACATTTTGATTTTTCTCCCCTACATATCTTTGAGTTGTTTTAAATTTAGCAGATAAAGAAACTGCTTCCCAGTTTTATACGTAAAACTGGGAAGAAGGATAGAAAGCTAATGTGAAATACCCGACAAGCTAGCTGTAAATTTAGCTCCCAGGGCTAACATGTTCACAATGGCAGTTGCATGTGTTACGGGGCCAACTGGCAGCCGTGTGCCTTCTGCCCGGCAGTCATTTTCCCGCTGAAGTCACTTTAATATATATGGAGGATCTGAAGCGGAAAAGGACTCGGATCCAAGGCAGACTAACGCTCACCGGATGTAGTTTGAACTACAACAAAGCACCATCTCAGAATCATAGGGCTGAGGCAGCCAGCCAGGTCTAGGTTGAGCCCACTATCACGCAGCCAAACTCAGGCTTATGATCAGTCTGAACCAGGAGCACACATCCAGGCTGAGGGTCAAATGATTGGAAGAAAACGCGCGCGCGCGCACACACACACACACACACACACACACAGAGCTAAGCTGAGGGTATGACTGACCTCAGGAACAAGATGAACAAAGTGAAATTGACCCGTCTAAAAATGCAAGTTTTTTTTTTTTTTTTTTTTACCCAACTACCTTCCTATTTTTTATTCTGAAATATTTTCAGAATTCAGCTAAGTTGTACATCCTAGTAGTTTGTTCCAGCATATATCACATTAAAACCAAGCACCTTGAGTCAACAACAGAGAGCAGAGTTGGATATAGTTACAGACTCAGATCCACCAATAAAACAAGGCCTCAATATGACCACTGCTCCTGAAAAGGATGACTATTATCATATTATAACTCATAGTTAAATATGATTATACACTACAAGGTAAATTTAATTGTACCAATCCTATCTAAAGTGTGTTTCTCTATACAATAGATCTGAAATGTAAAATTTATCCCAGCAGAATGCCCAAATCAAAGGAAGTGCTGTCATCCACATCTGGAAGTGATTCTGACAGTGAAGTAGAGACTAAGGTTTGATCATAAATGCAAACTTATTTGTTAACTTGTCTGATGGAATATGTGTGCGTGTGGGGGTGTGTGTGTAGATAGCTGATGTGCACATCTATACACAGTTTAGTGTGTTTTTGTAGTTTCTGTTACCTTAACTGTTCTTATTAGTATTTTTCTTAGACAGATCTTTTCTCAACCAATGTGCACAAGTTAACTCATGAGCTTGAAATCATTTCTGTGTAGTTGCTATGTTTGGATATAATGGCAGGTAACATCTGTTCCTAGGCAAAAAGAAAGAAGCCAAGTGCACCAGAAAAACCAGCCAAGAAACAAAAAAGTGGAGAGAGCTCAAAACCTGGTAGCTCATCCAAAGGCAGTGGTGATGGAGACAACATGTTCCAGGTGAGTTGCAGTAAGATCACAAGTTAAAAAACACAAATATTAGCTCATACACACAAGAAGATGGCCACTGAAACTGCAGACCGTTGCACTGATACAATCAGTGTAGTAAGTGGTGATTTGAGCGTCCTTATTCTTTTAAAGCTCTTTCTGTATGCTAAGGTCAAAAGAATGAAGGTTTTTTAAAAAATATATCAGCATGCATGCACTCTTTCAGGTTGTGGATTGTAAATTTGTGATGGTCCATGGTTTGTTATTCAACTTATAATCATAGAGAAAACCTGTTTACAGACGTTCTAAAACTTGCACAGTATTACAAAGGATTCATTACAGTGGATCCACCACACACAGCCTCACAGGAGAGATGTGTGCTAGAATTTAGATCAGACCTAAAGAATCCAACCTGACCCAGACTGAGGCCATAGACATTGTATCCAAGCCAGATCTGAAAAGCAGAAAGGCCTCAACACCGATTAGTTGTGCATTTGTAGTGTTGTCTCGTATGTACAGCCTCGATACAGAATGACTTCTTGTCGTCTTTTGCTGTCCTGAATTATGAAGGTCAAGCAAAAATATCACAGTTTCTCTGTGGCAACCTATGTTATATATTGTGAATATATATGGCATAGCAAATTAAGAAAAACAACAGACAAAACTTAAACAACTATGCAGAAAAACGTCCAAGAATCCCAGCCTTAAAAATTAAAGCAAATAGGTCCAACCATCCTACAAGGGTTAAAATATAACACCGCCACCTAGTGGTGGCTTTGAAGTCAACCAGAGAAATCTCTTCAAGAGCATTTTTAAAACGACAAAGCTTACACTCTTCATAAATTTATTACTTGTGGAATAAATTTAATATTTCGAACTATTATGAGATAATTCTTTGCAGGATTCTGACAAGTGTCCTGATTCCTGTGTACTGATACATGAGGGAGAAGGGAGATGGTTCTCATATTACTTTACTTTCAGTCCCTGTGAGATCATTGAAAGCTATGAAGGTCAAAAAGGAAGTAGTGGGCAGTGAAATAAACCTGTTTTACTATAGCATGGCAGTTGGGATTTTATACCTGCTGACACACTTTAAAGCAGGGGTAGCCAACCCTGGTCCTCGAGGGACCAGGGTTGGCTACCCTGGTCCCTCGACCAGGGTAGCCTGGTCGAGGGACCTGCAACTCTTAGTTGCAGGTCCCTCTGCAACTTAGATGTTGCAGGACATCTAAGAGTCCTGCAACTCTTAGATGTCTCCCTGATCCAACACACCTGAATCCAAGAGCTGAATCACCTCCCAAGTGCAGTCAGGTTCTCCAGAGTCCTTCTAATGACCTCATTATTTGACTCAGGTGTGTTGAAGTAGAGATACATCTAAGAGATGCAGGACACCGGCTCTCGAGTATCAGGGTTGGCCACCCCTGCTTTAAAGTGTTACTTGTGTGATAAAATTACTTGCAATCCCTCTATACCAGGGGTCTCAAACTCCAGGCCTCGAGGGCCGCAGTCCTGCAACTTTTAGATGTGCCTCTGCTGCAGTACACCTGAATAGAATAATTAAGGCTCTGGAGAACTGGTCTACACAAGGTGGAGGTAATTAAGCCATTTCATTCCAGTGTTTTGCACCTGTGGCACATCTAAAAACTGCAGGATTGCGGCCCTCGAGGACTGGAGTTTGAGACCCCTGCTCTATACTGTACAAGATTTTAACAGAAATACTTTATAGTTGTCAAAAGTAGAAAAATTAACTAAAAATTTGGAAATAAGAGGAATAGCAGGACTGGTCACTGAACGCCATGCTCAGAACATTTATACGTAACTAATATTATACTTACAACATCCTCTGCTTCTGTGTACTCAGCTTTAGTTGTGCATGTTTTGACTTACCATCATTACAAGACAAGATGGCGCCAGAGTTTGACTTGATTGCTACAGACAGAAACAACACTACTATGAAATGTAGCGGAATTTATCAGTATGTGTGAAATATTTGTTATTAGCAGCTTTTGTGTACACAGAATGAAAACATCGTCCATCTTTTAAATCATGCAAGTGTTTTTTTGTGTGAGTGACACTTTAAGGTTCTCTATATGTTAGTTATTTGTGTTGTTCATGACCAACTGAATGAATAATAATACAAGTCTTTTTAGTTTTCTATCTGGCCATCAGTATATGCTAAATCAGGGGTCCCCAAACTCGGTCCTCGAGGGCCGGCCTCCTGCATGTTTTAGTTCTCTCCTTGGTTTAACGCACCTGAATCAGATGATGGCTTGTTAGAAGGCCTAAGAAGAACATTGACAAGCTGAAAATGTTGTTGGTGCCACCAGGGAGAGAACTAAAACGTGCTGGATGCCGGCCCTCGAGGACCGAGTTTTGTGACCCCTGGGCTAAATCAGGGGTCTCAAACTCCAGTCCTCAAGGGCTGCAGTCCTGCATGTTTTAGTTCTCTCCTTGGTTTAACGCACCTGAATCAGATGATGGCTTGTTAGAAGGCCTAAGAAGAACATTGACTTGCTGAAAATGTTGTTGGTGCCACCAGGGAGAGAACTAAAACGTGCTGGATGCCGGCCCTCGAGGACCGAGTTTGGTGACCCCTGTGCTAGATACTTAAAATAGACATAAGAAAAAACAGAACAAGGACAGCACTCTGAATATGGGGAGATGATGTATTTTGTGAGCTGTACATCAATTCCAAATAAATTAAACCCAGAGTCATTCGTCCCTGTTTTAATAGATGGATGATGGAGTGAAAACTTTGGATATTTTCCCAAAAAGATGCAGTCTAAATTTTTCCTGGCAGATCAACACAAAAGAACAAACATTTGGCAGATGGATGGTCAGGAGGATGGCTGACACGTGCTGCTGCCTAGCTCTCATGGTTTTAAATATTTCCTGATAATTCCACAGAAATCTATGTCTATGACTCCTGGCCTCTAACATGATCAGAAACTGCTCATGCAGAACATGCAATGTTTGTGTACTTAAAAAAGGAAGCATGTTTAAGTTCTGAAGCTTGACTATTGACTATTCTTGTTCTTGCAGATCGGTAAGATGAGATATGTCAGCGTTCGAGATTTCAAGGGCAAAGTCCTGATTGACATCAGGGAATACTGGATGAACCAAGATGGGGAGATGAAGCCAGGGAAGAAAGGTAATCCCATCAGGAAGTTTTGGTTATGTTACAGGTAAATTACTACTATTGAATGTTAGTATTGCTTTTGCACACATGGTTATTCGCCTTTGTTTTGTTTGTGGCTTTTAGGCATCTCCTTGAATCCTGAACAGTGGAACCAACTAAAAGAACAAATTTCAGAAATTGATGATGCAGTTAAGAGATTATAAATATGCCTTTCATCTTTACCTGTTGAACTAATTGGGCATGTTTGTTTGGTAGTTTTGTAAAACCTTGGGATTTATTTCCTAATTTGTAACTTTTAGGTTTAGTTATGTGCAAACCTTGACTTTGTGTGTGGAAGTTATTTTGAGTTTTTCTTGTGGGCTGTGAGAAGAGGAGTAGGTGGATAATCATTATACTTTGTTGGGCATAGTGCACCAATTCAGTGACTACAGTCATGTTTTTGTATTGATTAATAAAAACAATTCACTAGCTTAATTTGTTGTTGTTCCTATTATCAGCTCTCAGAGCAAGAAGTGACATGATGTGGTTTAATGTGATGTATTGCTTCAGAGAACTTAGTCTTATGCCCCTTTTCCACTGGTTTGTGCGTAGTGTGTCCCACATTTTCCACATCCGCCCTTCAACCTTAACCCTAACCCTCACAAGAATGTTAACTAACCTGGACTTGCACCACTAAAATTAGCCAAAATGCTAATGTTAGCGTGAATGCTGTCAGTAGCATGCGGGGTATCAGTAGCATGTTGTCTTACATGGACTTGCTCCATTCAGTGCGTTAAACATGTCTAATAAATAAGTAATATATCTAATAGCTTATTTTATGGAAAATGCTAATGCACTAGTGGGGGGTGTAGGGAATATTATTATATTAATAGTTAAAAGTTATGTTAATTGGTTGGTTTGCACTAAAATATGTTTTAATCTAAAATAAATGTATTGTTTCAAATAGACTGGGTCAATCTGACCTAGAAGTCAGGAAGGAATTCAGATTTGGAGAGATGTGGAATAACAATCACTAAAGAGAGGCAATACCTTTCATGGCGTTGCTATTCGCGTAGGAAAGCTGGCGCCGTTAAAGGTCAATTCAAACTAAACTCTTTCCCTTGCTTACATGCGAAGCACAAATTTGGACCAAATATCGCTTAGGAAGCAAGATGTTTGGATAGATAAGTATAACAATTGTGATGAGTTAGCTTATTCGGCAAGCCTGAAATGGAGCAGATGTGAGGTCAAAAGGGTTTGAACATTTCCAAGGAACTTCCAATACATATCCAGTGTGAAATGGAGCCAGATGACTACGCAAATGGAGGAGAGCAACGCCATTGGTCAAAGCTTCCCAATACACACCAGTAGAGCTGGGACTCTATAATAACCTGATGTCAGAAGTAGAAGTTAAGAGATTTTGGATTACTGTGACAATGTGTATGTGATGTTGTAGATCCGAAATCTGAAAATCTCTTCTCGTTCGACTATGAGCAGACGGAATTCCGAGTCTTGTGTAAATCTTTATTTATATATAATTGTGAGTTTAGACACCTATAAATTCTCCCACAAAATGGTGACCCCGACGTGCCGATTGAGCCGATTCAAACTTGAGGGGAATGAAAAGGTGTCTCTCTCCAGGCTGGCTACAGAACAGGGATCCGGGCCCAGACACAGAGAAAGAGGTAAGAACTTTATCTCTTTTACTTATAAAAGTACAGAAGAATTCGTCTGGTGGCAGTCTGAAGAGCTAAAAAGTGATGAGGTTCTTTCCTGTCCATTGACAAACGATCCCTTGCGCAAGCGGGGGTTGAATAAACTTTTCAAAGGCTCATAGTTACCTTTTTACATTCCGGAAACATAAACAACCCTTAAAATAAGCACCTTTGTCAGTCTGGCTTTGCTCCCTTTTTGGCGATGTGTAACACTTTAGGAATTTCCTTTCCGCGTTATAAGTTACCGTATTTCAGTGAACATGGTGAAGCTCTTCTGAGCAGGCACTTTCGTGAGCTGATTAATTAATACATATCACGATTTGTTAAATACGGCAAGAGGCCGTGAGTTTAATATTAAGCCAGCTGAATCTGCGAAGAGAGATTGCGATCTCTATAAGAGAGGCCAGAGAGTATTCCGAAACTTCCCCGGATTAAAAGTGACGGAATTCTCCAGTAAGAGAAATAGCAGATTTCTCTGGGTGGCCTGAGATATATGTATAAGAAAAGAAAAAAAAGAGAGATTGCGATTTCTTAAGTTGTTGAAATAAGAAGTAACGCAGAGATTGGGATCTCTATATAGTTAATGTAAAGCGCTAAGGAAAAAGTCAAAAGGTCAATTGGACAGTGTAATCCCACCGGGGGGAGCACGGCTCCATCCTGTGTCTCTGCTGACAAGGGGATGAGGTCCTCCGGTTAGAGATGATAGGGGCCTGTATGATTGTTTGGAAAAAAAAAAAAAGAGTGAATGTTGTGAATAAGACGTCTCAAAGTTTTGCAAACTGAGTTTTTTTTAAGGATTATTTTGTGACTTAAACTGCAGTATTTGTTTTAATTTCTTTGTCTGAGATCTCTGGAGGAGAGTAAAGAGATTCTGTTGCCATGGCTGTAATGACTGAAGTATTAATAGAATTAAAAGTGTGCACAAATAATTTGGAAAGTGGCTAGTTAAATCAGTTGCCAACTAAATTTTATATTTTTATACTTTTATAAATAAATATAATGATCAATAAGTTATATAAACTAGAATCCCCGGGGAGGTAACAGGAGAAATAAGAGCGATAAGAGGTAGAGATATAAATGGAATGAGTGTATCTGACATGAATGGCTGAATAATTGTGAATGTATGATGACTGTTGTGAGAATAGGGTGCCTGTATATAACTAAAAAATAACTAAATAACTAAAATAATCAACTTATTCTTTACTAACTCCAAATGATAAAAAGTTGAGATCTAACAAAACTGTAATTGACGGCAAAACTTACACTGAAATTCAAAAATTAGAACAACTTCTTAAATAAACAAGATGAGTAGTATACCAACTGTGATTGGTGGTTCACAAAATCCGGAACATGCTTCTCAAATTCCAAAAATTTCAAAGAAATGGCAAAAGAGAACACAAGAATTGCCATCTCCGTGACCAGAAAAGGGGAGCCTTTACTTATCCTTTTGTGAACAGATGGAAATCCGGATTGCCGATTACAAGGCAAAAGACAAAAGTAAAAAAAAAGACAAGATAAAAGAAAATTAGAATTGAACATTTTACAGCTATTTAAGGAGGAAGGTGAAAAATTACGGGAAGAACTTAGTTCAACAGCAGCTCGCTGAACTAAAACAAAACAAAAAAAAAACAAAACTAAAGATGACAAAATGAATCCTGCGGGTTGTATCCAGCCCCGAAAGGAGTCCTGAACATTACAGGTGATTTTAGATATAGGAATGATGACTAACTAATGAATTCTAGACAATTAAGGGTATTTTTCCCCCTGGAAGAATTAGATCACTAGCCAACAACAGTTATATTTCATAAATAAGTACACTAGCTAATTGAAGTTACATTAACCAATTTCCCGAGGAAGAACATAAGGTACCAGAGACGCACAAGACAATAAAATGGCCTTAACTGCAGTAAATTCTGAGATCTCTGAATTAGTAAGATAAGGAAACTTGAAGAAGTAATATTCTGCAGAAGTGAAGATTATTTGTTCTGGCAAAAATAATAATTAGTGTCAATAACGTAAGCGACAGTGTACACAGATAAATTAGGGAATTAACTATCTTATCATGACACTAAATTATGTTCTAAATAATTGGGGAAAAGAAGTATGAAAGTGTGTGTGAGTAGGCCTACTGGAATGATGTTGATGTGTGTGCACTGAGATGTGCGATAAAGAGTTGTGTGAAGGATACATATGGATGGATGACTGTAAAAGAAGAGTGAATGAGCAAAGTATGACAAAATGAATGGAAGTTTGAATGAGAGGCGTATGATAAAGTGTGATCGCATGTAATGAAAAGCTTAAAATTGCATGTTTTGGCGTTAAGCACAGGCAAGTTTCCTTTATTATCAGAAGTGAACGACTTGACAGAGTGAAACTGGTGATTGCTTGGAGTTGTGTGTGATGCATGCATAGGGAGGAAACGCGCATGGTTTGGCTTTGCTGCATGAATAGCGGGTTGCGGGTCCCAATGATTAAACTAAGGTTAAACCAAGCAGAGCATAGGGTTAGGTAAGGTAGGAACAGGCAATAAATATGCATACACACTGACACACAACCACACAGTGCAACGCAACAAGGATTAGCTGTACAAGAATTAGACTAAGTGCAAGCGAGGTTATGTATCCGATTGTTTTTATGTTGTCTAAGTTTTGTCTAAATGTTGATTTGTTCGTCTTATGTGTGTTTACTAACATCCCTCTGACCAGTACAATTTAGTTATTATTTGGTTGAGGAATACCAAATTCACACCAACATTTCTTTATGAAACTACAATCTTTAAACAAATCTTACAAGGCCTCTAATCATCCAAAGCAAGCTTTACCTCTCAGTACTCAAAAGTCCGGACAATAGTGAAGGTTGGCAGGATGCCTTTAAGATTCTGCAATTGATCATTTCAAATCTGTAGGAGTACTGATTCGACAGAGTCAAACTATGGATCTAAATTGTTTCTAACTTATTTAAAGGAATTATTATCAAGGGTTTGGATACAATGGGGCACAAACCGTTTGGAGTGTGGGAGATGTTGTATATTAAGTGAAGACAATGATTTTGTTTTAAGATTTTATTATCATAAGACCTGAATATGTACAGTTGTATATTTCAACGCATTGGGTTGAGTTGGAAGTGTTTGTTAAATTGAGTTGAAGTGTCATGTGAAGATGTTAATGTTATGTATGAATTGTGTTGTAGTCAAACACCACATCCTCTACGCCTCCACCGCTACGTCATTCGAGGCAAAAGGCCAGGAGCTGCTGCAAGAAGGACGCAGCTCAGAGCCAAAGGAGGAAGGAAAGGGGGGCTTAGACTGAAAGCTGCAACATGGGCGATCTAAAGAAAAACAGGGCCCACAATTTTCAACATATTACTGTTCAGTTTAAGTGAAACAGGATAAGGAATTTAAATTAAGGGAAATATAATTAAGTAAAACAGCTAAAGTAGGCAAAGGGCTGACAATAGTTTCCATAGTTATTAATCAATGGAAGATAATATTCTAGGAGGAATTGGCATTAATTATTAACAAGCACAGGTGACACGGTGAATCAGTGCAGTGATAACAATAATAAGGTTTCTGAAAAACATATTTTAGACAGGATGGTATATGTTAAAAGCATTGTAATGATACTTATTCCCCTTAAAGACTATAGTTAATAAATAGATGTAATTGGTTTGTTATTGGGAGACCTCTGCAATCTAAAACAAAAGCAACTATACAGATAATGCTACAATTATAACTAATAAAAGTGGATGTGGTGGTAAATAAGATTTAATTAAAACGAGTGATTTGGTTATAGGAAAATAAAATAACCCACTTCAAATAATCACATTATTAATCATTAAGTGGTGGATCTGTCAGCCATGGAAGAGTTGCACATGACAAGATTGGCACTAAAGGAGGAGTGTCAATGAAGCTGCTGGCTGGTGACATTATAACCTCACAGCATGTCAACATGGAGAACCAAAACTCATCTCCACAGCAGAAATCTGCATGGACCATGGAGCACTGGCACAACGCCTGCTCTAACACGAAGCAACGAATGACGCTCAGACCAGCAACAACAAAGGCTGAGCACAGGAAACGGTGTAAGAAGAGGAGAGAGTCAGCAAAGAAAGCTGCCTCTGAATTGGAGACTCTGAGTAATGAAACGGTTTCAGAGGCGAACAGAGAACATCAAGGCATTCCAGTACCAGAACCAGTTGGTGATCAGAGAGCTAAAAATGAGATATACTCAATTGAAACGATCATCGGTAAACTTCATCAGGTGACAGAAGAAGAAACGATTTGCACAACACAGCAAGGTGAGGACCAACGAGACGAGAGAAAAGCAACCAAAAAATCTAAACGCAAGAACCAGAGAAAGGCAGCGATGAAAGCTGCCTGTGAATTGGAAACAGTCAACAAAGAGAAAGTTTCTGTAAAAAACAAGGAACAAGAAGAAGTTTCAATGCTGGAAATAGTCAAGGATCAGAGAGCCTCCATCATTATTGAGGTTCATAAAAATAAAACAGTGATTGATAAACTGCAGCAGGCGACTGAAGATGAAATGGTCCCTGAAAAACAACCAATTGGGGATCAGCAGGTTGAGAAAAGACCATTGACCAAATCAAAATGTAAGAAAAAGAGAAAGACAGCAGTGAAATCTGAAATGGAAAACAATTCAAACCCAATAGTGACTGATCAAAACTTGGTCCAAAACACAGAGACACCAAAACCTGATGTAGAAACAGCACCAGAGATCCCACAGACGGCTTTACAGCAAATAGAGATAAAACCAGTCATAGTTTCAGAAGATGTAGCAGATAAGGATCCTGTAGTTCTTACAAAAAAACTGAGAACATCGCCTCCACAGACAAAGGTTACTGTAAATGAAGATCGAATCCAGAGACCTCAGCAATCAGAGACTCAACCAGCTGAAGAGTCAGATGAACAGAACAAAGTCTCTGAAGAAGAAGAGAGCCCCAAGACAAAGATTTCACTGTGGAGGCGAATCAAAAAGGCTTTGACTCCATCCTGTCTGCACCAGTTTAAAGGCAGAAGTAAAGGCCATCCAGCGTAGACAGCACTTTATGTCTCCAGATTATCAGATTTAAATGACTGGAGGGGCCAGGTGTGGGTTGGGTGATTGGTGGGATTTGGAAAAAGAGCTACAGTTGTTGTTAATTGGAAATTTCAATATTAAAAAGCCAGGACTGCACGGTGGGAAACGTCTCCCTGTGTAGATGTGGGTTCACTCCGGGTGCTCCGGCTTCCCCCACGTTCAACATCAGTACTCATGTTCATCCATTGGAAGAGTTTTATTTCTAATTCTAATCAGAAAATAAGAAAACCACTTTTAATAATTAATGGGAGATTTGTAAAAAGAAAATGCAAAAAACATGGAACAAAAAGAGACTTTTAGAAGTCTAAACTTATACAAATTGGAAAACAAATTGAAAACTAGCTATCTTTCTGGGCAATATATATATATATATACAGTGATGGCATAGTTACTTTGAAAAAGTAACTTTAATCGGACTACTGATTACTCCTTGAAAAAGTAACTTAGTTATATTACTGACCACTTGATTTGGAAAGTAACTAAGTTACACTAAAAGTAACTTTTTAGTTACTTTCAGCAGCTGCTAACAACAACGCTGTGAAAATAACATTGATCTTTGTACTTGTACTTAATTGTCAGCTATTTTATAATGGTAACATCAAGAATGTGTCTCCACTGATAAGGTTGAACTGAAGAGGAGATTGTAGAGAAAACAGTACAAAAAAATAAAAAGTAATTTGTGTGGTCCACTGTTGTCTGGAAAACTCTAAGGGGGATTTTAAAGCCCCCCCCCCCCCACCCCCCCCCACCCCCCAGCCTCCAGATTCTGCGTTACGGCCCTGCGTTTGGTGTCAAAGCGCAGCCACAGAGCTCCTCCTGCAGCTCCACAACTCAGATGGCTGCACAGATTTGTGACACTTATCTTAATATTAATAATTATAATTGCGTTATCTTGCCATTATAATTATTGGCAACTACGGACACGTTCATTCGTGGCTGTTTTCACGTTTATTGCGCTGTTCATATTGGTCTCGATGTTTGCAGTTTTCTGGAGCGCAACGCTCTCATACAGAGGTAATACATTAACTTGACATTAACAAAGACACAGCGGGACGGATCATCCGGGAAATGATGGACAGGGAAAGACTGAGTAAAACTACCTTAATGACGGACAAATTCTGGGATTTATTATGAGTCTCTGCTTATTTAAATTTGCAAGCGACTTAAAAAAAAAAAAAAAAAAAAAATGAAGCCCAAAGCCGGTTATAATAATCGGACTTGGCGACAGAAACTCAAAATAGTTCCAGTTTTTCCACCAACAAAATGCGCTTCTCCCTCCATTGTTTACATTTCTGTCGCATAGAGACGTCGGTCACTCGACAAGACGAGTAGAGGAAATACGATTAAATTACAAAAGAAGATAGTAACGCACAGTGATTTTGATAAGTAACTGTAGTCTGACTACTGGATTTGAAATAGCAACGCGATAGATTACTAGTTACTGAAAAAAGTGGTCCGACATCAGTAACGCGTTACAAATTAACTCGTTACTGACATCACTGTATATATATGTATGTATGTATCTATATATTATATTTATATAGATATATATATAGATAGATATACATATCTATATCTTTATAATTATAATATATGAATTTAGATATTATAAATTCATATAGTTCATTCAGATATTCATATATATCTATCTATCAGGGGCTGCACAGTGGTGCAGTTGGTAGAGCTGTTGCCTTGCAGCAAGAAGATCCTGGGTTCAATTCCCGGCCCGGGGTCTTTCTGCATGGAGTTTGCATGTTCTCCCTGTGCATGGTGGGTTCTCTGGTTTCCTCCCACAGTCCAAAAACGTGACTGTCAGGTTAATTGGTCTCTAAATTCTCCCTAGGTGTGAGTGGTTGTGTGTCCTGTATGTTTTCTGTTTTGCCCTGCGACAGACTGGCGACCTGTCCAGGGTGAACCCCGCCTCTATCTATGGGGGTTCATATATATATATATATATATATATATATATATATATATATATATATATATATATATATATATATATATATATATATATATATATATACATACATATATATAGATTTATATGAATTTGTAGATATATTTATAAGTCAATAAATAGACATCTTTATAAATATAAAATATCTATATCTATATATACTGTATCTATATCAATATATATATATATATATATCAATATATATATATACCCAAGAAGATGGATGGATGGATGAACTTGAAGTGATCAGTCCATTAATAGAAATTTTGGGACAAACTACATAAGTGGTGGATATACTGAATATGTCATTGTTGCCTCCAGTGTTGGCATAGTTACTTTGAAAAAATGTAACTTTAAACGGACTACTGATTACTCCTTGAAAAAGTAACTTAGTTAGATTACTGACTACTTGACTTGGAAAGTAACTAAGTTACACTAAAAGTAACTTTTTAGTTACTTTCAGCAGCTGCTAACAACAACGCTCCGCCTCCTGTGAAAATCACATTGAGCTTTGCCAATATTTAATTGTAATTTATTTTATAATGGTAACAACAACAATGTGTCTCCACTGATAAGGTTGAACTGAAGAGGAGATTGTACAAAAAACAGTACAAAAAAATAAAAAAAGGGAATAATTTGTGTGGTCCACTGTTGTCTGGAAAACTCTAAGTAGGATTTTAAAGCCCCCCCTCCCCCCAGCCTTCAGGTTCTGTGTTACGGCCCTGCGTTTGGTGTCAAAGCTCAGCGCACAGAGCTCCTCCTGCAGCTCCACACCTCAGATGGCTGCACAGATTTGTGACACTTATCTTAATATTAATAATTATAGTGGCGTTAAGTTGCCATTATAATTATTGGCAACTACGGACAATCATGGCTGTTTTCACGTTTATTGCACTGTTCATATTAGTCTCGATGTTTGCAGTTTTCTGGAGCGCAACGCGAAGCTCGACGTCATTCAGAGGTAATACATTAACTTGACCTTAACAAAGACACAGCGGGACGGATCATCCGGGAAATGATGGACAGGGAGAGACTGAGTAAAACTACCTTAATGACAGACAAATTCTGGGATTTATTATGAGTCTCTGATTATTTCCAAGCCCAAATGAGCAACGTGAAGTTGCTCATTTGGGCCCTAGATAAATTTCAAAAACATTTTACTGGAGCAGACATGCGTATCAATGTCATGACCAACTTTGATGCCAATAGGGCGATATTTGTGGGCATGAGGACGAGTTAAAAAATTTTTGGGGGTCAAAATGGCACTCCGTCTCTCACTCTAGAGGAGCGTCAGTTACACTCTAATTTTACAAAAAGTGAAAAACTTAGGTGCGCTTAGAGACAAGTTGGGGATATACCGTAATTCGTATCGATGTGCTGTCTTTACTTCTAAACAGACCTGGCTGTATCTACAAAGTGAAATTTGGATGGCATTTCTACGTGAATTCATGACGACACAGAAAATCTTGAAAAATAGGGTATTTTGAGGATTCCCCCCCTCCATTAACTTACAATGGGATTTGGGGGTGTCGTTTTTCGCGATTTATGTCGCCATGGTAACTCCGAATACCACTAAAAGCAATAGCTCCCTTCTCGGCATTGTGCCACACGTTCCACTTTTGTGGGAGTGCACGCAGCGGTACAAGCCGCATTAATGGTGACAGAAGAAAAATAAAGAGACATTCTATTAGGTGTAGAACCATACATTGCTATGGCAGGCCCCAAATACACTATATTTGAGCTATGTTCCATCAGGTTTGTTCACTACCTGAAGATTGCCTTCTTCTGTGCTTCCTGTGGCATAACCTATGTTTGTTACTACGCAATAGCCAGCCCCGCCCTCTCCTCACAACTCCTCGGGCTGACTACTGAACCAGTTCTCTGTCTAACAGGTCCGGAGAATCTCTAAGACCTGGGTCTTACCCTGAACAAGATCTATAAGAGATAATCTATTTAAACTGGTGGCGTTAGGGTTTCGTCTAGCTCTGACTACCTTCTGTCCAGAAGTTATGACCCTTCCCAGTTAAGGAACAATCAACCGAGTAGCCCTCACAGCCGCATAGTTCCAATAACCACTTCTGTTAACGGTAGTTCCCTTTCTAAAATTGTAACGTGCACTTGGAACCGGCTAGATAAAATTTAGTGACTAAGATGTAAGTCCCAGGGTCATTATTTTACTCTCACCAAAGGAAAGTCTGAAGCCACCACATTACTAGAATCATGTATACTGAATTTACTATAAATAGAAGAACTTTAATTCAAATGACTCAATTAATTTCAATGTCCACAACCTAATCAGAATTTTTAAGATATATGTATTTATTAAGCAAGCTTTAGCAGGGAAAATGACAGGCATACAGAATTTACTTGTGATTACCATACAAAGAAAATCAATATAGTTTAGATCAATTCAACCTTTACCTAACAACCTCCCTACACTGTCATCTATCTATCAAATAAGGCTTTGGGGTGTGGCACAACTCATACCCATCGATGGTATCGGATCTTGGCAACAGGAGTCCTTGTAGTCCTTGGTCAGAGTCTTTGACTTTGAATCATAAATCCTCTTTGGAACCGAAACAAAATGAACTGTCTGCTTCATCCAGCCGAACAGCCCTTAGTCGATACTTTGACTTTTGATCAGTTCCCCAAGTCTGTTGCGATGTGGTTTTGAGATCGCTGGGTAGAGTGCAGAGTTTGGAAATCTAATTAGGAACCAAGGCAGTGGGTCGGTGGATCTCGCCCTTTGGTCCGGCGTGAGGAGCTCCATTGTCCTCCTTGTGAGGCGCTTTTCTTGGTTCCAGGGCGTAGTCCTCTGCTGGTCTTCTTACCACACTTGTGTAGAGTCTCAGCGCCGACGAAGAACATGATCACCTCGGTCTCACATTTTTTATACGTTTCTGCACTTGTGGGCATGTACCCCAGATAAAGAGAGAGCAGGGGTGCTGCTTGCGTTTGCCCGCCTCTACACTCAGGCCCCAACCGTTGTGGGAGATTGCACACCACTCTGGTGACATTCGTGACTTGGGTCATATTGACCCTGTTGCGAGATAACGTGCTTTTGACACCTGCGACTATTGGAAACTTTCTCAAGTGGCAGGCATACTTGTGACCTGGCAGTTGCACAACTAAACCCACTCTCATGTTCTGACATTTGCAGTTTGCACCCACCTCAGCCTTCCTTCTCTTTCTTTGATTCTATACTCTTATCCATATAATTAACTTTAATCAATAAAGTTTGTTTTATATAAAACATCAATTCATTACATTAGATTATTTGATTTTGGTTCATCGTTACAGAAAACATACTAAAATACAGAGATTACACATTAAGCAATCACTATTAATCAACACACAAAGCTGTAGCAGTCTCCTAGGCATTTTTATAGAAAAAGAACATCTGTAAGCACATCCTCATGACTGCGCAACCAGGCCCCAACTCTTAGCTCAGGCCTTCGCCCTGGTTACTGTTGAAGGTTAAATAATGCACCTGTGACACTTGTGACCTGGGTCACTTTGACCCAGGCACGTAGGACACGACTCCTTTTCCGAGAAAAGGAGCAACTGCATCCTCCAAACTCACATCTTCGCACCGAGAGTTGCTAAAGTCGCACCCACACCCCACTTTTGCTCAACAACCTGTTTCCAAATAAGGTGTTGACCATCTCTGCTCTCCTGTTAGTTCCTCTTTCTCCCTTAACCTTTCACCTACAATCTACCTCCAACACATCAGTGATCTTTAATTGCACTTACACCTTTGACACCATTTCAAGTTCAGAGTAAAAATCACATTTATAACATTTCAAGTTCAGAGTAAAAATCACATTTATAACTTCTTTTACTTCTCTGATTTATCATTCTTTTATAATGTTATGATAACCATAATTTATCAGTTACTCTTATTATAATCTTAATGTGAGTTATTACAAATGTTTTCTGTAAAGAAACCAAGAATAATCCATGATTCTTATTATTTGATATCAAAGTTACAGTTACTTGTTTTACTTGTAAGAGTTCCCACTAATGTAAGTGTAAGTGTAAGTATTATTACAAGTAAACCAATATTAATATAAGTATTTTACTTTGAATCTTATCCAATTACTCACAATGTTTAGATTTCTTTCTTTAAAACTTTCATGCTTTGAGATAAGTAATAGTCTGAACTATTTTTATAAAACTGCAGGCTGGAAACTTACTTCCTCTTTTTCCAGGAAACCTGCTCTTCCTGTTTCATGACTCTCTCTGTCTTGACTATGATTTCTTATGATTAAATAGAAAAAAGTAGAATTAAAGCAAAGTTTGCAGGAGACAGAAACAACACACACAACCAAATTGATTTTATTGACATTTAAGTCTAATGTTGGGTCTAGATTTTACTTGAGTAATTAATTTTAAAGATAACTTTATTTATTTTTACTGTTAAACTAAAATCTCCAGCATGGGGAAGTGGGATGATCTCGGATTTTCTTGACACCTACAACATGAGGAACCACCTGCAGTGTACGAGTGGCAGGGGTTACCCCTCGGCACCACCTGTTGTGCCACATTTGCTCTGCAACGCCATGCCAAATACTACAGTCAGGTGAGGACTTCCACAGAGAGATGTTTTAAGGTGGTTAACTGTCATCACAGTGTGCCAACAGCCACCAAGGCCAGAAACTAGTGGACTAACTAAGAGCTCTACTATTTTCGGCTGAATTTGTCCTTCGGCAATGGACCAGCAACGAGTCATGTGCCATCAGTCGCCTACCAGAAGATCAGTCAGACAGTGCTGAGCTCTGGCTTGCAGAGAGTAAGATGGAGAGCTTGGCAGACATACTTGGCTATAAGGACCGTCCAGTCCAGTATGCTGCTCCTACCATGTGCACCATCTACGTACAGCACAGGTGTCAAACTCCAGACCAGGAGGGCCGCTGCCCTGCAAATTTAAATGTGCCTTTGCTGCACCATACCTGAATAGAATAATTAGGCAAGTGTTATGGTCCATCCAGTAAACCACAGGGACAAAGGCATAAAAAGAATAAATTCTATTTATTTTCCTATTATTTCTTCAAAAAAAAAGAACATCAAATTCCAAAATATGACAAAAATGGGCCCAAAAGAAAACAACTAAAGCATACCTAACTCAGGATAACAAACCAAAACTGACCTTCCACAATGAACACACAGGGGAATTTAAACACAAAGGCTAGCCTACACACACAAGAAGGGGTGGGAGATGAGGCAAAGACAAACAATGTATAAACATAAACAATTAATTTAAACCAACATATTTTAACTACAACACCATAACAAACACAAATCAAACCTAACATCAAAATATTTAAGGACTTATGGCAGAGGACTTAAGTCCTCTGCCATAAGAAGGAGGACAGTTCTTCAACATCAGGCCCCCTGCTTCCAGCAGCCTGATGGTTTGTTCCACTTCCTGGTTTGCCTTTCAACCAGTCTTTTCCCTCAGCCAGTCCTTCAACTCAGCAAAACAAAATAATTAATAATTACCAAACAAAGGCGTTTACTTAATGTGTGCACCCATAATAGTAAACAACCTAAAACAATAAACACACAAGCAAATGAAATTATAAATGTATGGCATGAAAACATTTAAATAAATACTAACACTGGGTTAATTGTGGAGGAACCTCCACAGCAAGGCTCTGGAGAACTTATGTACATAAGAAGGAGGTAACTAAGCAATTTTATTTCAGTGTTTTGTACCTGTGGCACATCTAAAAACTGCAGGACAGTGGCCCAGGAGTGAGGACTGGAGTTTGAAAGGGTTCTGAAAGGGACTAGGGTGCCGTGGTGTACGTAAAAATCGAGTGGGGGCTGGCTTTACTGTCATCTTCGAAAAGCTTTACCGCAGTCATAAATGTCTATGATCCTTCTCGCTTCTGTCATGTTTGGATCTAATTTCTTAACCCACATGCAGAACACAACAGGAGTAACAGAATCAATGAAACAATGTTTATTGAATACAGATGAGTGGGTAGATGGATGAGGGTTTCTCCAGGGACACGATTACGGAGTCGCTGGCGCACTGAAGAATGACAGAGAGATGGTGAGTTTAAGGCGGTAGGAAATGTGAGCTACACAGGAACGGTCTTACTTATGAAGATGAGTAACTGCTGCGGGGAGAGGGTAGGCTACCGGCTCGGAGATCGTCTCCTATTTCTGGTCCTGGACGGTGACCCGGGTTCCAGTGTTCGGCTCGATCGAGGAGGCTCCGTGTGGCAACGAGGAGGCTGCGGTGGAGGACGGACAGGTGGGTTCAGGTGCGGAGGAAAACTGAGGAACGGTCCGACTGCTAACTGGCAGGTCCGGGTTCGGCTTGAGATCCAACTGAGGGGATGGATGTGGGGCTCAGGCAACCAGTGGGTATAGACCACGGCGTCTCGAGGGAGGATTATCGGGAAGGCCAGAACGGGCTCTTCACAAGGAGGTCACACGGTGTCACTAAGGAGCACCTGGGAACAGGAAGGCAACAAAGGATTACTCTGAGAAGACTCGTAGGGAAAAATACACCGAGAGTAACTCAGGGTGGGCTCAAGGTACCATCACTGGCAAACACTCAGGTGAAGAAGTTCAGTCAGTCCGCTCCTCTTAAAGGATGATTAGATGATGACCAACAGGTGCGCTGAACCACAGGTACGCCCTGCCCAGGAGGCAGCCTCTGGCGCTATCTGGTGGATGAGTAACGGAACCACAGACAAACATAAAGGAAAAGAAAACTCCCCAATAAAAGGGAAACAAAACCCCGATACCTAACAGCTTCACAGTGATACCATTCTTCTTCTACTATAGTTGTTTATGGTGGTTTTCAAATGTGAAGGTGCACATTACTGCTACTATCTGGTATGGAATGTAATGTGAACTGGACATAAGCGTAGGAACCGGGGGGAGGAGGGACGTGTCTCCACCAATATTGGAGACAGTTGCATTTGTCCCACCCAATAATTTCACAGCAGTTGCGAAGAATTTTGAAATCATCCACTCGAGTGCTTTTATTTTCAAGATGCACCACAGCACCTTCAGCACAGCGCTTCCTCCCTCCTCTCCCTTTCCCTCTCTCAACAGCTCAGAGTGCTGAAAGACAGAAGGAGGCAACGGGAGTGAGAAACTCCGTATGAATGAGGTAAATGGTCTGTAGGGGATGTTGCCATGTTATGTACGAACTGGAAAATAAATTTTCTATCATCCCGGTCGCCACTAATGGGTGCCGTTACATACCGGGTAGATGTGTTTCTGTGTGTGACGAACAAAGGCGGACGGACAGGAAAACAGAGCCAGAAAGGAGACTGGGAACGGCTGAGAGTAGGAGCCGCGTGGAGCCGAACGAGAAGCCAAACCAAGCCTGGAAGCATAGAACCATCTGGCAGCGATATCAGGCTCCGGCTTCTATAAAACCTCTCCTCCTAATGGGTAGATGAGCTCCAGCTGCCGCTCCTGTCTGACACACCCTGCAGGAGAGAGGGTAGGAGACAACACACACTTGCAGCACTGCTTATGGGACATGACACCAGAAGGTTTTCAATGGGGTTCAGTGCAGTGGTCTTTTAATTTTTTCCAGACCTGTGTGTAGTTGTTAACAGTTTTAGTTGGACAAAACTATTTAATTTCTTATGTGAATGTTTGTAAATAAGCAGTAATGTTTAGAAAAATGCACCAACGAATAACTTCTCTTGGGCCTTATCCCTGCTGGAGGCTAAGCACCCCTAGAATTGCCCCACCCAATCACAATCTTAGAAAACAATTGTTTGCATATATTTAACATACTTTTAAAATGTACGTTTAAAATATACAGTACGTTACAAGTTTGCATTGTGTTCCACATGGTTATGTGCCTTTATGTGAGAGTGATTAGACAGGAAAATGTATAGAGAAAGGGGGAACACATGTGACAAAGGTCATCAGGACAGGACTCCAACCTGTGAAGGCCTCCACATGTGGGTTGTGCTCTACTCCTGCAGCACCACAGCAGTGGTCTGTGAGAAATTCTTGATGATTGGTTTAGTCCTTCTCACTAAAATAAAAAAATCCCCAACATGAGATGGGAAATCTCCTTTTGAAAGTTAGTTCTCAGCTCCTTCAAACTAACAGCTGCAGCAATTAGCAAACACCTGGTGGAGCTGCACATCTGCCGAGCTCATCATGGGAGCTTCTTCTCAGTGTAACACTCCTAAGAATATTGTTAAATATTGTTAAAGCCTTATTGGGGGAGTATTGTGTGATGAAGTGCTGAAGGATAAGTGTTGGAAAAAGCAGGAGCTTCTTAAAGAGACAGAGGCCAATTTCAAGATGTTAAATTACAAAGTGAAATTTCTTTTTTCTTTTTAAATATATATATATATATATATATATATATATATATCAATTTTATTTTAAGTTTTCAAAGTTTAGAACATACAGATAAACAGACAGAGCTAAGATGCACAGGAGAAAGCAAAAAACATTGCTGTTGACATATGGCGTCCACACACAACAAACGTAAACATACACACACTAGAGCAGTGGTGGGCACTCCTGGTCCTCAAGGGGCAGTGTCCTCCAACTCTTAGATGTCTCCCTGATCCAACAGACCTGAATCCAATAGCTGAATCACCTCCCAAGTGCAGTCAGGTTCTCCAGAGTCCTGCTAACGATCTCATTTTTTAACTCAGGTGTGTTGAAGTAGAGGTACATCTAAAAGATGCAGGACACCGGCCCTTGAGGACCAGGAGTGCCCACCCCTGCACTAGAGGGTGACCGAGGGGAGAGTCCATGGAAGAGTTTGTTCAGCTTAGTCTGGTCTTTGAAAAGTGTTCCAGGAAGGGATTATAGTAACACAAAAAGTGTCTTTGGAGCCTTTACGAAGTCTTTCCATCTCTATCATGGACATCATGTCCGTCACCCACAAGTGGAAGGAAGGAGGAACAGAGGACCTCCAGTCTCTTAAGATTAGTCTCTTGGCAACAATGAATCCCAGTTCCAGTGGCTGGTATAGTGGCAGTTATAGTCCCCAGCACCTGAGGGCAACTGAAGATTATAAATCCTGGATCAGGATATGCCTTGGAGTACCAATTGAATATTTTTGATCAAAGACCAGTTAGTGAAGGGCAAGACCAAAAAGCATGAGACAGAGGGATACATTTTGTGCAATCTGACTTTTGAGTAGTGTGACCAATGTGGGATTTTAAACTGAATAAATTGATGGCTGCTGTTTATTGAGCAAGAATGGAGTTTAGAAAGGCACCTGTTTCACAAAGTACCAGGGGTCGTTATCCCCTGCTTGTTTCCCCAGGCCTCCCTGATTTTTGTGGTGTGTGCCACAGTGCGGTCGCCAAATAGATATATAATTCTTGTAATAAGATGCCTAGAGTCAGGGGCGCTCTCTAGGATGTCCAAAATGCAGTGCTCCAACAGAAGATAGTCAAAGTTCTCAATCTTTGACTTAATGTAATGCCTGACCTACAGATATAAAAAAAATGTGAATCAGGCAGATTGTATTATTCTTTCAACAGGCTGAATGATGCAAATGTGTTGCCAATATACATGTCCTTAATTGACACCAACCCCCTCTCCCTCCAGTTGTGATAAGATTTGTCCTGCCAAGGAGGCAAAAAACTGCGGTCAAAACATAATGGCGTCTGTGCTGATGTATTTGGTAGAACAAGGAAACTCCTGATTTGATTTAGGATTCTTACTTCATGTTTTAACACAAACCTCAAATTTTGATAGACTTCTGGTTTTTCAAGGCAGGCAAACAATATAGCTGGTAGGGAGGAATTATTCTCCAGTTTGGATTCCATCTTGAGCCACAAAGGAGAATCAAATGCTGGGTTACCTGGAAACCCCTGCTGCCAGAACATTAGTGCTCTGATGTTGGCAGCCCAATAATAATGTAGGCCCAGGATGGAAAACCGGGCCTACATTGATCAGGATGGATAATAGATGCTACAGGTAGGCCCAGTCCTTTCTCCTCCCTTGGTTTCTGTAATTGCACTTTTAGAAATCCAAGCATTTTTCCTATTGAATGATCACGTATAAGTTTTTAAAGAAGACTGCTGTAAGATAAATAGGAAAATTTTGACATAAATACAAGTACCTAGATCAGGATATCATTTTAATTTAATTAATGCATCCAATCATTAACAGGGGCAAAGTTTTCCGGTACTCGATGTTTTCCTTTATAAACATCAAGAACTTATGTGATTTGCAGGACACAGATATAAACTCTGCAAAGTTTAGTTTGAATATAAGTTTTGAGTGTTTGGGTATAATAAGACCCAGATAGATAAGATGGCTCTCAACCACTTTGAATGGGACTTTTTGTAAAAATCCAGATGAGTACGTATTGGAAAGAGGCATCAATGCACTCTTTGATCAATTGATTGTATACCTGGACATTTTACTGAAAGATATAATCAAGCTGAGGAGGAAGGGAACATATTTTACTGTCATGTAAATATAATATCACATCATCAGCGTATAAACTAAGTGTTTCAACACCACTGACCTGAAGGCCTTCAACGTGCGGGTACTCTCTTATTGCCATAGCAAGTGGCTCCAGTGCAGTAGAAAAAAGTGCTTATGACAGTGGCAGCCCTGCTGAAGTGAGCGCTGCAGGCGAAATGGAGGTGATCAATCATTTGTCAGGACAGAGCACATGGGTTCCTGATATATCAGTTTCACCCAGAAGATGAAAGTCTCGCCAAACCCAAACTGCGCAATGATTCAAACATTTACAGCCAATTGACCTGATCAAATGCTTTATGTGCATCAAGGGCCAGAATAAAGGCATTGGTATTTTTATGGTCAAGGTATACAGTATTAAGTAATTGTCTTGCATTGAAAAAAGACAGTCTGCCAGGGATAAACCTTGTTTGATCAGGATGGATAATAGATGCTAAGCATTTATTCAGTCTAGTGGCCAAAATTTTTGTGATTATCTTGCAATCAACATTGGCCTAAAGCTAGCAGAACCGGTTTTATCTCTCCCCTTTTTAGGAAAAAGAGAAATATTAGCCTTGTAAAGAGTTTTGGGCAGTTTTCCACTCTTTTTAGAAGCAGATATCATTCTAAATAAGAGTGGTGCAAGAAGGGCACAAAAGATCTTATAGAAATGCGAGCCAAAGCCGTCAGGCCGGGCAACTTTGCCAGATGGAAGGGACTTTATACCTCTTGAAGCGTTAAGTCAGACTCAAGATAGTCCCTGTCAGATTTGTTCAGTTTAGGCAGCAGCAATCTAATTTTAATGATTCAAAGAAATTGTTAAAATTACATTTTGTGTTGCATTATTCTCGGAAGAATACAGCTTGGTGTAGCTCTGAATCTGCAATTTATGTCAGCAGTATTGGTTAAGAGAATGCCAGTGTTTGACTTGATGCTATAAATTGATCTTGTGGTTTGGGCACGTTTAAATTGTAAAGCTAACAGTTTACCAGGCTCATCTCCAAGCTCAAAATTCTTTTGTCGTAGTTTCCAAAGCAAGTTACTAACCTGGCTGCTCACAATTTTGTTATATTCATTTGCTTATAGTTCTCAGGTAATTCAGAGATTTGGTACTTTCTTCAAAGTCAAATTTCTTTTAAGTCATGTTTGATATATACAACATTTTTATAGCAACTAAATAGTTATTAGATTGTGCTATAAAATGGTACTGAGCCTGGAAAACACATAACGCTGACCCTTTAACACTTGAGTGTTTATGTAAAAAGAATGAGCAGAGCAGTCAAGCACAAGTTAACAATGACTATTAAATTTAATTTCCACAGAGCATGGCTGGTTTTGTTGAGTGTCAATCTTATTAGAGACACATACAGAACACTCAGCAGCAAGTGCCTGGGAAATGTCAACAGATCCTCAACATCCCCTCCCTAACAAGACAGCCCACCATTATGCAGTCAATTTTGTTCAAACAGTTACTGAGTTGGTAAAGGTTTTATTCCCAGTAGGCATGGCGATGTGAACTTTACTCAGAGTCTTCACATCTGAATGCTTCAGGGAAATGGAGTGGGTCATCTTTTGCAAAAGGGTTATTTTAAAATTACATCATTTGATCAGAGCAAATGTTGAGGATGGCAAAGAAGGTGCAGGAAGTCAGCAATACCTTTCCTTTCTTTTTACATCCTGATATTTTTTAAAGATTCCAAATAAGTTCTAAATATCAAAAGCCTACTTAATGCCCCGTTAAAGTCAACTATTATTCCAAATTCAATTTTCCCATGTTTCTGTACTTCCATTTGGGCAGGGCTGTGCAGACTTCTAAAGAGGCAGGGGCTCAAAGTTAAAAAGGGGCACATTGAACAAGATCTTAAAACACCGTACATCAACATGGCAACAACCCATATCAATAATCGAATAATTAACTAGATCATATTATATCATTGTCATCATGTGTTTACATTGCAAAGCAAATGTAGTCTGTTTTCCCCGATGGGTATAATGTTGCTGAGGGGATTCTTCTGCTGACAGAGCTGGAGGGCTGAGTTGATTTGAGACTGTAGTTTTTAAACAATAGGAGAGAATGTATCTGGTTATGAAGTTATGAAATGAGCAAATTTGTTGCTATGTTTCTAAATAAACCCCAATAATATCTGACTGTTTAGCCTCCATAGAAACCCCTCTGTGTTCTGAAAAAGCTCAGAGGGGTTTACTACATATCTCTAAATCAGATTCTGCATAAGACCCCTTGGGCCTGCTCTGAGTTAGAGCTGCTCCCCTGCGCTGTGCACTTCTCTCCTGGATGCGAGAGGAGAGACCAATAGGGAGATTTAATTTATGTGCCACTACTAGTCTTGTAGTCAGAAAAGCCAACTACCAGGCTTTTCTGTTTTGTGACTGTTGAGCCACCAAGGCTGTTTTGGTTGCTGGGGCTTTTGAGGTGCATTGTGGTGACAGACATGGTTTCTCTATATGAGTATATCTGATTCTGACCCACAGCGATGGGACCGACTCAGGCTGCCTGCAGCAAACTGGGCATTTAGTCCAGCACTGGGGCAGCCTGATAAAATTAAAGTCAGAAGTTTTCTCTACAGCCAAATCATCTGTGTTGTGGGGCTGATCAATTAAACTACACTTTCAGGCCCAACTTCTTTCTAATTGCCTGAAGCCATCTGTTGAAGGATGGAATATCATAACCACAAATGCCACAAAAAATATCAATTGAATATACCCGCTTATCCCTGTAGGGTCACCAGGGAAAGGGTTTGTATTACTTCTGAAATCAGCTAGTATGGTATGTTCTCTTATGTTTTTATTGTGGGGCCACTGCTTTCTATAGAGTATACTCTGATGGGGAATTTAAATAGATATCAAAATTTTCTGAAGTTTGAATAAAGCACTGACCTTTTTTAAATAACTACTACCTATCAAACTCTTACCTCTGACTTTATTGTCTAAAATCCAAGCCCCTTGCTAATTCTGCTCATCAAATGATCATGTTTTATCCCCTTCCTTCTTTTTTATCACTGTTGCTATGAGATACTAGATCAGTAGGGTTGTATACATCCAGCATGCATTGGGTGAGCAGTGAGGCACACCCTGCAACAGCTCACTAGTGCATGACAGGGTATCACAGAACACATATGAGACAGCAATTCAAAGTAGCTAATCAACCTAAGAGAGATGATGGTTTCTACAATTAGAAAACTCTCATGAATGCTAAACACAAGTGGTTTCTCTCAGCAGGGCTTTTTGCTCTTCTACATTTTCACTCTGTTTTTTACCAGCTGTCTCTTGTACCTTTGGATAGTGTGATTGCATGACAATGTTTTCTCTTGTTTATGTTTGTCTTTCTGTGTATCTTCTGTCAGATATCTCTGGCTCCAGAGCAGCATGTGTATTCTGCAGTTACTGGCCCGAGAACTGTTTATTGGTTTTTGTTGTCTCTTTTACTTTCATCCAGTTTGTTTTTCTTAGTGTCCTCTCATTTCAACGAGCAGAGGTCTGTTTTCCCTTAGTTTGGCTTCATCAAAGGTTTCCTTTGTTTTAAATTGATTTAACATCATTTGGTGAATATAAACAGGATTGCTGGGTTGATGAAAGCACAAAAGATTACAAGAGCATGTCATAACGTACGCCTACAGTGATTAATGAAGTTATTTTGCTGATTAGAGCTTGCAATACTAGTATTTTTTTTAGAACTTTAGAATGAAGGAAAGAATTTGTCATATCTGCCTTATCAATGCTCAAATTTATGAACAAACATATCAAGGCATGTTGAGAAAGGCAGACTGAAGGTATAAAACTCTAAGGTATGTAAAGGACTTAGAAAAGGAAGAGTAAAGACGGAAGGAAGCCATTTTTTCCTAAGCTGAAAGAGGATACATTCCATTGCAGCTTGACCATGAACAGTGAGAGATTGGATAAGCTTTTGACGTCAGGCAAATCAGCAGTTGATGGCTATGTGGATAATGTCCAAATCAGCATCGTAACACGGTAGTGAGGAAATGACTGTACTCAGCTTTCTTTGTTAAAGCTGAGATTGAGTGACTTCCTTTTGTGATGTTTACAACAGTCTTACATCAGATATCCCCAAATCCTCTGGGGACGCCTCTTTCCTCTCATGCAACAGTACAAGTTCAACATTATTATTTATTTCTCCAAAACTCAACCCAGTCCTTTCTACAATGTCTACATGCACTGCCAATGCCATGTGAAAAGTCTGGTAGGGTTGAAGCGAATTACTCTTTAGATTTCACTATTGTGTGAAACAAAAAACGAAAACAAAAAAAAAGGAAAAAATAAAGAAGCTGTTCCGTTTAAGAGAGACTCTTTGCTGTGTCCAATGTTCTTAAACTATAAAAGGAAAATAATTAAAACATACCTCTTTGCCCTCTGGAATTTGTATACTTTTAATAGTAACAGATGGGAAAACATAGTTTGTTTTCAAGAAAAGGGCTGACAAGCACATTTGGGTACTAATCACACATTTATTACCTTAAATATCTTGGTTTTTCAACTCAGAAAATCAACTAAGTTAATTGATAAAAGTAGAGAGTAAAGTGCATTTGAAATATTTTAGTAATAGTTACATTAAAAAACCTTTATGACTCACAATGTTTATTGCAGGTCTTGAGGTCTGCTGCACTTCTTTCATTTGTCTTGGGTGAGTAGCTGAGCATTTAGCATAGCGTAGAATAAAACAAATGAATGCACATGAACATGTACATGAACATGCACATGAACATGAACATGCACATGAACATGTACATGAACATGAACATGCACATGAACATGCACATGAACATGCACATGAACATGAACATGAACATGCACATGAACATGCACATGAACATGCACATGAACATGAACATGAACATGCACATGAACATGCACATGAACATGAACATGAACATGAACATGCACATGAACATGCACATGAACATGAACATGCACATGAACATGCACATGAACATGCACATGAACATGAACATGCACATGAACATGCACATGAACATGAACATGCACATGAACATGAACATGAACATGAACATGCACATGAACATGAACATGAACATGAACATGAACATGAACATGAACATGAACATGAACATGAACATGCACATGAACATGAACATGAACACCACCATCTTGGAGAAGAGCAATGATCTCAGTGATTCCTAAGCCAGGTAAAGATAAAACAGAATGTGGTTCATACAGACCAATATAAGTTTTAAACATTGATTACTGGATATTTGCAATAATACTGGCTAAAAGGCTGGAATTTATAATCCCAGAAATTACAAACGCAGATCAGACCGGTTTTGTTCACAACAGGCAAACCCATGACAACGTGAGATGGGCTCTTCACCTCATAGACTCAACGAAAAACACAGAATAAGTACATGATTAAAGCAATCCTTAAGCAGAGGAGTGAATCATTTTCGGAAGTGTCTATACCACTCTGCTGAGTAGCCATCCTCACCAGACATCTTATTCCCTTTCATTTTTGAAATTGCTTTATTAATCTCCTCCTCAGTTATTTGTTGTGCTAGCCTATTATTTTGATCTATTCCTATCAATGGTAAATCCAGTGAGGCAAAAAATGCTCTCACTGAGGACGGGTCTACTGCGTGAGGCTGTGTGTATAGTTGAGTGTAGTATAATTCAAAAGATTTTTTAATGTCTCTTGGAAAGTGGTATGTTGTTTTATCTATTGGATTTTTAATTTTCTGTATAAATCTATCAGTTTGTTGTTTATGTATTCTCCAGGCAAGAAGTTTCTTTGATTTGGGTCCATTTTCATAATAATTCTGTTCAATTATGTCAAAATTTTCCTAAAATGCTGTTCATTATTTATATCCTTTTTTATAAGTCCTGACTAGTCAGTGATTTGCTTTTTAAGGTTCATCTGAACTTCTTTCAGCTCTGTAAGAATGTTAACTTCCATAGCTTTGTCTGCTGCTACCTTGCTTTCTTCAGAGACCTCCTTCGATAAAACAAGAGTTTCTTTTGCGTTTTCTTGCTGAATTCCTCTTGTTACTCCCTGACATGACATGTAAATACTAAAAACATAGTTTTATAAGTTATTTGTCAGGGGGTACCTCGACTGTCTGGGAGCTCAAAATTTATGCTGTTGCTCGCTTCTCCGCCATCTGGAAGTTCCATTTGGAAAGGAGGCTTGAAGAAAGGTAAGTTATGTATATGTGATGTTAGCAAAGCTAGCTGTACAGAGACACATATGTTGCATCTGCGATGAAAAAAAGTTTTTACTCATGCCCTGAATTATTGTGGGGAGGTGTTGACTGAGGTGTCGCATATATGGAACAACACTGTCAAAAGCAATTTTGATAGGTACACTTAATTTTATTGTGTCATGTAGTGCGGAATGCTGGTCTTGGTCTTAACTTGTATCTGTAGTTTAGGACATCTGTCTAACTGTTGGATCAGCAAAGCAAACATAAAAAGAAAAGAAATGACTTGTTCCTTGCTTGATGACAATAAAGTAACCAAGTTAGTTCTAATACAGTTTTACTATAAACAAATAAATAAATATAGATATTTTGTAGTTTGAAACAGATAGTGTAATTTTAATTTCATAAACAGTCAGTTTGAAGAGAATAAATCTGTGAATTATAAAATATATTTCAGAAGCAATACACCAGAATAAGAGAGAGAAAGAAATTCTAATAATATCATAAACTGAAAACCTGAGCACTGGAAAACACACATACACATACACAAAAGGAAAACCTTTTTTTCATAGAGCACTCTTCAGTTCACAAACTTTATCTTTGTGTGTTTAAGGAAAGTCTAAGGTGACTGTGGTGTGTGCTTGTTAAAACAGTCCCAGGTTCTAAGAAGTAAATCTGTCCTAAATACAACAAGAAATGTCAAATTGCAGCGGATATGGACTGAAAAATACAGTAAAAACTTTATCCACATTCACATATATAATCTTCTGTCAGGAACTCATCCTTAATGTGAATTAAGCTGCTGAGAAGTTTGACCTTATGGAGTCCTCTCGTAACTGATGGTGCTTCATGGATTCAGGCTCTTCAACACGTGTACGCCGCTGAATAGTTATCCTGTAGTTTTTTCTGCAGAACCAGGCAAAACAAATTTGATTATTTTTTATGTTTCTATGCTGGTTTAACCATAATGTCATGAAATGCGTTAAAAAAATTTCAAGCTAAAGTCACAAGGTAAAAAAAGGTTTTGCTTCAGTTGGTTTTCTTTGTTTGAGATATCACTGCCCACAGAGTGTTTAAAACAAAGTGGTGCAATGCTGTGCTTTTATAAAATCAACACAAGGTGTGTAACTTGGCTGCATTGCGCTTAGCACAATGTGAAGACATAATTTAAAAAGTTGAAATACTGTGCTTTTATTCTGTCTACACAAAAGCTTTTAATAGTAAATATTGCTTTAAATTCCATGGCATTGCAAAGTGTTGCAGTTTTCATTCTAGTCAATGGGAGCATTTATACTACGTCCAAAATTACATAGTGTATTTTCGTAGGACGACAGAGTTGCTCTTCAATGATTATACTGCTCCAACAAGAAACTGCAGAAGCACAGTATCCGTATTTTCAAAGTAATTCACCAAGACAGACTAGATTTGATTGAAATACTAGCTATAGTAATGAAAATATGGGGATATTTATGCATATTTATTGAGGTCAGCATGCATAACATATGTTATAGCTGCGTATGCTTAAAGCCTGTGCTATTCCAGCTCTTCATGTTCATGTTGAAGACATCCATTCAACATCAGTCTGCATCTACAGATGGTTCCTGGGATGAACAAAACAACCTGAATTGTTCTGGTACCAAAGACCTGTGACTTCAAGGTCTACAGGCCTGTGGCGCTGATGTCCCACAACAAGATCCTGGAGAAACTCATCTTGGAGCAGCTCCGGCCTCAGGTCCACCCACACTTGGACCTCTTGCAGTTTGACTACCAGCCCAAACTTGGATTTGAGGATGCCATCATCTTCCTGCTGATTCATGCATAACCTCACCCGGACCAGCCAGCGAATACTGTGAGAATTATGTTTGTCAACTTCTCCAGTGCATTCAACACCCTCCATCCGACTCTACTGGGTAAGAAACTGACAGCGATACAGATGGATCCCTCCTGGTATCCTGTATTGTGGACGATCTAACTGGCAGACCATGGTACATGCGCGGCGCCTATGGCACTGTGTTGGACAGTGTTGTCAGCAACACAGGGGCATCACAATTAATTGTCCTCTCTCCCTTCCTCTTCACGCTCTATACATCCAACTTCAGCTATTGCACTGAAACTTGTCATCTCCAGAAGTTCTCAGATGACTCAGATGTGGTTGGTTGTATCAGTGAGGGTGATGAGGTTGAGTATAGGGCTGCTGTGGACAACTTTGTCATATGGTGACAAATTTGTCAACCTGCAGCTCAATTTGACAAAGACCAAGTGGTGGTGGATCTGTGGAGGATGCCGGTGACCCCCATGACCATCCAAAGGGTCAGTGTGGACTTTGCCGAGAACTATAAATATCTGGGAGTCCACATTGACATTAAATTGGATTGGATAAATAACACTGATGCTGTGTACAGGAAGGGGCAAAGTCCCCACTGCTTTCTGAGGCGGATGAGGTCCTTCAACATCTGAAGGTGGAGAACACCAACAGACTAAACAGACTGATCCACAAGGCCAGCGACGTGGTGGAGTGTAGCTGGATTCTGACTGTGGTGTCAGTAACTGTTGTGAGAGAAGGATTCAGGTCCTCTTTATGATGCACTGGCTGGATACAAGAGCACCTTCAGCCAGAGACATATTTTACCAAAGTGCACCACAGAACGGCACAGAAAATCCCTTCTGCCTGTTGCCATTAGGCTTTATAATACCTAAGTCTGAGATAATTAATTCTAATTTTCTCTCCACTCATTTATAGATTATTTATTGAATAATAAATAGTCTATAAATGTTCATGCTTGTTATTTATTTATTTATTGAACTATATTGAGTTCAATATACCGTATCCATATTGAACTAACTCATCACTTTTATGGTATGGCCTCTTGTATATATATATATACACATATACACACATGTATATATATATACATGTGTGTATATATATACACATATACACACATGTATATATATATATACATATACACATATACACACATGTATATATATATATACATATACACATATACACACATGTATATATATATACATATACACATATACACACATATATATATACATATACACATATACACACATGTATATATATTTATATACACTCAACAAAAATATAAACGCAACACTTTTGTTTTTGCTCCCATTTTTCACGAGATGGACTCAGAGATCTAAAATTCATTCCAGATAAACAATATTACCATTTCTTTCAAATGTTGTCCACAAATCTGTCTAAATGTTTGATAGTGAGCACTTCTGTTTTGCTGAGATAATCCATCCCACCTCATAGGTGTGCCACATCAAGATGCTGATCTGACATCATGATTAGTGTACAGGTGTACCTTATACTGCCCACAATAAAAGGCCACTCTGAAATGTGCTTTTTTTTTTTGCTTTATTGGGGGTCTGGGGACTCAGAACCAGTCAGTAGCTGGTGTGACCTCCATTTGCCCCATGCAGTGCAACACATCTTCTTCGCATAGAGTTTATCAGTGTCAATTGTGGCCTGTGGAATGTTGGTCCACTCCTCTTCAATGGCTGTGCAAAGTTGCTGAATATTAGTGGGAACTGGTACACGCATTCGTATACGCCGGTCAAGCACATCCCAAACATGCTCAATGGGTGACATGTCTGGTGAGTATGCTGGCCATGCAAGAACTGGGACATTTTCAGCTTCCAAGAATTGTGTACAGATTCTTGCAACATGGGGCCGTGCATTATCTTGCTGAAACATGAGGTGATGTTCATGGATGTATGGCACAACAATGGGCCTCAGGATCTCATCATGGTATCTCTGTGCATTCAAAATGCCATCAATAAAATGCACCTGTGTTCTTTGTTCTTTGCCCATACAATAACCCCACCACCACCATGGGCCACTTGATCCACAACATTGGCATCAGCAAAGCGCTCACCCACACGACGCCACACAGGCTGTCTGCCATCCGCCCTGAACAATGTAAACAGAGATTCATCGGTGAAGAGAACACCTCTCCAACGTGCCAGATGCCATCGAATGTGAGCATTTGCCCACTCCAACCCACTCATCAGGTTAAGACCCCGATGAGGATGACGAGCATGCAGTTGAGCTTCCCTGAGACGGTTTCTGACAGTTTGTGCTGAAATTCTTTGGTTATGTAAACCAATTGTTTCAGCAGCTGTCTGAGTGGCTGGTCTCAGACGATCTTGGAGGTGAACCTGCAGGATGTGAAGGTCCTGGGCTGGTGTGGTTTCACGCGGTCTGCGGTTGTGAGGCCGGTTGGGTGTACTGCCATATTCTCTGAAATGCCTTTGAAGACGGCTTATAGTGTAGAAATCGACATTCAATGCACGAGCAACAGATCTGGTTGACATTCCCGCTGTCAGCATGCCAATTGCACGCTCCCTCAATGCTTGTGACATCTGTGGCATTTTGCTGTGAGACAAAACTGCGCATTTCAGAGTGGCCTTTTATTGTGGACAGTATAAGGTACACCTGTACACTAATCATGATGTCAGATCAGCATCTTGATGTGGCACACCTATGAGGAGGGATGGATTATCTCAGCAAAGCAGAAGTGCTCACTATCAAACATTTAGACAGATTTGTGGACAACATTTGAAAGAAATGGTAATATTGTTTATCTGGAATGAATTTTAGATCTCTGAGTCCATCTCATGAAAATGGGAGCAAAAACAAAAGTGTTGCGTTTATATTTTTGTTGAGTGTATATATATATATATATATATATATATATATATATATATATATATATATATATATAATAAACCTGGTCTCATATGGTTATATTTGTATTACTGATATTTAATACCTCAGATGGTGTACCTTGTCAATGAATAAGCAATTTCCCCTTGGGGATCAATAAAGTATATTCTACTCTATTCTATGTATACACTTCCGATGGACTAGCGACCTGTCCAGGGTGTACCCCGCCTCTTGCCTGAAATGTTTCGCTGGAGATAGGCACCAGCACCCCTCCTGACCCTACTAGGGACAAAGGTGTAAAGAAAATGGATGGATGTATACACACAAAACATGATGATTTAATTCTGATACCTATAAGTCAAGTGTCGTATGAAGTGGGAAAGCAATGGATGGAAAATATTAATTTTGGATGTTGTGAACTATATTGTATGTACTTAATATGGCTTTACTGTGTGATCTCCCATTTCCCACACACGTGACTTGATATACCTCTGGGGTTCACAGTGGAGCAGAGCACAGTCCGATGCAGTGTAAATTAGGGTAACAGTGACCAAACACTGCAATACTTTTTGAAAACTATTATCTAGGTTTATTTTACCTGCCAGAAAAAATTTACTTGAACAGTGTGACATTCCCTGCAGTCAAAATGAATCCTATTTGTGACCAAAATAAGTAGAAATTATCATATTTTATTTGTGCTTTGCATGCTAAATTTGAATTTCATTTTATATGTGTAGCCCTGTGGTAAACTGAGGTTACTGTAATGACAGCATGTTAAGGTTAATAGAAATCTTACACAGTTCAAGACAGGACACAAAGATATTAAAAGCAAACTTTTATTTACAATTGCATAGCATTGGTGACAGATATGGATTTTATATTCTTGTATCTGAAAGAAATACACTACTATTTTCCTTTACTTTAATATGTAAATAATATAAAGGGTAAAGGTAGCTATTAAGCAATTTGCTTACTTAGTCATTAAAACTGTATTGTTTGTAAATTGACTAAGAGCATTATTTTATGTAAATATTGCAATTGAAAGAAGCATTATTGTGCACTGTGTATTTTATTTGGCTTTGCCATTTGGTTGGTCACTGAGACAGTCAGGAAGGAGGAAGAAGGAGAGGAGAAACGTGATGGTGCAGAATGGAGGGTAAGACGAGTAGACAAGAACTGAAAAAATACTGTAAATACTAACACTCTAATTAGTAAGTCATTACTCTATCTGACCCCTCGTTTTTAGTATCAAGGACTCTCAGGGGTTACGTTCTATAATCTAATAATCAAAGTAAATGTAGTTATCCAAGTCACTTTGCATTACTATATTTGTCATTTTATTTAGATTTTGATGAATTTTATTTGTCAAAATACATCTAGCTATTGGTCAAAACTGCACTTACATAGATTGACTGGCAATTTAACGTGTTCTACTTCTTTTTAAAACCTTAAATTAAAAATAGCTAGTAAAATTTGACTGAGTAGTTTTAAACTCAGTAGTTTGACCAACAAAAACAAAGTCTAAAAAACAAGTTTTGTTCTTCTTGAACAAAACTTCCTCAAGAAGCTTTGTAGCAATCAGTTTGGCTACAACAAGCCAAACTGATTGGAACAGTTTGGCATTAAATTTTTGTTAAACCTCTCGCATCTAACAGAAAGAGGTAGAGACTCAATGACAAGGATTTGTTTTTTTCCTGTGTGTTTATTTAGTTTCTTTGTTCTGTTGAGTTTTCGTGTTGCCCCGTCTACTCTTGATTGCTCCTAGCTGTGTCTTGTCTCCCTGATTATCCTCTGTGTATTTAAATCCACCTGTGTCTCGTTTTCTTGTTGGGTCCTTGTCTTGTCTATTCTGCCATTTGTCATTAGGATTTCCAGTTGCTACCAGTTCTGAGCTCTTAGCCTTCTGCTCACCCGTGCTGCCTGGATTGTGTGCTTTATTCATCATTAAATCATCATGTCATTGTACAAACCTAAGTCTACTGCGTCACTCTACCACCGCCAAATTGTGACAATAACTCAGCACCACCTCACTTTCCAGCCCTGAATTCAATAATAACTTGCCATGCTTGAGCCATGTCTCTCAAAAGGTTGAAAAACTCTGACTGGGGCAAGAGTTTTTTTTAATCCTTTCATTTTCAGCCACAAACTTTAAAAATAAAATATCTACTGTTATGTTCTCCGGTCTCACCTTCTGGTCTTCTCCCATCGCTCCCTCACTTTGACTCTCCCCATCAAGCGGATAGCATAGCATTAATGTATTTACAACAGATGCTACAAGTAGCAGTGTACAATATCTGAATATGAACTAACTAAAGATAAAATAAGAATCATACTTGAGAATTTTAACAACTGATTATACATCTCCTACGATATCAACTTTATTTAGTGCATAACCTGCTCCTTACAGTAAGTTTTCACTAATTTATTTTAAAACCACTCTTCAAGCTCTATACTATCCTCTCAATTTCATGTCTCCTATTTTCTGCTCCCAAATTTACAAAATGTAAAATGACTTCAGAGATGAACAGCTAAGACATAGATATGAATATGTTGAGTGGGTCGGCTTGTTCCTGCAATTTATATAATTTGTCACAGCGTCCGCCATATTGAAAGTGGCACATCTGCCAGTAACCTAATACAAGTAAATAAACCGAAGTTTATGAAGCACCTTTTGTTGGGAACTGGGGTTTTAGGATCTGTGAGTGGTTTCCAAATCCTTTCCACCGCCATAGTTTCTCCACCAGATGGAGCCAAGGAGTTGCTGTCATGGTAGGACGGACCAGCTAACTATTGTACACACAAATCATCTACTGCAATCTTTCAGTGCTTAAGAGGAAAGGGTTCCAATCCTCTGGTGTTAGCCATTCATGGTACTCTGAGCCTGCCAGAATTTGTTCTCTCTGTGATCCCTATGTTTTTTTTAATGGATTTTGTGATTCACCTTTATGATCTCGTTTAAAGGTCCTCTGGATTCCACTCCCAGTGTTGCTTTGGTTTTCTCCTCATGCTCTCAGCAGATAGAGTCTTGGTAAAGACTATCTGCTGACATAATCTGTCATTCATCTTCCCCATTAGGGGCCAGCTTTTTCTTTGTGTGGAAAATCGACGGTTCACTATGCCCCAGCGTAAATTACAGGGGCTTGAACCAAAAAATTGTTTAAAACAAATATCCTCTGTCTCTAATCTCCTCAGCTCTCAAACCAGTTCATGGTACCACAGTCTTCACAAAACTTGACCTCCAGTAAACACCCTCTCTGCGTTGTCCAGGGGCATGAATAGAAGGCTGCTTTTAAAGATCCTATTGGACATTTAATACTTAGTTATGCCCTTTGGCCTTTGCAATGCCCCAACCTTCTTTCAAGCCCCTGTAAATGACGTTCTATGTAATTTTCTGAATGCTTTTGTGTTTGTTTACCTGGATACTATTTTCGAGTTCCACAAACCTTCTGTCACCTTTTTGGGCTACATCCTTGAGGGTGGGCAGGTGCAACCTACCCCAGATAAGGTCCAAGCAGTTCTCAATTGGCCCAAAAACTCAAGCAGCTCCTGAGATTTTCAGGATTCCCCAACTTCTACTGCCGATTCATCAGACATTACAGTCAGACAGTAGCACCATTAACTGCTCTTACCTCCATCAAGATCCTTTTCACACGGACTGGTGAAGCTAATGCTGCCTTTCTCAGTCTCAAGATCTGGTTCTCCCCAATCACCTATTGTCATCCGGCCTGACTCCAGTAAACACTTTATTGTGGAAGTTGAGACGTATGAAACTAGGGTCGGAGTTATCCTTTCTCAGTGCTCTAGTTCCAAAACAAAATTCATCCTTGTGCTTTCTTTTCTCGCAGACTCTCCTCAGCCAAATGAAATTATGATGTGGGGGACCATGAAATCCTGGCTATCAAGCTTGCTTTGGAGGAATGACGCCACTGGTTGGAGGGTGCAGAACATCCTGTGCTGGTCTCGACAAATTATAAGAACTTGTCCTATCTTCAAGCTGCCAAACGATTAAACTCCCGTCAATCTCATTGGTCCCTATTTTTTCTTGCTCTAACCCCTCTCTCTCATATAAACCAGGTTCTAAGAACATAAAACCGGATGCGCTCACCTGACTACACTCACCCGATGACATCAAAAACATGCTGGCACCCATTCTTCTACCCAGTTGTTCCATTGCTACCCTCACATCCATTGAAGATATCATAAACCAAGACCTACAGACAGAACCAGCAGCAACTGTGTCGCTTTCGCCTTGGCGACTGCATCAACTGCATTGCTTCAGACTCACACACACAAGGGTTAACTGCTCTTCTAAACAGAATTGCCAGTTTGCTGACAGGAAAATAACCCCACAGTATGTACATGGCCAAAAGGTCTGGCTGTCCTCATGTGACATTCCACTTAAATCCATTAAAAAAACAACTAGTTCTGAGATTCATTGGCCCATATGAAATTGAGTCCATCATTAGTCCTGCTTTGTTGTTCTTTGTCTTCCCTCAACCCTTCACATTCATCACACGTTTCATGTTTCCCAGATTAAACCCATTCGGACCAGCATACTGTGCCCTCCTTCTGAGCCCCTTTCTCCCTCGGGATATTGATGGGCACCTGGCTTATGATATCTACCAGATCATGGAGTCCTGTCAGCAGGGCTGTGGGTGGCAGTACCTCGTTGATTGGGTGGTCTATGGTCCAGAGGGATAGTCTAGGGTTCCTAGCTCTTTTGCTTTGAATCCTGATTTCCTTTTTGACTATTGCTATTTCTTGCCTTCTTGTTCCTCTGGACTGCCAGGTGGCGGCCGTTGAAGGAGCATGTAAGGGGGAGTAATATTAGGAGCTGGGGTTTTGGGATTTGTAAGGGGTTTTCATCTCTTTTCCACCAGATGGAGCCAAGGAGTTGCTTTCACTGGAGGGCAGACAAGCTTATTATTGCAAACACCTGCTAGTCATCTACTGAAATCTTCCAGTGCTAAGAGGAAAGGGTTGCCAGTCCACTGGTGCCTCAATGTTAGCCATTCATGGTACTCTGAGCATCCCAGAGTTTATTCTCTGTGTGTTCCCTGAATCTTCCCAGTGCTCCACTCACAGTGCTGCTTTGGTTTGTCCTCATGCTCTCAAGAATCTCAATGAAGTTCTATGCTTCAGCCCCCAAGATCGACAACTCCCAGCTCCTCTGCTTCCAATCAGAACTGCGTACCTGTCCATCTTCTATCACCAGCGCCCTGCACCTCTGCTCTGACAAACTAAGGAAGACCCCTCGCTCACCTTTAATGGTGATCAAACTGGACCCCACAGTGCTTACGGGCCAAACAACAGCTCAGATTACCCACACTTTTTGGAGTCCCTAGAGGGGGTACTGGAGAGTGCTCCACCTGGGGACTCCCTTGTTCTGCTGGGGGACTTCAACGCTCAAGTGGGCAATGACAGTGAGGCCTGGAGGGGCGTGGTTGGGAGGAACGGCCACCCCGATCTGAACAAGAGTGGTGTTCTGTTGTTGGACTTCTGTGCTCATCACTTCCGTATGGCTTCGAGGCGATTCTGGTCCACCATCCGGCATCTTGGGGGGGGGGAATCAGTACAGCACCAACACTGTCTATAGTGGTGTGCTGATGACCAAAACTCGGGATATTGTGGGCCGGTGGGCAGAATACTTTGAAGACCTCCTTCCTCCTTTGACAGTGAGGCCTGGAGGGGCGGCAATCCCATGCCTCCTCAAACATGCCTTCTGTTGTGGAAGCTGAGCCTGGGGACTCTGGATTGGGCTCTCCAATCCCTGGGGTCGAGCTCGCCGAGGTGGTCAAAAAGCTCCTCGGTGGCAGAATCCCAGGGGTGGATGAGATCCACCCAGAGTTCCTTAAGGCTCTGGATGTTGTAGGGTTGTGTTGGCTGATGTGACTCTTCAATATTGCATGGACATCGGGGGCAGATTGGGGTGGTGGTCCCCCTGTTCAAACAGGGGGACTGGAGGGAGTGCTCCAATTACAGGGGGTCACACTCTTTAGCCTCCCTGGCAAGGTCTATTTGGTGGTTCTGTAGAGGAGGGTCCGTTGGATTGTTGAACCTCGGATTCAGGAAGAACAGTGTGGTTTTCGTCCTGTTGTGGAACACTGGACCAGCTCTACACCCTCAGCAGAGTCCTGGAGGGTGCATGGGAGTTCGCCCAAGAAGTCTACATGTGTTTTGTGGACTTGGAGAAGGCGTTTGACCGTATCCCTCGGGGAGCCCTATGGGGGGTTCTCCGGGAGTATGGGGTACCGGGCTCCTTGATACGGGCTGTCAGGTCCCTGTATGACCGGTGTCAGAGTCTGGTCCGCATTGCCAGCAATAGGCCGGGCTTGTTTCCGGTGAGAGTTGGACTCCGCCAGGGCTGCCCTTTGTCAACCATTCTGTTCATTACTTTTATGGACAGAATTTCTAGGCGCAGCCAAGGTGTGGAGGGGATCTGTTTTGGTGATCTTAGGATTGCATTTCTGCTTTTTGCTGATGACGTGGTCCTTTTGGCTTCTTCGGGACGCGATCTGCAGCACTCGCTGGAGCGGTTCGCAGCCGAGTGTGAAACGGCTGTGATGGCTATCTGTGCCTCCAACTCTGAGGCCATGGTCTTGAGCTGGAAAAGGGTAGAGTGCCTTCTCCGGGTCGGGGGGGTGTCCTGCCCCAAGTGGAGGAGTTCAAGTATCTTGGGATCTTGTTCATGAATGGGGGAAGAAGGGAGCAGGAGATCGACAGGCGGATTGGCGCAGCGTCTGCCGTCAAGCGGGCGCTGTACCATTCCGTCGTGGTGAAGAGAGACAAAAAGCGAAGCTCTCGATTTTCCGGTCGATCTACATTCCCACCCTCATCTATGGTCGTGAGTTTAGGGTCATGACCGAAAGAACGAGATTGTGGATACAAGTGGCCGAAATGGGTTTTCTCCGTAGGGTGTTTGGGCTCTGCCTTAGAGATAGTCAGTCATCAGTCATCTGGGAGGGACTCAGAGTAGAACTGCTGCTCCTTCACGTCGAGAGGAGCCAGTTGAGGTGGCTCGGGCATCTGGTCAGGATGGTGAGGTGTTCCGGGCACGTCCCACTGGGAGGAGGCCCCGGGGAAGACCCAGGACACGCTGGAGGGACTATGTCTCTCGGCAGGCTTGGAAACGCCTTGAGATTCCTCCGGAGGAGCTGGAAGAAGTGGCTGGGGAGAGGGAAGTCTGGGCCTCCCTTCTGAAGCTGCTACCCCACGACCCGACCCCGGATAAGCGGAAGAAGATGGATGGATGGATGAATGGATGGATGAATGGATACCATGGTCAGTAAACCATTTACCAGTGGTTTTGCCACTGAGCAGGTGCCAGGTCTTGCTGAAAAACGAAATCTTAATCTCCATAAAGCTTTTCAGCAGATGGAAGCATGAAGTACTCCGAAATCTCCTCATGGCTAGCTGCATTGACCCTGCCCTTGATAAAACACAGTGGACCAACACCAGCAGCTGACATGGCATCTCAGACCATCAGTGACTGTGGGTACTTGACACAGGACTTCTGGCATTTTGGCATTTCCTTCTCCCCAGTCTTACTCCAGACTCTGGCACCTTGATTTCCGAAAGACATGCAAAATTTGCTTCCGTCCAAAAAAGGTACGTTGGACCACTAAGCAACAGTCGAGTGCTGCTTCTCTGTAGCCCAGGTCAGGCTCCTCTGCCGCTGTTTCTGGTTCAAAAGTGGCTTGACCCAAGGGCGTAGGTTTGGTATGAAGTTTTGGTGGGACCTTACAACTTACTGACCCCCCCGGACCGACCATTTTTGACCAGTGGTAACCTGGTTTGTATTCACACTAACTTAACTTAATTTAAGACTAACACTTCAAACCATATTTGCTGAGATAATTTCACAGTATATTACATATCTGAGAACTAACACCTCACCTGGAGCCCTGAAGCTCCAGCCACCTCTCCATCGTTCTGCTCTGCCCCTTGCTCTGCTGTCTGAGCATCCTATGTGAAAAAATATTTCATAATTAACAGACCTATTCTACCTCACATTCAGTGCTGACTTTACTAAACACCGGACTTTACAACAAATGCGTTGCGTGATAGATATCTAACTCATGGGTTCACTCACTGTACTTACAGCCGAGGTAGCGAAATAACTTCTAATGTCTGTTGTCCTTTTCTTTTTTGGTGGCAACATGGTCTCGGAGACTCATAATAAATGTCAAACTCAGAAGGAGACGTGTTCACTTTCAGCACCGTGGACCAAACTTCCGTTCCGCGTGTGACCAGCTGGCCGCCGCCTGTTGCAGCCAATCCAAGAATGTAGATCCACGGTCTTTGAGCCAATAGCGGGTCGTCATAGTTCATAACAGCGAATTTTAAAATGAATGCTACCACTGCATAGTATATTGAAATATTAAACTAATCAATGTAGATTTTCGTTTATTTATTTTGTTTTTGTTAAAAAATACATATGTTTTTTTTTTTATTAATATGGCAAAAATTGGTCAGGAGTATTTTATATCCCTTGAATATTGGTCGTGACATGTCACCGTCCATACCCAAACCTACGCCCATGGCTTGACCTGGGGAATGCGGCACCTGTAGCCCATTTCCTATACATGCCTGTGCACGGTGACTCTGGATGTTTCTACTCCAGACTCAGTCCACTGCTTCCACAGGTCCCCCAAGGTCTGGAATAGGCCCTTCTCCACAATCTTCCTCAGGGTCTGGTCACCTCTTCTCATTGCTTTTTCTGACACACTTTTTCCTTCCCACAGACTTCCCACTGAGGTGCCTTGATACAGCACTCTGGGAACAGCCTATTCATTCAGAAATATCTTTCGGTGTCATACCCTCTTGCTTGAGGGTGTCAATGATGGCCTTCTGGATAGCAGTCAGGTCGGCAGTCTTACCCATGATTGGGGTTTTGAGGCATAAACCAGGCTGGGAGTTTTAAAGTTTAGAGTTAATTTGTTGATACAGATGATTAGGTTCATAGCTCGTTTAGAGACCCTTTTCATGATATGCTAATTTTGTGAGATAGGAATTTTGGGTTTTCATGAGCTGTATGCCAAAATCATCCGTATTAAGACAATAAAAGACCTGAAATATTTCAGTTTGTGTGCAATGAATCTAAAATATATGAATGTTTAATTTTTATCATTACATTATGGAAAATAATCAACTTTATCACAATATGCTAATATTTTGAGAAGGACCTGTATTTACCTGCTCTATGTTTTTCTAGTTCTGATCCCCGGGGACCCTGCGCAAATTCTTTTTGCAAACTTATTTTGTTTCTGTTATTATTAGCATTTTGCTTCATTACTTGCTCATACTCATTTTGTGAGACTAGAAATGCTGGTCACAGTAGTCAAAAAATGTGCTTTATCCCTCTCTAAAAGGGATGAAGCAAAATCCCTTGCTTTATGGACAGACATAATGCAAGGGATGTCCACCATTGCTTAAAATGGTGGACTACCATTTTAAACAATGGTGGACAACCATTGTTTGGTTCTGTCGACATTGTATACACATTCCTTAGACCCCACACAGATAAGACAGTGTTATGCATAAAGGGTTTGTTGCCATTTATGATATATTCGGAGATGTCAAAACATAGATCACATAGAGATAATGGGTGACCCACTTACAATTGTAACTTACAATGCAAAAGGGCTCCACAATCCAGCCAAAAGAAAGAAAATATTGAATCAATTAAAACAAATTAATTTTCACAAGGCTTTTTTGCAAGAAACCCATCTATCTGATACAGAGCATAAAAAATTAAAAAAAATCTTGGGCAGATAAGGCTTTCTACTCATCCCACCTGTCGGGGGGAAAAAGAAGGGTGTTGTCATACTTGAGCTTTAAATGCTTTAAAATCCAAAACTATGGGACCGTCTTGGACAGAAGCCACTATAGTAGTAATCCACAAAGAAGGCAGGATCCTACAGACTGCCAGTCTGTAGGATCCTGCCAATCTGCATTCACTGTTGAATACAGATTCACGCATACTCACAGCAACTCTAGCAAGACGACTTAACAAATTCATCACCCAAATCATACATCCCGATCAGACAGAATTTATTGTAGGCAGGTAATATGCTGATAATCTGAGGCGCCTACTAAACCTAACAAGCATTCAAAAAGAGAGAAGGATTGAATCAGCAATCATACCCTTAGATGCCCAAAAGGCGTTTGATAGAGTGTCCTGGAAATACTTAATTTATACTTTGAAACATTTTGGATTTGGTCCACATTTTGTTGACTGGATGCAAACACTTTACTCCTCTCCACAGGCAGCAGTTAAAGTTAATGGCTTTAGGTCTGCTTGATTTTCATTAGAACGGGGTGCCCACTCTCGCCATTAGTATTGAATCATTAGCCCAAATCATTAGAGATGATGCCAATATTAAAGGGATAGAAATTAACAAGGAAGTACACAAAATCTCATTATATGCTGAAGAGATGAGCTCTTCCAGGTGGGGGATTGTTAATTTAGGTTCAGTCTAATACAATAATACATCATCTCTCAATATGGATTTTACTCAGGCTACAAAATCAACATAGAAAAGGTGGAAGCTATGGATGTAAATGGAACAATATCAGACTTCATAAAAGTACAGACCCAAGAACGGTATCAAATATCTGGTTATTCAAATACCTCCACTTCTATGTGACCTCTATGAGGCAAACTATAGCAAACTTCTACCAGTCCTTAAAAATGACCTGGAGGGTTGGGATACACTCCATATCTCTCTGATAGGTCTTGTTGAAAGTATCTGTGTGAATATTTTACCAAGACTACTCTATATAAATAGAGTAGTCTTGGTACTCTATATAGACTACCTGGACTACTATTCTACCTGGAAGCATCTGGTAGCAGATGCTTCCAGGTAGAATCTGAAATAGTCCAGGTGCTAACTGTGAAGATTCCCAAATCTACCTTTGACACTTTAGATCAGGGGTCACCAACACGGTGCTCGGGGGCACCCAGTCGCCAGAGGGGACCTTATCAGTCGCCCATGGAGCAAGTTCTAAAAATAGCCATTGTCATTAGGGAGCACTGCCAACAAATATATTTAATTTAATGTTTTTACATTGAATTAATAACATTTGTTTATATTACTATTTAAAAAAAAAAAAGTAAATTACAAAAAATTTTTAAAATAAATTGCTTTATGCATAAAACTCTTTTCCATGGTTAAAGTTCAAAACTATGCGCAGACACCTGCAGGATTTTATCGGAGGGCAGCAGCACCTGCAGGCTGCTCCCTCTCTGCCTACCTTAAGATTTTCTTTGAAGTGAAAAAAGAAAAGAATAATTTCTGAAATTTTTATTATAAAACCCTCTTTACAATTAACAAAATTGTGGGAACAAAAGAACTAATGTGTCAAAACATCTTGTATGCAGCGCAAGTCTGAGTCTGTGGGGGTCAAAGGGCACGCCAAAGCTTAAATCTTATTGGTCTGTTTGATTTGTTTATTTGGCAGTGTAACAAGACGACCTTTTGCGGTTGGATTTTACAGTGAGGATGAACCTTTGAGGCAGAGTCAGGTGGAAAACAGCAGTGGTTTATTCTTCACTCACAGAATCAACAACACTTCACAGGTGAAACTACAGCCTTAAATAGACCCAGCTGTGACAGACCAAACCACATTTAATTGACAGGGGAAACTCAATTCATCAATCTCCACCTATTTAAATAAAATACATTTTATTAAATACAACACTTACATTTAGTTTTTATAAATATTTTCTGTTTTATCATTACACCCTAAATAAACCACCACAAAACCCATAAACAATTCCCCCCCTACTCTTTTCAATGGCCTCTCCCAGAAGCTATATATGGTGTCTGGACCCCCCGGGGTACAATTTGTCCAAATACCCTGGAGAGGATACAGAAAAGACAGGTGAGTCACTCCATAATAGCACTTCACACTCTACAGATTATGCACAACATTTGCTCAGTTTTTTACCCACCAGTAGCTCATTGCTCTGAGTAACAATTATCCTCTCCTCACAGACAACCAACCTCACTTCTCAATGAGAAGCAGCTGTGTAGAGCCCAGAACAAAGGATACATGCTAATTACTAAAATACTCAATAAATATAATTAAACTTCTTGTGTGCAAATTATTATTGTTGTGCAAATTATGCTTTAAGTGCAATGCTAAATAAAGTACTTGTTAATAAAGTGCAAAATACTTTTAAAGTACTATACAGTGATATATATATATATAAAAATGGTCCCAGTGATGAAGATCTCTTCATTACAGGCAGCTTTGCGCTTTTTCTGTAAGCTAAAAATGAATGAGCAGAGTTTGTACCTCCCGTAGTTCTAAGAGTGGTTTGTTTCCCGGTGGAGCTTTTTACCGTGTTGGTTCTGGCGGGTCGCCGGTTTATGAGCTTCTTTGATGTTTCCTGAACTGGAGAGCTGATAGGTCACCCGTTAACTGACATCTGCCGCTCTTCCTGAGCGTCGCGCCAAGACTGTGGGTTCAACAATTTAATGTAGTCGGTACGTTCCCCAATTAATCAAACATTGTTGCTTCACCTTCTCCTTTTGGACGTCTGACACCACCTGAACCTGGGAATCAACATCCTCCTCTTTCCGTGGATCTAACAGGTCGGCTTCACTTCCATGTCTTTATTATTTAGCATTGTTTGTCCATCCATCCATCCATCCATTTTCTATACACCCTTTCTCCCTAATGGGGTCGGGAGGGCATTGTTTGTGTAAAAAAAAAAAAAAAAAAAAACGGAAAAAAAAGGTGCGCTGCTTTAGTGGTCTAGGATTGTGCGGCATTTGTGCGACATGCACATGATGCGCGTTGGAGAGATGGTTGTGCTCTTGCATGTCAGGTGCAGTGATAGTTTTGTACCTTCCAATCTGTTGGACATTTTTTTTCGACATCTGCTGGTGTCAGCCAACAGCTGACCCGTCAGCTTTTAAGTTTGCAAAAGAGCAAAAAAATCTAAGGCAACCCGCCAGAACCGCCCACACTTTAAAAAGCTCAGGCAGGATCTTAGAACTATGGGAGATTCAAACTCCACTCATCATTTTTAGCTCACAGAAAAAGCAAACTGACCAATAAGATTTAGGCTTTGGCTGCACTTTGACCCCCCACAGATTCACACTGATGCACTACATACAAGATAATAATAATCATATACACATATATATATATGATTATTATTATAAAGGCTGATGGTGACCCCTGCTTTAGATAAAATAACTGGATTCATTTGGCAAAAAAAGCGACCTAGAATCAGATTCAAAACTCTGCAGTTACCTAAACCCAATAATAGCGTAATTAGTCAGATATATGACCTGTTTCTGTCCATAAATGTGCACGATTCCACAAACATAAAGCATAAATGGGAGACTGAATTGCAGTAGTCAGTAGCAGGGGACACATGGGAAGAAATATGTACTGAAGCACAATTAACAACAAATTCTAATACATGGAGAGAATTCAAATGGAAAGTAATGCCGTAGTCCAGTTTTTCAGAATGCCAGTAATAACCAGTAAAATGGACCCAACACAACCCAGTTCATGCTGGAGAAACTGCGGGACGCAGGATGCAAATCATACGCATATCTTTTGGGATTGTCCTAAACTAAGTGTATTCTGGGAGGTCATTTTTGAAGCTCTCAAGGTAATTTTCAGGAGAAATGTTCCAAAAACTCTCTTGGTGGCAATTTTGGGAGTAATACCCGATGGATTAGACAGGAAGGATGATAGATATCTTCTAAGAATCTTGCTCACAGCAGCATTGAAATGCATAACTATCAGGTGGCTGAAGCCAGGACCTCCTACATATAACACATGGATACAAAAAGTTTGGGACATTCATTTGATGGAGGAAATCACATATACCTTAAGGCTTCAAAAAACAGTTGTTAATATAAGATGGAGCCCTGTCATACGGTTATTATTTCAGTGACACAATTACAGGAATGCCCTTTTGCACTTGTGTGTTCTCATGGGTCAGTTTAAAATACCAGGGTGCTTAAGAATGTATGGAATACTTAACTCAGGGGGGATTTAATCAGATAACGGCAAAATAAAATAAATACCAAACATATGTCTGTTGATTTTGCTCTGTTGTTTTGTAGCCATTTTTACATTTGTTAAGAACATCTACTGTCTCAGCTTCTGTTGCCTCGTTATAATGCAGATGATAAATGTCAGTAAGAGACAGAAGAATGTAACTATGAAGATGTGTTGTCAAAAAAAAGCCTCAGTGAAAACGTGTTTATATTTTCTTAACTCTTCAATGCAAAAAAAAAAGGTTTTTTCACTACATGTTTATGTTTGTGGAATGTTGAGATGAAACTGCACATGAAAACATTCCTTTATTAACCATTCAAATTACCTGGTGATCCTTACAAGACTTGCCTATTGTGAGGTAATGCAAAAGTTTTCAAGGGAATTCAATACTTGTGTGAGGTAATAGAAAAGACAGAAAAATCCTCCATGTCTCCTGGGAGGGTGGGGGCACCATAGTATTCCACATTTTTTGTGTTTCAGTTTTATCTGTGAAATGCCACCTACTGGAATGGCATAGTATTTTCTAACTGAGCTCACGGTGTAGTAGCTTAAAACCATGTAATGGATCCAGGTCTGACAGAGACATATTTAAGATGATTCTTTGACTGAACATTGTATAAACTGACTGTATACAATTCAGTGTTTCCCAACCCTGGTCCTCAAGGCACACTGCCCTGCATGTTTTAGGTATTTCCTTGCTTCAGTGCAGCTGATTTCAATTGATGACTGATTAACAGGCGTTTGTTGAACTGCAATCAGTTGAATCAGGCACATTAAAGCAGGGAAACCTCTAAAACATGTAGGACAGTGTGCCTTGAGGACCAGGGTTGGGAAACACTGGTTTACATGATGTTCATGCAGCGCATCATTCTGACTTTTGCTTTGTTTCCCAACTGCAGAGAGGGTCTTGTAGTGAACACCTGATTGATAGGAAAACAATGGCCATGTAGCACTGAAACAAATCTGTACTCAGTGACTTGTATTTTTGAATTTGAATTGACTTCAATTACTCTTGATCAATTCAGAGTCTTTTGTGTATGTACTCCACAATGAATAATCCCAAATAATAATACTCAACCACAACTGCCAGTATTTTACAGTAAATTAGAAACTTTTTTTACAGTGTAGAAGATGGTGGTGATGTAACGTAGGATTCAGTGTTCAATGAGGCCTATACATATTCATAAAGATGTTTCACTTTAGAGCCAAACAGGAAAACAAAATCTACTTAGAAGTCACTGTGGAGAAACATTTCACCATGTAAATGTGCAGAACAACAGTGGTGTCTTCTAGGGCAGCTGATAACCTAATCATAACCAAATAGTGTGGAAATAATAAAAAATGTAAAAGTAAAAAAGAAAAATCTGCCTGGAATTGTTTCTGTGTCATGGCTTGCCTGTTCTCCTTTTTGCTTATTATTAATATGATTTACCTCACACCCTAAAGCTCCACCTGAATCTCTTATTTCTTCCCCAAACCATTTATTTTCATAATAAAATTGTTTTATTCTTATTTACAATGTAACTGGCTAATACATATTTTGCTAAGCTAATTTAAGACCTCTCCTGAGTTTCCTCAGTCTCTCAGTCTCATTGTGAGAAAATAACAAAACACATTAAGTCCTGACGTGGAATGCTAACTCCACATAAGTCCACAATAAAGGGCAATAAAGTCAAGGACAAACAGACTAAAAAGCAGCTTCTTTTTAGTCTGTTTTTCCTTTTAGTCTATCAGTACCTGTTGTTGTACTGAATACAGCCAATTTATTTATTTACGTATTTGTTTGTTTTCCTTAACATCCTAGTTGTTTCTGTGTTTTTCTACTATATTCTTGAGATATACTTATTATTTTATTCAATTATTTAACTTGCCTTTGAAAGTTGCTATTTAAAAAATTTTGTTGTGCACAATGACAGTAAAAGGAATTCTAATTCTGCTAGAGTCCGATATTGGGACTCTACCAGAATCTCTGTTCTGGTAAACAGTAGCACGCTGACAACATTCTGGCTAATGTTAAGACAGCAAAGAAAATGATGGATAACCAAGGCAACTAGTGACAGTTTAAATGCAGGCTAGCTCTTTTTGACGTCAGATTGCTCATGCATCCACCATATTTACGAAAAAATAATCCCTTTGTATTATATGGGTAATCTTATTTTTCAACACACTTTCAACACTTTTGGGACTTTTCTGCAGAGAAATGATCATTAGAGTACAGAAGATGAAGTACGGAGCCATCTGTTCTCTATACTTGCTTCGTCTATTGATCTTGAAGATTTTTAGTTTTAGGGAATAAGAACAGGCATGGTTGTTCACTGGGGTAATTATTCACATGGTTAATTCACCGCCAGATGTCCCGTTAGCACAACACAGAGGTAAGTTTAAAACATTTCAAACCATGTTTGAATTTAGCATTTGACGTTTAACTTTGTGAATTATTTACATTTATACTGACAATTTATGCAAAGTTCCAACATCTTGTCGGTGACACTTAAACCGGACATCATCATTGTTGTCAAAATAATACTGGCAGATGAACTTGTTAGCGATCCTTGTGTTAAACATCCAAACATATACTATGCTTGAAAGCCACATGTTGTGCACTAATACAAAATCGTCCTGTCTTAACTGCAGTTAAGACGCAATCCTTATCAGACAGGTATCCATAAACTGAGAAAACTATCCATCCATCCATTTTCTGTACACCCTTATCCCTAAAGGGGTCAGGAGGGGTGCTGGTGCCTATCTCCAGGTGACGTTCTGGGATCACCTGGACAGGTTGCCAGTCTGTCACAACTAACTGCCGATGGCATGTATTAATTGCTATTCATAGCCAAACCAAAACTATTCTCACATATTAACTTGTTGATTTGAAGGAAGACAAATATTCTTCAGTTACTACAGAGATAAAAAATAGCTGGGGCAGCTGGCAGAGCTGAAGTATTGTTACCTGAAAAAGTAGAATGCTATCAGCATTAGAGCTCCAAGAACAGCTCCAACCGTAACTCCAGTTAAGGCTGATACTCCCAGTCCACCTAATCATGAGAAGTTGAGAAGAAGAAAAACGCAAACATACACATTATCAAGTCAATGAAGCTGAATGTTCTATGTGTTCTTCAAACAGGGAAATATGTTTACATGAATGATTTTCCACTTCTTTTTCTTTTTTTGGCACTTCCTTTCTTCTTTTCAGAGTGAAATGATCAGTGTTGAAGGCAGGCAACAGCTGAAACGTTTTATTTTCCCCAAAGTAGTTCACTACCACCTGAAAATCAGATATTTATATTACTTTCACAAACGTTTACAATCTTTTATATCTGAGGACTGATTCAAGGTACTTTACTTTTTAGGGAACTTTTAATATTTTAATTACCTCATAGCTACCTGCTTCAATGTTGGTCATAGCCATCAAAGAGAAATCGCCGACTCTGTCACCATTGACATCTATGGATACCTGACCAGCAATTCCTATTCATAACCATAAAAAAAGAAATCATATTAAATACCTTAGTGTTAAAATTAACTAAAATATTGCTGTTCGTGACTCATAATTACTTCAAAAATATATGTCATGGTCTTTGGAATGCTTTTGCCCACACACAGAACACTTAAGGAAACCAGATGGGAAAGAATAATAAAGTTTATTATAAAATAGAAAAGAATAATGGCTTCTACAACTTGTCCAAGGTTCAGGAAATGGTGTAACTGGAGCACTGAAAGTGAAGCAGGGAGAAGGTGAATATCTGGGTGACACGCTCAGCCCCATTATAATACACAAGAACAGGTGTTTTTGCAATGGTTAATTTTCCTGCACTAATGGCACTGCTGTCTGAATACCAGGCATTTTTCTCTTTTTGCAATGTGAGAGCCTTTGCAATTATTGCAGTCAGCAATAATATGTGACTGGGGCCTAGGTCATTGCTGCTGTTTGATCCTGTAAAATACTCATCCAGCCTCCACCTCAGGCCTCTTCCATTTACATTCAACCACATTAGCTTGGCTAGATAATGTTTTGCTTCCCTCCTCTGTCATTTCATGAATGTGGCAGATTGAAACAGCTTTTACCAGAGTTTAATCACTGTCTCTTAATAAAGCCTTTCTGAGAGAGTCACTTGGGATGCCATAAACCGGCGATTTTCAAAGTGTGAGGCACGCCTCCCCTGGGGGGCGCCAGAGCACTTTAGGGGAGGCGCGGGGCGAGGGAAAAAATAAACCGGAAAAGCTATCTGCTTGCTGTCTACTGATGTGAGAGAAACGTCTTTTACGCACACGATCAACTCTGTGGATTTAGGAAAAAGTTGGTACTGTGGGGTGCGCGTGTGGAGCGGGGATCAGTGGAAATGTTTCTCCCCTTAGAGGATGTTTTGGCCAGTGATGTCAGTAACGTTACTGACTTCGGACCACTTTCTTCAGTAACGAGTAATCTAACGCGTTGCTATTTCAAATCCAGTAGTCAGACTACAGTTACTTATCAAAATCATTTTTGCGTTACTGTGCGTTACTATCTTCTTTTGTTATTTAATCGTATTTCCTCAACGCGTCTTGTCGAGTGACCGACGTCTCTATGCAACAGAAATGTTAAAAATGGAGGGAGATGCACATTTTGTTGGTGGAAAAACTGGAACTATTTTGAGTTTCTGTCGACAAGTCCGATTATTATGAGCGGCTTTGGGCTTCATTTTTTTAAAGTCGCTTGAAAATTTAACGAGGTGCGGGTTGCGCCTTTTTGGGCTCGTTTTTGAACGTGAAGTTACTCATTTGGGCTTGGAAATAATCAGAGACTCAATAAATCCAAGAATTTGTCCGTCATTAAGGTAGTTTTAGTCCGTCTCTCCCTGTCCATCATTTCCCGGATGATCCGTCCCGCTGTGTTTTTAATGTCAACTTAATGTTTTACCTCTGAATGACGTCGAGCTTCACGTTGCGCTCCAGAAAACTGCAAACATCGAGACCAATATGAACAGCGCAATAAACGTGAAAACAGCCACGAATGAACGTGTCCGTAGTTGGCAATAGTTATAATGGCAACTTAACGCCACTATAATTATTAATATTACGGTAAGTGTCACAAATCTGTGCAACCATCTTAGCTGTGGAGCTGCAGGAGGAGCTCTGTGCGCTGCGCAGAACCTGGAGGCTGGGGGGAGGAGGGATGGGGGCTTTAAAATCCCTCTTAGAGTTTTCCAGACAACAGTGGACCACACAAATTACTCACGTTTTTTTATTTTTTTGTACAATCTCCTCTTCAGCTCAACCTTTTCAGTGGAGACACATTGTTGATGTTACCATTATAAAATAACTTACAATTAAGTATCAGCAAAGATCAATGTGATTTTCACAGTAGGTGGAGCGTTGTTGTTAGCAGCTGCTGAAAGTAACTAAAAAGTTTCTTTTAATGTAACTTAGTTACTTTCCAATTCAAGTAGTCAGTAATATAACTAAGTTACTTTTTCAAGGAGTAATCAGTAGTCCCATTATAGTTACTTTTTCAAAGTAACTATGCCATCACTGGTTTTGGCCAGAGCGGGGCTGAAGGTGGAGTTTTTACAACTGAACTGTGACATGGAGCTCATGTCACAGTTCGGGGGTGGGGTGGGGGGTGGGGGGGCGTAGCAGGCATTGTGCTCCTTGGAGGGGGTTCACCCTTTCATACTTTGAAAACCCCTGCCATAAACTATCCTGTCCCAGATGGGATAGTCAGTAAGTTCACTGAAATTGCAGGTTTTAGCTTTTATTTTTAAATTGCTGATAAAAGACTCAATGCTGTCATCCAGTTTTTGATTTCTGGATGAAACTTGTGCCGCTCCATTGTTCTATTGCATACGGGGTTGCAAATTTTGCAGAATTTCCATTTCAAAAGTCTGTATCCTCCCTTGATTCTGCTAATGTGATGATGGCTCCATCCTGGTCATGTACAGCAGCAGAGTAGACAAACGAGCGCTACTGCTCAATGCTGTCTGGACCTGTATTGTTGAGAAGAATATAAGCCGGCTTGTCATGGTGTGCAGCAGCAATAAAAATGCTGTACTCCCGTTCGAAAATGCGACAGTTTTCTGCCACATTCTCATTGAAAACCACAGGGTAGGATCTGTGAAAACCATCATATCCAGGACATGTGCACTCCAGGCAGCAGGCATAGACTGACGATGAAGAAAAAAATCCAATGGAAGAGCAGAAAATAAGGAGGAAAAAAGCCTTTGAGTGACAGTTTTACAATTTCTTCTGAAATGTAAATGCTTGTTCATTGTAATAAAAAGTAAGACAGACAACTGGAAATGAACTCACTGAAAAGGTGTTTTTAGTGATAAGAACTGTAGCTAACAGCTTGCACATGTAATGTGCATGTAATGTCTCAGACCGAGACATTACATGCATACCACCTGTACGGCAACCGCTATAGACAAAATAATCATTTCACAAATGATCTACTGATAGTAAATGTGTATGCATTATTTTTAGGTTATAATTGAAAAATAAGCGAAATGGCATGCCAGCACTCCTAAGCATGACCGCACTTTAAGCCACCATCTTTAAAATTGACAAGAATACTTTTTGAGAAGCATCTGATAAAGAAGAAATATGATTCTTCTTTTGTGAAGAACCAAATGGCTAAAAATGGAAATTGCAAAATCATTATTCATGGAGGAGGATGGCCTGCAAATAGATGCAATGTTCTCTCCATGACTCTTTTGTTAGCTTTGCTTAAGGGTTTCATATGCATACTGAAGCAGGTTTAGTGTTGCCAGGTGATTTCCAGGTGGTCTGTGTATGTAAAGTGTGTGCAAATACCAATGTCCCCCAGCCACATGGCCACGCATCGACTGTTCAGCACCAGATGAAGTATGGGAGAGCCTTAAGTCAGGTTTTCGCACTTTTTGCACATTAATCAGAACACAGAAGTCGCTCCATCATTATGTCTTCTGAGATGGAATATGAAGTAGGGTTTTACAACAGGTTTGGTTTATATACTATACCAAAGCAAAAAATCTTTTTTTCTTTTCATTGTGTTAATGAGGGTGAGCCTTGTGCTACTTAGATAACACTATCTGGAGCCAGTGCACTCATTCTATGGCTACTGCCTGCCATCAAGTGAAACATGATGTATCTTAGAAGATGATTCACTTAGAATTACTGAGTATATATTGGAATTCATCTATATGAACACATTTTAACAGCTTCATAGTGATTGCACTTAAATAATCATTAAAAACAGCCCATGTCTTTCTTAAGAATGCAACCTTCATATTCCCTAAATAAGATGTTATGTTGTTTCATATAAGTTGCAAACAAAAATGAGAGTAAAAGAATGACGGTCAGTATTATTAGTGTAGATTCCCAGTTATTAAGGGCATGATAATCATAATATCTTAAATAGAAGACAACTGGAAAAATAACCTCACAGGTAAAATTCATTTTCACTTCTGATCATGGCTAGAAGGCTCTTAAGAAATACTCAATCATATAACAATCATAATTCACAAGTGTGGATTTGCAAGTAAGAAAAAAGTCTCAAACACACAGCCAAGGAAACTCTTACTTGGTTTCAGAGAAAGAAAGTAAAATTTCTAGAATTGCCCAATCAAATTGCCTGACAAATATTTAATTGAAAAACTATAGAAAGACCTAAAGATCAGTGTGCAAAGAAATAATTTCCAGAACTTCAAGTAAGGCATATTCAAACTGAGAAAATGTGGACGTATTCAATATTTATTTTACTTCCTACATCCCAGGTTACTTGCAAAACATCAGAAGAACAAGTTGTTAAAATAGAATTATGTATAAACTTAGCTTTATTGAAAGTTTATTAAGAGTAGTGTGATTTACCTTCAAAAGTTCTGTTCCACATGTGTGAGGTTATCTCAGTACCGTTTGTCTTTGAGTATCCATTCTTCATGCCTTCATATAATGCAATGGAATATAGCACCATGGCATCATGGAATCCTTCAACAAACATGTTAACCTGACAAGATAAAAGATGTGCTAAGTCAAAAACAGGAGATGACCTAAGTAGACTGTTACTGCTGGGTAAGACAACAGCAAAGATCAGCTAAGTTTCCATGTAACCAGGAACATACATGATCTTAGCCATCCTTTTAATGGAACCCTAACTGAAGACAGGAACCTGAAGAATAATGTAAAGACACACAAAACAAGCACTCCCAATTATTTTAGCCCACATGGGTACAGGCCATATAATTCATGAATATCATGAAATAGTTTATTTACGCCTTTTGGTTTTTATGAGTTTTTACGGATCCCTTTTGGTCTTTAAAGCGCAGCGCAGACTTTCCAGCAGCTTATGGATTCAGTCCTGCAGGGTGTTTTAATTCGTCTATTTGGACGGTGGCTAGTCCCTCTGCAGAAGAACACATGATGCACCTTCGTCAGCCGTTTGTTAGACTCTGTGAACATGGCCTGATTGTTACCCCAGCTAAATGCCAGTTTGGACTGCTTGATGTTGAGTTCCTGGGACACAAAGTGTCTTGTGAAGGGGCGGTTCCTGCAAAGGTTGAAGCAGTTTTCGCTTTTCCCTGCCCTCCCTCAGTGAAGCCCCTGCAAGAGCTTTTGGGGATGGTAAACTTTTAGAACTGTTTCATCCAAACGCACAGCTCACCTCATACTCCCCTTGTATGAAGCACTTAGAGGCAAAAAAGGGGACCAACAGATAGAGTGGACCCCTGAGAGGGTGCAGGCATTCGATGATGCCAAACAGGCTGTGGCTAATGATGCGCTTTTGGCCCATCCATCTCCAGTGGCTCCTGTGGCTCTAACAACTGACGCCTGTGATTATGCAGTTGGGGCAGTTTGTGAGCAATGGGTGGATGGTACCTGGCAACCCCTTGCTTTTTTTTTTAGCAGGAAACTTTGTGAAGCTGAAAAAAAAATAGCACCTTTGATAGGGAACTGCTTGCCCCTTTTTCTAGCAACACACGATTTCCGCTTCATGTTGAAGGGCAGGGACTTTACTGCTTTTGTTGACCCAATCCTCTCACTTTTACTATGGCAAAAGTTTCTGAACCATGGTTGCCTCAGCAGCAACAGCATTTGCCTGTCATTTCAGAGTTCACCGTTGATATTCAGCATGTGGCTGGCAAGAATAATCTGGTGGCTGACTGTCTGTCCAGAGCAAAGGTTGCTTCTATGCATTTAGGTGTGGACTACCTCGCCATGGCCACAGACCAACTGACCGACCAGGAAGGTTGGTCTGTTGGTTCCAAAGGCCTTTGGCCTTTGGAACCTTGGCCTTTGGTCCCTACTAGTTGGCGTTGGCAGGTTTTTGATGCAGTTCATTCCCATTAACACACCTGGGTTTTAAAGCTTCTGTTAAACTGGCAGGGACAAAGTTTGTGTGGCCGGGACTCCATAAAGCTGTACGAACATGGGCAGCTTCCTGTTTGGCTTGCCAGCATGCCAAAGTGCAACGGCACACTAAGGCTCCACTGGAGCACTTTCCTGTTCTGCAACGGAAGTTTGAACATGTGCATGTGGACTTAGTGGGGCCGCTTCCACCTTCCAGAGGTTTCACCTATCTCCTGACGATGGATGGACAGAACTACTTGGTGGCCAGAGGCAGTTCTGCTGTCATCAATCACTTCGGTTGATGTGGCTTGGGGATTTATCTCCTCCTGGGTGTCCAGCTTTGATGTGCCATTGGACTTGACCTCCAACAGAGGTCCCCAGTTCACTTCAGAGTTGTGGACTGCAGTGGAAGATAGCCTTGGGGTTAAACGCCACCGTACTGCTGCCTACCATGTGCAGGCCAATGGTCTTTGTGACAGGTTTCACTGCACAATGAAGGATGCATTGCGGGCCTCATTAATGGATGGTAGCTGGCCTTGGATTTTATTGGGCCTGCGTTCAACTACCAAAGAGGACCTACAGTTTTCTTCAGCTGAGTTGGTCCTGGGCCAGCCTTTGAAGGTACCAGGGGAATTTCTTCTGGGTCCACGGTTGATTCCCAGGGGAGATTAGAATAGTTCTAAATGGGGAATCTAGATCTTTTGTCCAGTTGGCAGCACATCACTGCCTTCCACAGGACCTAATGACATTAGGTCCTTTGTCAACAAGAACCTAATATCTGCTAAATATGTATATATCCACCATGACTTACACTGCTCTCCACTTCAGCCTCCTTATCAATCAATTAAACTTTATTTGTATAGCACATTTCAGCAGCAAGGCATTTGAAAGTGCTTTACATCAAATCAAACACAAAAATACAATGCAACATAGAATCAACAATCAAAACACAACATAGTCAGATTCCGTCAATAAATTTGCAATTGATTACGTTTCAAATAAAACTCTAAGCAAGTGGGTTTTTAGTTGAGATTTAAAGGAAGTCAGTGTTTCAGCTGTTTTACAGTTTTCTGGAAGTTTGTTCCAGATTTTTGGTGCATAGATGCTGAATGCTGCTTCTCCTCGTTTGGTTCTGGTTCTGGAGATGCAGAGCAGACCAGAACCAGAAGACCTGAGAAGTCTGGAAGGTTGATACAATAACAGCAGATCTTTAATGTATTGTGGTGCTAAACCATTCAGTGATTTATAAACTAACAACAGTATTTTAAAGTCTATTCTTTGAGCTACAGGGAGCCAGTGGAGAGACTTTAAAACTGGTGTTATGTGCTGTATCTTCCTGGTTTTAGTGAGAACACGAGCAGCAGCATTCTGGATCAGCTGCAGCTGTTTGATTGATTTGTTGGACAGACCTGTGATGACGCTGTTGCAATAATCAATACGACTGAAGATAAATGCATGGATGAGTTTCTCTAGATCTGGCTGAGACATTAGTCCTTTAATCCTGGAAATGTTCTTCAGGTGATAGAAGGCCGTCTTTGTGACTGTCTTTACGTGGCTCTGAAGGTTCAGGTCAGAGTCCATCACTACTCCCAGGTTTCTGGCCTGATCGCTGGTTTTTAGTTGTAATAACTGAAGCTGTGCACTGACTCTATATCTATAACTCTAGATCTATAACTCTAGATCGTTCCTCTTTAGGTCCAAAAATAATAACTTCAGTTTTGTTTTTGTTCAGCTGGAGAAAGTTTTGGCACATTCACACATTTATCTGTTCTTAGCATCTTTTCAGCGATTGGATGGGGTCAAAGGTCACCTGGTGACATCGTAATGTAGAGCTGTGTGTCATCTGCATAGTTATGGTAGCTAATATTATTTCCTGTTATAACCTGAGCTAGTGGGAGCATATAGATATTGAATAAGAGGGGTCCTAGGATTGAACCTTGGGGTACCCCACATGTGACCTTTGACCTCTTTGATGAGAAGTTTCCAATTGAAACAAAGAAATCCCTGTTCTTTATGTAAGATTCAAACCAGTTAAACACTGGACCGGAGAGTCCGACCCAACTCTCCAGTCCATTCAGTAATATGTCCTGGTCAACACTGAGGTCCAACAGAACCAGCACTGTGGTTCTCCCACAGTCCGTATTTATATGGATGTCATTGAACACGTTTACGAGGGCAGTTTCTATGCTGTGGTGAGACCGGAAACCAGATTGGAAGGAGTCAAAGCGGTTGGTGATCATTAGGAAGCCATTTAACTGTTTAAACAGCTTTTTCAATAACTTTGCTGATGAATGGGAGGTTGGAGATCGGCCTGTAATTCTGCAGTAGTGATTTGTCCAGATTGTTCTTTTTTATCAGTGGTTTGATTACTGCTGATTTTAAAGCCTGGGGGAAAACGCCTGATGAGAGCGATGAGTTACTATTTGGATCAGATCAATAGCAACAACAGGCAGAACTTTCTTAAAGAAATGTGAGGGTAGGACATCCAGACAGCAGGAACTGGAGCTGAGTTGACTTATAATTTCCTCCAGGGTTTTATAATTAAGTAGTTGAAATTGGGTCATTTTTCCTGTATTTGTTTTGTTTGGGTTCAGTGTTGGTACTGACTTTATAGTGGATGTGCAGATTAATCTTCTGATGTTTTGAATTTTCTCTGAAAAGAAACTGGAAAACTGGTTGCAGGCAGCAATAGACTGAAATTCAGGTGGTAACGTGATAGGAGGATTTGTGAGCCCGTCAACTGTTGCAAATAAAGCTGGAGCATTATTAATGTTTTTGTTTATGACATCTGCAAAGAAAGCCTGTCTTGCATGTTTGAGTGTTAAATGATAGTAACGTAGTTTTTCTTTATAGATGTCATAATGAACGTGAAGTTGAGTTTTACGCCATTTTCGTTCTGCCCTACGGCAGAGTTGTCTTGCAGATCTAACTGTTTGTGCATTTCTCCATGGCGATTTCTTCTTACCAGACACAACCTTCATTTTAATTGGGGCAATGGAATCAATGATATCTGAAACTTTAGACTGAAAATCATTTACCAACTTATCTACGTCATTACAGCTTAAGAGTGAGGAAGAAGAGTAGATTTGATTAAATGTTTCTGCTGTGCTTTCAGTGAGAGAACGTTTTGTGATGGTTGCTGTTTGTCCAAGTGGATTAAAGGATAAAGAACTTTCAAAGATAACAGCAAAGTGATCCGACAGGGCGACATCAGTTACAGAGACATTGGAAATATTCACACCCTTACTGATAACCAGGTCCAGTGTGTGTCCTTGAGTGTGTTGCTTGTTTGACATGTTGTGTTAGACCAAAAGTCTCTAAGATATTAGAGCTTTTTAGCCCCTCTGTCTTGGGGGTTGTCAACATGAACGTTAAAATCACCAACAATTATTAAGCATTCATAATTAATACATACGAGAGATAGAAGTTCATTCAACTCAGTAAAGAAATTTTCCACATATGTTGGAGTTTTGTATAAAGTTAGTGTTAAAGTCCGTTTGAGGCCTTTAATCTCAATTCCAAGATACTCAAAAGAAGTAGTGACCCAAAGAAATTTTACTACTATTTACTGTATTCTTAAATATTGAAGCCACGCCTCCTCCTTTTTTATGTTTTCTATTCTCATTTAAGAAATTGTAGTTAGGAGGCGCAGATTCAATTAGTACGATCGGTTCATTATTGTCATTCAACCATGTTTCTGTCAGGAACATAACATCGATATTATGTTCAGTGATGAAATCATCGATTAATAGAGCTTTAGCACAGAGAGATCTGGGATTTAAAAGAGGTAATTTTAGTGACTTGGAGGCCAAGCGTTCTTGAGTCTGAGGTTCCTTTAGGCAGGGGAACCGTCTGAGGTTTGAATTAGGTCCACTGTATTTTATGTTTCTGTTTTTTGTAGCTTTTCTTGTAGTGATCCGGACAGGTAATGTCCTATTTTGCAGTGCCAGGGGGCCAGACACATTCTGGGGGAAGACGGGTGTAAAAATAATATCTGGACCCCGGCCTCAGACCTCAGAAACGCAGAGTGATGGATCCTCTGAGAAATCAGAGGCAGGTGGCTTAAATGTAGTGAGGTCTGTTACATGAGTGCTAAGGAGAGACGTCCCAATTAGAACCTGTTGATTCATTCCGTCTGTAAAATTGAGAAACTCTGGTCCAGAAGACATTTCTCCAAAGGTGTCTTGTGAATCCTGTGAATGAGTGGATGAGCCAGGAGGGGGCGGAGGAGGAAGGGAACCAGTCGCTCCGTCTCCAGTCGATGTTGTATCAGTTTGTTTTGGCTCCTGATACGTGGAGGGATCCATCCTAATCAGACGTCCTCGAGCCTGTTCTTCTGAAGCTATGATGACGTTGCTGTCCTTGTTGATAAAATAAAAAAAAGGTTTGCAGTGAGTAGCTTTATCCCATGTTTATTAAGATTGCATCCGGCTCTTCCAAAAAGGTGAAAGCGCTGCCAATAGATCCAGAGGTTATCGATGAAGGTCACTGAGCTGGCAGAGCAGGTTTTAATCAGCCATTTGTTTCTCATGCCCAGCCTGGAGTGTTTTTCGTCTCCCCATTGAGGTGATGGAATTGGACCACTGAGAAATAACTTCATTTTTAATTTTCCCATAGTGCTCAAAAGAATATTAAAGTCCTTTTTCAGAATCTCAGATTTCTGCTTTGCCAGATCGTTGACTCCAACATGCACAACTAAACACTCAATATCTGGCTGATCAGCGGTTAGAGAGAGAACTTTGCGAGTTAAATCAGACACAGTGTCACCAGGAAAAGAAATCACTCTGGTTTTCTTGGGATTGCAGACGTGACTGATTCCATTTATTGCTTCATCTCCAACAATAAGCACTTTTGGCGTACCTTTCATTTTCCTGGTGGTCACTTTGTCCTTTAGGGCTTTGGGGGGTGGATGTGTTGGTCTTGCCTCATTGTTGATGTTTGATGGTGAGGTTTCACTCAGAGGCTCAGGCTAGAGTGCAGAAAATCTGTTTTTCAGTGGGATTCCCACAGGGTCAGAATGTTTTGAGGTCTGGGCTGGTCGCTCTGTCCTTGGGAGTCGGTGGAGCTGTTTTGGTTGCAGCTGCTTGTTTGTTTTTCTTTGGTGGAGCAGGTGTTGAAGTTGAGGGTGGGTTTCGGCTCAGAGCCGGCCACACTGATTGGTCCAGGTGAGGGGTTCTCCCTGACAGTCGTCTCATCGGATCCGCAGTGTGAGACTTTTGCTTCGGCTTGGCACCCAGAGAGTTCCAGGGTGGGCTGCTTGATGCGAGGCGTACAACCTCTCCGTCGTTTTGAGGAAGAGTTGTCTCGTTTCCACAGTTAGCGTTGATTTCAAAGTTCACCTCCAGCAGTTTGATCTTCATTTCTATAGACTGAAGTCGTTGTATAATACTGCTGAGGTCTCTGGGGTCGGCCAGAGGCATTTTGTCCTGGTTCAACTTGGAGATGAAGAAAAGTAGGTAAAAAATAAAAGTAAGAAAATCCCTCGGTCCTTTAGGTTAGAAGTAATCCAGTTATGATGTCAAAAAAGTAACATATAACTATAGAAACTGTCACTTTAAAAATAACTCAGGCAAAGTTATCAGTAAGGACAAGAGAGAGCAGGATGAGCTGTTCCTCCTTCAGCTGCCACAAGCAATCTCCTGTTTTGCTTGTGGCTTATGATGGTCCATTCCGTGTTTCGGAGAGGGGAGGATTTCTTGGTGGAGTTGGGGAGTAATCAGGAGATTATTTCAGTGGGCCGCTTGAAGCTAGCTCATGTGTTACCAGGGGACGCAGTTGAGTTGGCTCAGTCACTTTGCTATGGTTGTTCCCCAGTTTCTTTACCACTCTGTAAGAGGACAAACCAGCTGTAAGGGTGGTTCCCACATTTTCTGCTACCGTGGCGAAGCAGACCCCTCCCCTTACAGTTTGGTAGCAGTCGATCTGGAGAGTCTCTTTCACTTTCAAACCTTGTTCCTGTGAAAAGAAGCTGTGGTGGCCGACTTATTAAACCACTTAGTCGTAACCGTTAAGTTTTTCAATTGTTTTGTTTGTCACTGCCGTTTAGTTTTTACTTTGTGTGTGTTTTCTTTTATGTAGTTGTGATGTTGTTTCACATGTTATGTGTTTGTGGTATTCTGTGTGTTCAGGAATGTATACTTTTATTGTGAAGGGGAGAGAGTGAGTTTAGAAGACACCAGTGGTTGTCCTGGATTCTATTTTTGGTTTGGATTGGAAGACATTGAGAATAAAACAACACTCAAATTATATTTTCGTCTTTTTCTGCTGACTTCCACAATATAAAAAAGTGGAGAGTAGGTTATTTATGCTAACTTAATTTTTATCACTTTAACATGTACTCTTGCTGCGCAGTTCGGAGTACTTCAGTTTAATTAACACAAAAATAAGGCGACCCACATAGATTTCCAGACAGATAATCAGGAGAGCAGATGTTTAAATTAGCTAATCCAGCAATGCTAGTGTTCAGAGGATCACTTGCTAATGATTGCGAAATTAAATTTCAAAAACATAAATCTGTGTTGGACAGAATGTTCTGTTTGAGGTTATTACGTACTTTTTTGTGTGGGAAATGTTTTGTGTTTTTTTTTTTTTAGTGTTAATGCCTGATGAACTTCAGCAATATCTTTGCTCTGTCCCAGGTTGCTATTTATTTGTTGCCATGGAAACAAGTCTGTGTGTGACATTAAGCTGACAGACTGAGAAAAATATAACGTAAGCACCCATTTTTCTAAATTTTTACCCAAGGCAAATTACATCATTTGTTTGTAGAACGTGGCAATATTCAGAGCAGGTATCAAATAGGATAAAATATTCCAGAAAGTATATTGGAATTAAGGTTTGTTCAATTTAAACCATGGCTCCTACAGTGACAATTAAGTAAAATTAAATTATTGGTCAATATAAAAGATCAATTCACCTTGTTCTCTCTTGTACCATTATAGTACTGAAAGAAACCAAACTATTTATAGATTTATATGCAGAGAGAATATATATATTTAAATCGAAACATCAGCATCTCATCTTTTAGCCACATTTCATAGAATCCAGTAATATCGATTGCCACTCTACTCACAAACTGCTCCAACCAGACCCAAAAATTGTTTGCGTCTTTAATATTTGCTACATTAAAGACATATCATATCTCATCTGCTATGTGTGAGTTAACAGGACAAAGGTTTTGCCAACCAACTGAGGGACAGCTGTGGAATCAGAAACACATAATTGAAAAATCATTGCAATCAAATGATGCAATCATAATTTGTACCAACAAGGATTTATTTGGTTTAGAAGTTACATATTCTGGTTTTGAAATGTTTAACAACATTTTGATTTTTACAGAACCTCATGTTGTTTATATTTTTAGCACTTAATAAAATCAGACAATAAAAGGCAACTATGTGATAATTCTTCACAAAACATATTACTGAATTATGAAACTGTTTTCAACTGTTGGCAAGCATTGAGCAAATAACAGATTTATTCCATAAATTAGAATGACTGAAAAGTTTCTTTGTCAGCAATTCCATCACCAAGTGAAAGACATTATATAGATTAATTTGATTACTTCTCTTGTAACATATTTATAGGGCTGTTGTAAACAAATATTTTAGTAATTGCGTATTCTATCAATTGTTCTTACGATTAATCGAATAATAAGATAAAAAAAAAATCTAAAATACAATACTGGTAAATGTGGCATAATACCGGTGTACCTGGGTACTTGTACTGTTGTTGGTATGATAAAGAAAAAGGAAGATAATGTTAAAATTACTGATCAATTACTACTACTAGAGAAAAAATAATAATAGAGTAATAACAATGTTAGCTATTATAAATAGAGGCTGTCTGCCCCTGAGACCAAAGATCAGAAAGCGCATCACAGTGAACCCAGACCATAACCAAACCAAACCATCAGTCCAGAGGTCACCACTCAGCCCATGTCAGACAAAGAATGAAAGGCCCACCTTGTGTGCTGTGTTTTAAACCTTTTGATATTCTATGTATCCCCAGTCTTGTGTAATGCAATTAAAAGAAAGACATAAAAAAATGGGTTGTGATTCCAGCTTTGTGTATTCCACCGCTTTTTATTTTTATTTTTATTTTTTATGTATTTATTCATTTATTTATTTTTTTGTTTATCTTAAGTTTTCTTTCATTATGTCATTGTAAAAAAATAAAATGAAATAAATCAAGAAAAAATTATTTCAACAAAATATCATTAATTAGCTTAACAGTAAGATGGATGGAGCACAGTGGAGAGGCCTGGGATCCCACCCCAATAATTTCCCTATATTCCTTCTCTCCAGTGGCCTACACCAGAGCAGACAGCACCAAAGGATAAAATACTTAAGCTGACATTATTATCAATAATAATAATAATAATAATAATAATAATAATAATAATAATAATAATACAAAACCGCAACAATCATAATAATTATAGTAATATTCAACAATAATTGAAGAACTAACACAAAACATAATGAGTTGGATTAATTCAGAGCAAGAAAATATTGTGATTGTGCGTGTTTGTGTGTGAGGTTAAATAATAATCTGTTATGTTTATCCAGAAACTGATTCTGAAAAAAAAACATTGATTTAATTATCTGGTTAATAAAAACTTCATTAGAAGGCATGTAAGTAAAAGTGACTTTATTTAGAAATTATTTTAATTGACTTAAATTAGAAATTATTTAAAAATTTTAGTTCTTTGGAATGTGTGCAGCATCGCCCCCACATCACTCCCATCCTTCATGCTCTCCATTGGCTTCTCATTTCCACCAGGATTGAAATCAAGATTTCCCTCCTCACACACCAATGCATCTACAGAATTGCCCCCTGCTATCTCAAAAAACTAACACATCTTGCTCACTCCGCTCCACCCACTCAGACCTTCTCCACGTACCCAAAACCAAAATGAGGACCAAGGGGCTCAGGGCCTTCACTCCACCTCTATGGAATACCCTCCCTGGCACTCTGTGGGCACCAAAGTCCACTGACTGTTTTTAAAAAAGACCTAATTTCTTTTTAGCAAAATCTTTGGTTCCTTTTCTTGTCTGTAGGACAGCAGGGCCTGAGGGATGGATAATATTTCTACTGAGCATCTGAAAAAATCCAAGCAAGAAACTCTGTCCATTACTTTCTATGTGTTTTACTGGCTTTCAAGTACATGGTTTGTTACCTAACTCAATGCCATCTATCATATTGGTACCCATAATTAAGGACAACATGGGTAAGATTAGCTCTTTGGAGAATAACCGACCCATAGCTTTAGTTAGTAGTCTGTCAAAAGTTTTTGAAAGAATCCTGTTAGATAGCCTGGAAGAGTTTTTCTTAACCTCTGATAATCAATTTTGTTTTAAACCTAAATAATACGCTAAAGGAGATTTGAGACTTGTATAACTTGTACACTACAGTAGTATTTACTGTTCTATTGATGCCTCTAAAACATATGTTTGTGTGAATTATCAAAACTTTTTCTGCCACTTAGAAAACAGAGGTGTGCCCAAATATCTAATTAGAATTCATGTCTACTGTTATGGGCATTAGTCAATGTATGTGAAATGAGGTAATACATTTCTGATTCATTTAATGTTGGCAACGGAGTAAGGCAGGGAAGTATTACCATTACCTTTATTACCCTTACTTTTTTTATCTCCTATGTAGATTATCTGTCAAAGTGTCTGAATTGTTGTAAAACAGGCCTTGTAGTTGGTGACAGCATCTGATTACCCCTAATTTCTATCTATCTGGTACTGTTCTCAATATATGTGATGAAGTTAAATATTTGGGACATTACATAAATGATAACCTGTCTGATGACCATGACATACATAGTCAGTATCATATAATGCATGCACAAGCTAATATTCTGATCAGAAAGTTTGGTATGTGTTCATTCTCTGTAAAGATAGCTATTTTTAAAGCTTTCTGTACTCCACTATATACTGTGGTGACAATATAAAAAAAGCAGCTTGCAAAAACTTTATGTGGCAATGTACAATGAGGGTATGAGGCTACTACTCAAAGTGCCTAGATGGAATAGTGCTAGCCATATGTTTGTACATGATGCTGTGTAAACATATGTACAGCTGTGTTCAGGAATCTTATGTACAAGTGCATGTGTAGATTATCTGTCATGTAACATAATTGCAGTTTTAGTAACCCCTGCATTTAGTACAGTGATTTTTTCTTCATGATTGTGGAATCACTAGACTCATCATTTATTTCTGAGTCAGAGAATAATATTATGTGTCATGTTCATTTTTATTTTTTTCTTATTTTGTTTGTTTTATCCTTTTACTATGGACCTTTTTTATGACTCGAATAAAGATATGATGATGATGATGATGATAATCTCTTATTTATGTATCTATTCATTTATTTAATTATTTTTATTCATTACAATTGCTTGTTTTGATCCTGTTTCTTCCATTTGGAGATCTAAAGTAATAAAGTGCATTATACCCTGATGAAAAACGTACTAAAATCTAAGTACATTAGATTTTAGTGTAACTAAGCATACGCTGTGTTCCAAATTATTATGCAAGTGATATTTTCTCATCCATCCATCCATCCATCCATCCATCCATCCATCCATCCATCCATCCATCCATATTCTTCAGCTTATCTGAGGTCGGGTCGCGGGGGTAGCGGCTTCAGAAGGGAGGCCCAGACTTCCCTCTCCCCAGCCACTTGCTCTAGCTCCTCCGGGGGAATCCCAAGGCGTTCCCAAACCAGCTGAGAGGGTTAGGTAATAAAGAAAACCCATTTCGGCCACTTGTATCCGCGATCTCATTCTTTTGGTCATGACCCAAAGCTCATGACCATAGATAAGGGTGGGAACGTAGATCGACCGGTAAATCGAGAGCTTCGCTTTTTGTCTGAGCTCTCTCTTCACCAAGACGGACCGGTACAACGCCTGCTTGACGGCAGAGGCTGCATCAATCCGCCTGTCAATCTCCTGCTCCCTTCTTCTCTCATTCGTAAATAAGATCCCGAGATACTTGAAGTCCTCCACTTGGGGCAGGACACTTCCCCTGACCGGGAGAAGGTACTCTACCCTTTTCCAGCTCAAGACCATGGCCTTGGATTTGGAGACATTGATCCCCATCCCAGCCGCTTCACACTCGGCTGCCAACCGCTGCAGCAAGAGCTGCATATCACAACCTGATGAAGCCAATAGGACCACATCATCCACAAAAAGCATAGATGCAATCCACAGGCCACCAAAACGGATCCCCTCAACACCTTGGCTGCGCCTAGAAATTCTGTCCATAAAAGCAATTAACAGAATCTGTGACAAAGGACAGCCCTGGCGGAGTCCAACTCTCACCAGAAATGAGTCCGACTTACTGCCGGCAATGCGGACCAGACTTTTACACCGGTAATATAGGGACCTGACAGCCCGTATCAAAGGGCCCGGTACCCCATACTCCAGGAGGACCCCCCACAAGGCTCCCCAAGGGACACAGTCGAATGCCTTCTCCAAGTCCACAAAACACATGTAGACTGGTTGGGCAAACTCCCAGAACCTTCCAGGACCCTGCTGAGAGTGTAGTGTTTCACGACCAGGACGAAAACCACACTGCTCTTTCTGAATCCGAGGTTCAATTATCTCCTCTTCAGGACCCCCGAATAAACCTTGCCAGGGAGACTTAAGAGTATGACCCCCCTGTAATTGGAGCACACTTTCCAGTCCCCCTTTTTGAACAGGGGGACCACCACCCCAGTCTGCCAATCCAGGGGAACTGCCCCTGATGTCCATGCGATATTGCAGAGTCGCATCAGCCAACACAACCCGACAATATCCAGAGCCTTAAGGAACTCCGGGGGGATGTCATCCATTCCCAGGGCCCTGCTACCGAGGAGCTTTTTGACCACCTCGGCAACCTCGTCCCCAGAGATCAGAGAGGCCAACAGAGTCCCCAGGCTCAGCTTCCTCAATAGAAGGCATGTTGGTGGGATTGAGGAGGTCTTCAAAGTACTCTGCCCACCAGCCCACAACGTCCTGAGTTGAGGTCAGCAGCACACCATCCCCACTATAGACAGTGTTGGGGCTGTACTGCTTCCCCCTCCTGAGATGCCAGATGGTGGAACAGAATCGCCTCAAAGCTGTATGGATGTCTTTCTCCATGGCCTCTCCAAACTCCTCCCATCCCCAAATTTTTGCCTCAGCAACCACCTGAGCCACATGCCGCTTCGCCCGCCGGCACCCATCAGCTGCTTCTCGAGTCCCACAGGCCAAAAAGGCCCGATAGGACTCCTTGAGCCTGATGGCATTCCTCACCGAATGTGTCCACCAATGGGTTCTAGGGTTTCTGCTGCAACAGGTGCTGACAACCTTGTGGCCACACCTCTGACAGGCCCCCTCGACAATGGAGACATGGAACACGGTCCACTCATACTCCATGTCCCCCACCTTCCCCGGGACGTGTTCGAAGTTCTGCCGGAGATGGGAGTTAAAGCTCCATCTCACAGGGGATTCCGCCAGACGTTCCCAGCAGACCCTCACAACACATTTGGGCCTGCCAGGTCTGACTGGTTTCCTCCCCCACCAGCAGAGCCAACCCACCACCAGGTAGTGTTCAGTGGACAGCTCTGCACCTCTCTTCACCCGAGTGTCCAAGAAATATGGCCACAGACATGATGAAACGATGACAAAGTCCATCATTGAACTGCGGCCTAGGGTGTCCTGGTGCCAAGTGCACATATGGACACCCTTACGCTTGGTGTTCATTATGGACAATCCGTGACGAGCACAGAACTCCAACAATAGAACACCTCTCGAGTTCAGATCGGCGGGGCTGTTCCTCCCAATTACACCCCTCCAGGTCTCACTGTCATTGCCCACGTGAGCATTGAAGTCCCCCAGCAGAACAAGAGAGTCACCTGGAGGAGCACTTTCCAGTACCCCCTCTAAGAACTCCAAAAAGGGTGGGGAATCTGAACTGTTGTTCTGCCCGTACGCACAAATGTCAGTACCCGTCCCCCACCCGTAGGCGGAGGGAGCTTCCTGTTCACCGGGGTAAACCCCAACGTACAGGCGGTGAGAAGGGGAGCAACAAGTATGCCCACTCCTGCCCAACGCCTCTCACCTTGGGCAACTCCAGAGTGGAAGTATGTCCAGCCCCTCTCAAAGAGACTGGTTCCAGAACCAGAGCCATGTGTCAAGTTGAGACCAACTATTTCTAGCCGGAACCTCTCAACCTCATACACTAGCTCCTGCTCCTTCCCCATTCCACGTTCCAAAAGTCAGCTTCTGCAACCGAGGATTGGACTGCCAGGGTCCCCTCCCTCGGCTGCCACCCATCACACAATGCACCTGACCCCTTTGGCCCCTCTAACAGGTGGTGGGCCCATGGGAGGGGGGCCCATGTTTCCTCTTTGGGCTGAACCTGGCCGGACTCCATAGGGTAAAAGCTTGGCCTCCAAGCACTTGCCATCGTGCCCCCCCCCCCCCTCTCCAGGCCTGGCTCCAGAGTGGGGCCCCGGTGACCCATGTCCGGGCGAGGGAACACGAAGTCCAATGTTGTTCATCATCGGGGTCTTCGGGCTGCGCTTTGTCTGGTCTCTCACCTAGGATCTGTCTTCCTTGGGTGACTCTGGCTTGAAGCCCCAGACAGCATAACTCCTATGATCATTGGGGCACTCAAACCCCTCCTCCACGATAAGGTGGCAGCCCAAGGAGGATTTTCTTAAATGGTGCAATGTCATGCATGAAGATGATTTTGCTATGAAAGGTACGGCTCTTCTTTTTGAACTATGAAAGAAAGTCAGAAAGTCCATATACTTTGCTGAGGTCATTTTCACACCTTCGGGGACTCTGAAGGGGCCGACCAGCTCTCTCCCCATGATTTTGGCCCAGAAAATTACTCCACCACCTCCTTGCTGACGTCACAGCCATGTTGGGATGTGGTGGCCATCCACCACCAATCCACTACTGCGTCCATCTGGACCATCTAGGGTTGCAAGCAGTCATCAGTGAACAAGTCTGTTTGAAAATTAATCTTCATGTACGGCTGGCCCACTGCAACCATTTCTGCTTGTGAGCTCTGGTTAGGAGTGGCTGAATAGTAGGTTCATGCACCGCAAGCCTCTGGAGGATCCTCCACCTTGAGGTTCCAGAGGCACCAGCAGCTTCAAATAACTGTTTGCTGCTTTGTAAGGACATTTTAACATCTGCTTTCTTAATCCAATGAATTTGTCTAACAAAAACCTTCCTCACTATGCCTTTACCTATACAATTCCATCTTTGTTCAGAATCAGCCACAAATCTCTTCACAGTATGATAACGCTTCAGCTTTTGTTAAATATCTAATGTTTTCATACCTTGTCATACGGCACTACACTGAAAAAAATTAACTTAGGGGGTTGTCACATTAACAAAAGAATATCATGTACTTTTAACTAAATAATTTCATGTTTCAAAAAAATGATACAATCATGTTGGATAAACAAGAAATTCAACAACTTCACAGTTATGAAATTTAATCATGTTGAGATACCATGATTCATTAGAGTCAGACTGATCTTGTGCTGAAGACGAGTGAGATCACAGGATATCACGTGAGACAATCGTTTTTGTCTCAACTTGACTAACGTATTCAAGTTGAGATAACGTGATTCAATTTAGTCAGATTCATTTCCCCCCGAAGAGGGTGTAGCGAGATCAGGAGATCACGAGAGATTATGGAAGATCACGCGACATAACTGTTTTGCACCTGGGAAAACTTCAAAGCGGTTTTAGTTACACATCAAACTATAGATATTTGTTTTTCTCTGCAGGGCACTATTGGCATTTAAGTTCTTACAATGCACTGTAACAGTGCAGTTCATAAATGCACTATTACAGTGCATTTAAGAACTGTAAAAAAAAGTCTATGACTTTTTAAAGAAATTGTCTGAATTAACGTAATTAAATCATGGAAAGAATTTCCACACGATGAAATAGCAGGTATCACTGTAACATATGTTGGTTTCTCAGGTGTGCTGTGGTGGCACAGGGGGTTAGCACGCCCCACGTTTGGAGGCCTTAGTCCTCGACACAGACGTTGCTGGTTCAACTCCTGGTCCGGGCGACCTTTGCTGCATGTCCTCACCCTGTCTGCCTACTGTCTCCAGAAAATATGAGCCACTAGTGCCGCAAAATCTCTTTGGAGAAAAAAAAGGTAAAAAAAAAAAAAGTTGGTTTCAACTAAATTGCCATTAATCTTAGTCAAGTAAATTATTTTGTCCAAAGCATTGCAAATTAGTTGGGCTGGCTCTTTTAAATTACATTGGGTTCAAATGAGTTGAATCAACCTCAGTAAATTAAATTGAGCCAACACATTTGCTTTTAATTGGAATAACCATTATATATTAAGTTCAAAACATAATAGAATAAGCGTAATAAAATAAGTTGAGCCAACTCATTTTATTTAAATTAGAATAACCATAATATATTTAGTTCAGCCAACACGTTTGATTTACAATCAACCATAGAATAACCATAATAACATAAGTTGAGCCAACACAATTTTTTTTACATTGGAATAACCTTAATAAATTAAGTTGACCTAACACATTTGCTTTAAATAGGAGTAACAGAATTACGTGGTGCTGAAATAAAGCAATCAGGTGAAAATCCTTTTCATGATTTTTTTATGTTCATCCAAAGAGTTATTTTTTTCAGTGTACACTATCTGATAATTTTCGTCATCCTAGAGAATTTTTCTCTTTCCAATATTGCTTGAAACCTGTAGCCTGCTTAATAATGTGGAACATCCTTCTTAAGCAGATTTCCTTTAATTGAGCTCACCAGACAAACTAATCAACCCAGCTCTCAAATAGCACAACAATAAAATTGACACTTAAATCCAATTTGCATACTAATTTGGAACACGATTTATTTTCAGTCATGAGTGTACTTCAAGTTCACTTAGGATTAATTAACTGGAAGTGTAGCATTTTGGAACAACTAATTTTGTGCTTAGTGTATTTTAATAGTTTTTAAATTGTATTACAGTACAATTTAAAGTGTACTTTCACCAACTTTTTGGAACAATTTAAGTTAAGCTTTGTATACTTTAAGTATTTTGTTTTATATGTAATATAAACATGCTTGATTGGTATATTTTGAGTGTACTATTTTGTGATTGAATTACATTTAAAATATATTTATATTGGCATTACATATTTCATATATTAGTAGTGCAATCACAATATTCTACAATTATACTTTCGTATTATAATTGCTAATGAAATAAAGTTTTTAATTACTTAATATTTTTTATTATTCTGCTTTGTCACTTTGTACATTACATGCTTCGAACACACTACAGTACTGCAAACATATTAGGCTACCAGAACAGAGAAGTATCAACTGCAACACACTTTCCAGGTGAAACAAATTTGTATTCAATAAATTGACGTTTTTCCAAGAGGCCACTGACAATATATGATAACAGAATTGTACAAATTGTCAATGTATTCAAAGTTTACAGACAACATGCTTATGAAAATTAGCACAATAAAACAACAGCTACACTTCAGAGGATATGTGAGAATGTTTCACCAAAAAGTATTGTTTTAATTTAATATCACAGTATTCCAGTATTACTCCAGACAAACTGACATTTCTCCTTCCGAAGAACAATGAGGATCAGCAGAACATTCCCATTCACTGGACCACTGCACTTTACAGGAACCTACAAAATGTACAATAGAGCAATTAAACAGAGAAAGCACTTGTAATTTAAAGAGTACAGAAAAACAGTAAAGAAAAAAATAAGACTTACAATTTTAAGATGTTGTGGACTCACTATGTATGTGGCATCATCACAACTGATAATGATTGGGACCAGATGCCTGGGGTGAAAAAACATTTCTAGGGGTCTTCTTTGCCTGTATATGTTAAAAGTAGATAAATAGTCAGCAATATCATAAAATCAGTTGATGTTGGGATTAACTATGAAGTTGTTTTAAGTGTGGATTTAAAGGAGACAAACTACCTTAAAAACTTTCTATCCATGATCTGAGCACGCTGATCCTTGCAGGGTGGTGAGGGGGGCTGGTGGTGCCCATCTCTAGCAGTCATCAGATGAGAGGCGGTGTTCACTCTGGACAGGTCACCAGTCCATCACGTGGCCCTGAACGATAACAATGAATAAAATGTATGAAAGAGAAATGATAGATTAACAAGGGGAATAAATTCTGTCCAATTATTTTTAAATCAAATCATGTTTATTAAGATCTTAGTGTTGGTTTCACACCAGTTTTTGCTGTTGTTAAAATGTACCAGTTGCTCAGTAAAACCCCCCCAAAAGCCTTACACCATGAAGACGATGTGGAGGTTCATCCTCAGAACTGGTTGGTGATCTGGTGGAGCCAGAGCCTCTTCTGAGACAGGAAAGACTTTAGGTTTTCTAATTCTTGTTCACTTGCTTCCTCTTTCATCTTAATTTGCTTAGACTGCAAAAATATGTTGAAGATAAAAACAATGATGAACGAGTTCCAACAGCCTCACAATATCAAAGTATCTTTCGAATAATGAGCTTAAAAACCAGGTTGAGTTAATGAAGAAAAGTATGAGTCGCAACAAACAGAGCCTCCATGCCGTTATAACAGGAAGTTGAATGATTGTTATAATAATCATAAAAATTACAAAAGAACTGACAAAAGATCTATTTCTGAAACCAACATAAGTTACTTTATATATGTACTGCACTGTTTATAATTAAACAAAGATAATTAGCATTTTTAAGCAAACTTACCACCAGCTAGCAACAACTTAGCAGCCTTCGTCCTTTTGGTTTCCTTTCGGGTTCCTTTTGGGACCCACATTTAATTTCCGTCCAGTTCTTGTCCGGTTGTGTTGTCGTCTAACTCGGACAAGGACGTCACGTGATTGAGTTTACCAAAACCACTAACTACTATCAAGGTCCTCTCTAATTTTAAGACAATATCATGTCAGTAAAAATGGTGATTTTTAACAGCATCTGTTACCTTCACTGACTTCATGGCTGTTCTTTTTATGGCTCTTGTCAAAAAAACTGAAAGTGTGCATTACCGCCACCATCTGGTCTGGAGTGTGAACTGGAGCTAATGCCGTTCACTAATAGATCTTCCATCATACATGTGAAAATCAATTGGGTAAAGACATCTTCTATATTTTAACAAACTGAAAACAACAGATCATATTCGGAGAGATGTAAAACTGAAGATACCTGCTACATTTAGTGTTAAGGACAAGAATTGTTTTTTGTTGTAGAACCCCTATCTCTAAACTGTCAATTTTTGATATTTTGATGCATGGACACATTATTTATTTTGGTGAACAATATTACATCAAGTTCCACTACAGGTATTATTATTTTTTTATTCCCTGATATTTTAACAAAAATAGTAAAATATCATTAAGTCACCTAAAAAGGCATGCTTTATTAACCTAAAATATACACTCAGATGTAATTTATAACATAATAAAATTTCAGTGTATTTAGTAGTTTACTTTTCAAGTGTTAAGTGAATTTAAAAAAAAATATATTTTGAGCATATATTTTAAAATGTATACAAAATTTCTTTAAAACCATATTGTTTCACTTGAGCAAATACATATTTAGTTCCCTTAAAGTAGACTTTTATTTAATATATTTCTTAAAAATGTATTGTGATACAATTATATTTAAGTGTGTTTAAAGATAGAATGTCGAAATTGGTACAAACATGCTTTTAGTATATTTTGTATATATTTATAGATGGTACACTTAATACTTAGTATACTTAAAAGGTATTTTCACAAATTTAAGTATATTTGAAATATATTAAAGTATATAATTTTTTCAGAAGGGTAAATAAAACATATTATGATTGTTCAATGTATTTTACCCCATAATACCCCAAGGTCATCCAAGTTTCAATGTAAATAACATAATAAGTACATGATCAATAAAACTAAGTCAACGTTATCAATACATTTGTGCTACCAGTCACAAAATGACATGGAGTTACAATAGCTTGAACAAATGAGTAGAAAGATGCCAATGATTTTAAGAAAAGGAATCTCTCTATGTGACGGCTGCAGTTACAGCCACACAGATGGAGTAATGTTCAATCATACAACTTGAAAAATAGGGTAAAATAAAAGAAACCCTTTTTTTAAGTTCAACTTGTTCCTGACTGTCCTTTTTACTGCTCGGCAATCTACCTCATTTCATCACCCTTAGACTGCATGCTATAGAACAGAGGCCAAGGAGTAGTGAGCCACAATTAAAAAAAGCAAAGGTCTTGGAGCATATCAGAAAGATGAATCCAAATAATCAATTTCTAAATTATTATCTCAAGTAGTAGAAACCTAATTGCCAAACATGAGGACAAGGGGTAATCATCATTAAAATAATAAAACATTTTTACAAATTTTGCCATGACATGAGCATCAGTAGTATGTAAAAGAATGTGAGCAATTGTTTTATTTGGAACAGACGGAGATACATACATTTCCACAGTCTTTGCAGTCGTAAAGGCCAAGTCCCTTTATGGATCTTTTCATCTCCATGGAGAAGTTCTCATACTCTGGCTTGACTGTTCTGAGTAGTGTCACTGTGTTTAGGGAGGCATAGGCTTGCCTGGCATCGTCGTCAAATTCATCTTCCCTCTTCCAAGAGCCATTGCCTGGAATGTTTAATTAATCACATTTTAATTGAAAACCATGTATCTACAATATAAACATCATTTTCAATTGAAAACTCCCCGCTTTTGCAAAATTATTAGATAATTTGCAATAATAATAATAATTTTGTAATTAAATTCTGAGTTCTTTTTTTATGTCAATGTTGGACATTGAGCCTCAGTCACGGGAAAGCAGAAGAGTACAGTAGTTGATTTTTAGATCTTTGCTGATATAGATTAGAACAGGAGATAAAATCGGCTTCATGTGTAAGATTCAGACGATCACCCACCTCTCAAAATTAAGGAAATTGGCATCAATAAGTCGGCTAGCCAATAAATCTGTGCACCCCAGCATATTTTATAAAAATGATCATTATATTTAGGCACGTGTTTTCTTTTTTCAATATTTTATCTATTTTTTTAATTTTATTTTTAATCTGGAGGGGCACAAACATGAGGCCTGTTTGTACCCCTCCACAATAACAATTGAGCAAAAATAAATTAATCTGGCTGCCCTCAGTCTAATAATGATGTAAACCAATTCTCAGTGCCCTTGTCTCCATATTTTTAAGACATGGTGAGAAGGACGGGGATAAAACTGTGCCCTCTAACTATAAAATTATGGACAATTTTTTATTTTTTTTTCAAAATACACTTGTTTGTGAATATAAATGTAGGTATGATGTTGAAGTTATAAAAATCGTTTCTAACATTCAACATAATTTTATTTATTTTTTTAATTGTCCTTGTAATAGCAGGAGAAAGCCCCATCCTTGCCCCCCAACACAGAGATGGTTTGGCTGCAGAGAAAACGTCTGAATTTCGCTACAGGGAGCCTGGGTCGGTCCCACTGCTGTGGATCAGAATAAAATATTCTGATATAAAGAAACAGTACCGCAACTGTCACCACGACGTACCTGAAAGCCCCGGTACTGCCTGCTCAGTGGTTGCTCTATGCTTCACCTGAACCTAATGTTACTGTCATGAAGGAAAAATTTTGTTCGAGCACTATCACATTACAACGTCATAGTTATACTGTGCAAATGTGACAGCTAAATTGTAAAAATTTAACAATATATTGTATAAATGGGATAATTATATGGTACTAATATGATGATTATATTGTACAAACATGATAGTTATATTGTGTAAATGTATACCTCTCACGATAACAAATTTTGCTGAGCAATTAATTGTCTCAAAAACTACTGCGATAAACGATAATATTGTTTAAAGACCTTTTTACACTGATTTAATGGAAATTATATAATAATGCATGCAATTTCCTGCCAAAGATAGATACACTTTATTTTCAAAAGAACACTTAACACTGGAACTGATAAAATAAACAAAACAACCAAAAACAAAATAAAATGGATTCTCAGTCTCCATTAACAAAGATGTACTTGAATTAAAACACCAAAGTGTAAATAAATACTGCATTCAACCAAAAGAGTTCAGATTATAAAGTCTGTTTACCATATTGCCCTTAAGTAATCATTAGATTTAAATAGAGAAGATGGAACATCGACTACCTGATGCAATAGTTCACACTACATGTTAGTTCACACCTACATTTTCCCCTTAAGACAATCTTAGAACTTTGATCATTCTAAGATTGTCGCTTATGATCATCCTGTGGTGTGTGGTGTGTTACGGTAAATGTGCCTCTGCGCTTTCTCAGGGGAAATTACAGAGGGGAATCCCAAATAGCTGACACAGTGCAATCCAAAGTCTAGGACATTGGAGATGATATGTGGAAATAACATTAATGTTTATAAAATATTTCGTGTAAAGAATATAGAAATGATGAGGGGAGGAGTTGGAGCGAAATCGCTACGCAGTTGATGAACCCGATAACTTTTCAGCTGTTCTTCGTTAACATGACATAAATAGGTTCTAATGATTTTCATTCAGTCAGGACGTTACGCTGACACTAGAGCCACATGCACTGCAGGTAGATTGTAGTAAAGCATTGATTAATGCCTGGTTTTAAAACTAGTTACCTGGACTTGTAGCCATTATTTTGTGCTCATTATTGGACACCACACAGCAGGAGCAAACCCGATGGAACCGTTATACCTAGGATTTCTGTCGGCTAATATGTGATGTCTCAGGTTTTGAAAATGGGCGGACAATCGGCTGACAGCTCTAAGATGGTGTAGTGTGCGCGGGGCATTACACTAAGGAAATGAGGAAGGGAGGGTTAGTGGAGAGCACCGGAGTTGACCCTTTTTTCATTTAGTGTCATCAACAAAAAGAGAAAAAGGCTGGAAGAGACGATAAAGGCGATAATTAAAATGACGTAGATAGTTTTAATTGAGACGGAGCTTTAACTCCTATCTCCAGCAGAATTTCGAACACGTCCCGGGGGACATGGAGTCTGAGTGGACCGTATTCCGTGCCTCCATTGTCGAGGCGGCTCATCTGAGCTGTGGCCGCAAGGTTGTCGGTGCCTGTCGTGGCGGCAGCAACCCTAGAACCCGTTGGTGGACACCTTCGATGAGGGATGCCGTCAGGCTGAAGAAGGAGTCCTATTGGGCCTTTTTGGCCTGTGGGACTCCGGAAGCAGCTGATGGGTACCGGCGGGCAAAGCGCCATGCGGTTCGGGTGGTTGCTGAGGCAAAGACTCGGGCGTGGGAGGAGTTTGGAGAGGCCACGGAGAAAGACTTCTGTACGGCTTCGAGGCAATTCTGGTCCACCATCCGGCGTCTCAGGAGGGGGAAGCAGTGCAGCACCAACACTGTATACAGTGGGGATGGTGTGCTGCTGACCTCAACTCGGGATGTTGTGGGCCGGTGGGCAGAATACTTCGAAGACCTCCTCAATCCCACCAACATGCCTTCCATTGTGGAAGCTGAGCCTGGGGACTCTGGGTTGGGCTCTCCAATCTCTGGGGTCGAGGTCGCCGAGGTGGTCAAAAAGCTCCTCGGTGGCAGGGCCCCGGGGGTGGATGAGATCCGCCTGGAGTTCCTTAAGGCTCTGGATGTTGTAGGGTTGTGTTGGCTAACGCGACTCTTCAATATCGCATGGACATTGGGGGCAGTTCCCCTGAATTGGCAGACTGGGGTGGTGGTCCCCCTGTTCAAAAAGGGGGACCGAAGGGTGTGCTCCAATTACAGGAGATCAAACTCTTAAGCCTCCCTGGCAAGGTCTATTCGGGGGTTCTGGAGAGGAGGGTCTGTTGGATTGTCGAACCTCGGATTCAGGAGGAGCAGTGTGGTTTTTGACTTGGTCGTGGAACACTGGACCAGCTCTACACCCTCAGCAGGGTCCTGGAGGGTGCATGGGAGTTCACCCAACCAGTCTACATGTGTTTTGTGGACTTGGAGAAGGCGTTCGACCGTGTCCCTCGGGGAGCCCAGTAGGGGGTTCTCCGGGAGTATGGGGTACCGGGCTCGTTGATACGGGCTGTCAGGTCCCTGTATGACCGGAGTCAGAGTCTGGTCCACATTGCCGGCAGTAAGTCGGGCTCGTTTCCGGTGAGAGTTGGACTCCGCCAGGGCTGCCCTTTGTCACCGATTCTGCTCATTACTTTTATGGACAGAATTTCTAGGCGCGCCAGGGTGTTGAGGGGATCCGTTTTGGTGATCTTAGGATTGCATTTCTGCTTTTTGCGGATGATGTGGTCCTTTTGGCTTCATCGGGATGTGATCTGCAGCTCTCGCTGGAGCGGTTCGCAGGCGAGTGTGAAGCGGCTGGGATGGCGATCAGTGCCTCCAAATCCAAGGCCATGGTCTCGAGCCGGAAAAGGGTAGAATACCTTCTCCGGGTCAGGGGGGGGGTGTCCTGCCCCAAGTGGAGGAGTTCAAGTATCTTGGGATCTTGAGGGATGAAGGGAGTGGGAGATCGACAGGCGGATTGGCGCAGCGTCTGCCGTCAAGCGGGTGCTGTACCGGTCCGTCATGGTGAAGAGAGAGCTGAGCCATAAAGCGAAGCTCTCGATTTACCGGTCGATCTACGTTCCCACCCTCATCTCTGGTCATGAGCTTTGGGTCATGACCGAAAGAACGAGATCGCGGATACAAGCGGCCGAAATGGGTTTTCTCCGTAGGGTGGCTTGGCTGTCCTTTAGAGATAGGGTGAGAAGCTCAGTCATCTGGGAGGGACTCAGAGTAGAGCCGCTGCTCCTTCACGTCGAGAGGAGCCAGTTGAGGTGGCTCAGGCATCTGGTCAGAATGCCTGCTGGACGCCTCCCTGGTGAGGTGTTCTGGGCATGTCCCACCAGGAGGAGGTCTCTCGGCTGGCCTGGGAACGCGTTGGGATTCCTCCGGAGGAGCTGGTGGAAGTGGCTAGGGACAGGGAAGTCTGGGACTCCCTTCTGAAGCTGCTACCCCCGCGACCCGATCCCGGATAAGTGGAAGTATATGGATGGATGGATGGACAGTTTTAATTTATTGTACGATTAATTGATTTATTGTTTATTGCGACAGGCCTATGTAAATGTGATAATTTCATACCCAGAAGGTGGTGGTGGTATGCTTTTAGTGCAGGAAGGCTAGTACAGTGGCTAACGAGTTGGTCAAGTTTTCCTTCATACTTGGTGTAACAGATAGTGAACTATTTAAAATAAATTGTCCAGATAAATTATTTATTGTAAATTATTTAGAGTGAATTTTTATATTAAAATTTATTGCAGATTGTTTATGGATTTTTGTCTGTTCTGATGGTGTTTACACTTTGTAATGTTTGGGGTTTTTTTTTTTTTTTTTTTGTGTGTGTGTACCTCACGGGCTGCCGTAGTCAATGAGGGCAGGCCTTATAAGGCTGGTCTAATCATTCTGACAATGAAGGACTTGAATGGCCAAACTGTTTGGTATAATGGAATCTACATTTGGTGTTCCCCGGTGAAAGCAGCGAGGTACGTTTTGTTTGTTTATTGTATTGTATGTTTGTGTTTGTATTCTAATGTTTGTATCTTTTAGTTTTCACGGTGACTGTTGCGACAAGGTGATTGTGGTGACCAGGTGATCACTTGGATCTGAATCACCTGCAAAAGGAAAATAAAAAAGAGGAAATTCACCCGTCGAGACTGGCTAACTAATTCAATAACTGGGGAGCAGCTATAGTGAAAACTCGAGGCTTCCGTGTGTCGTCTTCCACCGAGTGAGACGTTTGGATCGGACATCAGTAGCGGTTGTACGCCGTGTCGGAATCAACGCCACAATGAGGAGCTGTCTACATGGTGTATCCACGTTTGTATTAGAAACTGAATCTGAATCTCCGGACGCGGTGAGAGACTGACTGATCAAATGACACGGAAATAACTTGGAAAATCTTATCACCTGAGAAGCATGAAATTAAATGAGTTTTAGAGACTATTGTTGGTTAAATTATAAGGTGAACTACTTATAAAGTATGTAAAAAAAAAAAAAAAAAAAAAAGTTAGAATGGTGTTTTTTTGTAACTAAATGTTAAGTTTGTGGGTTTAATTTCACTGTAAGGTTTAGAGTTAAGATGTCACTTCTATTTGAAAAGGAGTTTTCTTCTGAAGATATGTGCACTGAAGAAAAGCCCAATGGACAAGAGTTGGTTTCAGGTCCACGTACAAGAAAGCTAACTGAAAAGGGAGAGCAGTACAGAGAAGTAGAGTCTACAAAACAGATGAAAGCATTTCTTAAGTCTTATGCATCCTGGAAACAAATTGCCAGAGAAGCCAGGAAGAAATTAAAGGCTTTCTGCTCTCAGGAGAATCTGAATGAAATAAATCAGCAGGTTCAAAACGGTCTTGATAAAGTGAAACAGAATTATGAGTTTCTTCAACGTAATTCTTTAAATACTCCAGATATTGTGCAGAAATTAGATGCCTGTACTATATTAACAAATGAGATTTCTGATCTTGTGTGCAAGCGTTTAGAAGGGGGTATTGTTGAAGAAAAATTTAATCAAGAAGTTGAAAAGGAACGGGTGCGAGAGGTCTTAAATAGAGATGAATATAAATCTGTTTTTGGAGAAATTTCTACTGAATGTTCCTCATGTACATATGGTTAATCAATTACCAGCTCTAAAGTGTCTCAAGAGCGTGTCATTGCAGAAGCTGATCTTGCAGCTAAAAGGGTTCAAGTTGAATCTATGTTGGAGATTGAAGCTCAACAAGTGAAAGTCAGTAAGCTTGAATTTGAATGGAAATGTCATGAGTCCCAGATTATGGCAGAAATGAAGCAGAAGGAAGCTGAAGGAAGCTACAGCAGCTGGATGAGGAAAAGAGCAAGTTGAAGGTAATGCAAACAGATATGGAAGTTAAAATGGCTGCAGCTCGGGTTGATGTTTACAGCAGACTTGAAGATGGTGTTGAAAGGGAAAATCTTGATTTTAAGCCTGAGATTAAATTAGTGCAAACTGTAAGACACCCAAGAAAGTCAGCTGCAAGGGCTGCATCAATTCTACGACCTCAAGCTTTCTCTGAGATTCCTGCAGTAAACCCAGTTTTCCATCATTATTTTTAAGACAATCATTTGGTAAGCTAGCAAATAAACATTTGTTTACATGCAGTACGTCACGGACCACTAGTGTGCACCTGCAGACCACCAGGAATAGCAATGGAGCACAGGTAACCCTTTCTTGACATCACCTGTTCCTTCATGGGGATTCTGTCATAATCCAAGAGCACACATTTTCAGTCTGAAAGCAGAACTTCATATCTTTCTTCTCAAAAAGAATCGACAGGTGGCGTAGGGGGTAGCGCGACCCACATTTGGAGGCCTTCCTTCTTTGACGCAGCGGTCGTGGGTTCCATTCCCGGGCCCGGCCAACGTTTGCCGCATGTCTTCCCCCCTTTCCTGTCATCCTACTTTTTAATAAGGGACACTAGAGCCCACAAACACCCCCTGGCAGGGAAGAAAAAAAAACTTGTAAAGATTGTACTCAAAACTTCTTCTTCTTACTCACTGCTCACTTGAGAAACATTCTGATATTTTTCTGGTAGTTAGAGGAACATCAGAGACTTGTGCATCTAGTACTGCAATGCCTGTTAGAGAACAAACCATTTGTCAAAGAAGAGAAGTGCAAGTTTCATTTTCCATGTATCAACTTCCTGGGTTATGTCTTGAGAGTGGGCAGGTGAAGGCAAGTCTGGGCTTCACAAATTTCTACCGCCACTTTCTAAAAAACTTCAGCCAAACCGTTGTTTCTCTCACACAACTCCCCTCTCCTAAACAACGGTTTCAATGGTCACCCCAGGCAGATAAGGCATTCAAACTTCTCAAACTGAAGTTTTCTAAAGCTCATATTCTATCTTAACCAGACCCCAAAGTCCAGTTTATTGTGGAGGTGCTAATAACACAGGCCTACTCGTTTTCAAGAGGTTTACCACCATTTTCACCATAGTCGACCAGTTTTCCAAGGCTCGTCATCTCGTCCCTCTCAAAAAGTTACCATTGTGACTGCACAGCGTCTCTTCAAATACGTTTCCAGGTGGATGGCATCCCCCGGGAAATCCTGTTTGACAGGCCCCTAATTCACATCCAGAGTCTGGAAGGCTTTATGCAATGCTCTTGGTGCCAACGTGGTACTCAGCTCTGGGTTCCACCCACAAACTAATGGACAGACTGAGAATGAACCAGGAATTAGTCTCCTCTGCGCTGCATCAGTGCATCCAACCCACACAAAGCCAATTGAGTCTGGTGGACAACCCAGACTCAACTGATCTGGGTTGAATATGCCCACAACACCCATGTGTCCGTTGCTACTGGTCTGTCCCCTTTCGAGGCCTCCCTGGGATATCAACCACCACTCTTTCCTTCAGAGGAAAGGGAGATGGTTGTCACTTCAGTCAGACATTTCATCCGCAGATCTAAATATACCTCCAACCAATCCGGTGCCCTCAATCACATGTCTGAACAGAATCAATGACTGACTAACCATAAAAGAGTCCAAGCCTCAGAATACAATCCCTGTCAGAATGTATGGCTCTCTACCGAAGATATCCATCTGAAAAGAACCTGCAAAAAACTGGCCCTCAGGTTCATCAGTCCATTTGAGATTCAGTCTGTCCTCAGCCTTGTTTCTGTCAATGTCATTCTCCCAGACAGTCTGCAGATTTGTCCTGCTTTTCACATCTCATTACTCAAGCCCCAAGACCCCTACTTCTTCAGCAGAATGCAAGCTCAATCATTCAAAACAACATTCAAGAAAACTTCTCTTACATGTAAGGATCTGCAAATCTAATGCTGTCTTTCTCCCAGAAGCAGCTGATCCTGCTCAACATCCACATTTCATAAATTGCACATTTCCCTTCTTGTACTTTCCTGTAGTCTTGGTTTGATTCTGCATGTGGGTTAAACAGTATCCCAAAACCATGACTTGAAGCACAACATTATTTCATTTGAAGCTGTATTTCAGGATTATAGTTTAGTTTTCAAAATCAAGTTTACAAATCAGTTTTGTGTTCTGCAACTATTATTAGTTGTGCTAATTAAGTTCAGAATATTTAAATTGTACCAGGTTTCTTTTTATTGGGAGTAATTTTAAGGTTTTTGATTAGTCCACATTAAATTTTGGTGATGAGCCAAACATAACAGACTGAATGGAGTGGGTTGATGTTAGTCAACATGCTGGTGTTACCTCACTGCAATTCACAACATTTTAGCTAATATTACATTTTAGCTATATTTATTTATTACATGGGTTTTATCACAAAACTGTGGAGAGAAGAAAAAGTTATTTTGTGCCAAAGCATCTTGTATGTAGTGCATCAGTGTGAGTCTGTGGGGGTCAAAGGGCACAGCAAAGCCTAAATCTTATCGGTCAGTTTGCTTTTTCTGCGAGCTAAAAATGATGAGTGGAGTTTGAATCTCCCATAGTTCTAAGATTCCGCCTGAGCTTTTTACAGTGTGCGCAGTTCTGGCGGGTTGCCTTAGGTTTTTTTGTGCTTTTGCAAACTTAAAAGCTGACGGGTCACCTGTTGGCTGACACCAGCAGATGTTGAAAAAAAAATGTCAGACAGTTTGGAAGGTACAAAACTATCACTGCACCTGACATGACAAAAGCACAACCACCTCTCCTACGTGCATCATGTGCGTGTTGTACAAAAGCTGCACAAACCTAAACCACTAAAGCAACGCACCTTTTTTCAATTTATTTTATTTTTTTACACAAACGATGCTAAATAATAAAGACATGGAAGCGAAGCCGACCTGTTAGATCCATGGAAAGAGGAGGATGTTGGTTCCCAGGTTCAGGTGGTGTCAGACGTCCAAAAGGAGAAGGTGAAGCAACAATGTTTGATTAATTGGGGAACGTATCGACTACATTAAATTGTTTAAGCCACAGTCTTAGCACGACGCTCAGGACGAGCGGCAGATGTCAGTTAACTGGTGACCCTTCAGCTCTCCAGTGCAGGAAACATCAAAGAAGCTCATAAACCGGCGACCCGCCAGAACCGACACGGTAAAAAGCTCCACCGGGATCCAAACCGCTCTTAGAACTACGGGAGGTACAAACTCTGCTCATTCATTTTTAGCTTACAGAAAAAGTGCCAAGCCGCCAAGTAAACAAAAGCAAACTGACCAATAAGATTTAAGCTTTGGTGTGCCCTTTGACCCCCACACACTCAGACTTGCGCTACATACAAGATGATTTGACACATTAGACCTTTTTTTCCCACAATTTTGTTAATTGTAAAGAGGATTTGATAACTATTTCAGAAATTATTCTTTTCTTTTTTCACTTCAAGGAAAATCTTAAGGTAGGCAGAGAGGGAGCAGCCTGAGGCGCTGTTGCTGTTAGAGAATTTTCGGTATTATCATTTTGTTATTACTTTAGTTCAAATTCAGTCTGTTTAAAGTGTTCTTTTGAATGTCTGTTTATCTTCTGACCTGGAGGACAGGAATGTCTGTTTATCTTCTGACCTGGAGGTCAGGAATGTCTGTTGTTCTTTGCTGATTGATTAGGTTACATGTTTTACGACCTCTGCCCCTTGGCTGTTTTTCTTTGACAATAAAACAGGAGCTCGGGTGGAAGGAGATCAGAACTCTCTCTGAACGGCTTGGAGAAGCTGTTTCGGAGACTTCTCCTTTTGCAAAAGCTTTGTCATAAAATTCATATATACGTTGTCTGTGGTTCTTTATTTAGGTTCAAGGAAAAGTACCTATCAGTTGCCCTCCGATAAAATCCTGCAGGTGTCTGCGCATAGGTTTGAACTTTAACCATAGAAAAGAGTTTTATGCATAAAGCAATTTATTTTAAACATTTTCTGTAAGTTACTTTAAAAAAAAAAATAAATAATTTATATAAATAAATGTTATTAATTCAATGTAAAAACATTAAATTAAATAATTTCGTTGGCAGCCCTCCCTAATGACAAAGGCTATTTTTAGAACTTGCTCCGTGGGCGACTGATAAGGTCCCCTCTGGCGACTGGGTGTCCCCGAGCACCGTGTTGGTGACTAGATGGTATCAATTGGCATTTTAACAAATTACCGCTTTTACATGTGTTTTTTTTTTCTAACAGCATGGAATATGTTATTGTAGGTTATGTCCTAGTGTTAACCTAGATCCTATCATTGGTAGGTTATCCAGCTTTACCTTTGTAACTAACTTTAGCTTTTACATGGGCTGTTTCTCACTGCATGGGCCAACTTGCTAGTGATAACCTCTATGCTATTATTTGTATATAAGCTAGCTTTAGCTTTGTAACTCATTTTACCTCATAAACTGACGAGACCTTACAGTTTAGCTTTGAAAGCCGTGTTATGCACCGGTTTGTAACAGTCTTTGTGTGGAACATTTGCATTGTCTGAAAGTTATTACTTCTCTTCAATAGTTTTTCTATGTGTTTTGCCGGCTTTTGCTTTATTCCACTGCTTCTGCCCATTTTGTACATTCCTGCAAGTCTTCTGCAGTTTACTTCAAATTCTTCTGCAATTTTCACCCACAAAATTCAGCTTATTGCATTAACACTGCAGTAAGCTGGAGATGCTTCTATCCCTGTGTTTTTCAACTCATAACCTCTTGTCACGTAATATTCCTATAGATCTTTTACTAATAAATAACTGTTCTGATGGAAAATGCTAAAAAGAGGGAGACTACAGCAGAGGATAAAACATATGAGCCCAAATAAAAGGCAAAAGCATCTAGAACAGGCTTAGTGGGCTTTAGATGTAAACACATTTTCAAACTGAGAAAAATTTGCTGTCTCGCCTTCACAAAATCATGGCTTACAGACCAGGTTTAGGATGAGCAGTAGGTTCCAATTGGATTTGAAAGTCCTCTGCATTCACAAAGCAGCCTGAAGTAAACCAGTTCCACTTTTTTTTTCTCCCAAATATATGGAACTTGTATGCGACCTGAAAGTGTTCCACACACGCAGTAGAGGGCGCAATAATGTTATACATAGTGTTTGTTTTGTCATCTCCCATAAAAAAGGTGCTCTGTAAGGATTTGTTTTTTTCTGTGTATTCATTTAGGTTTCTGTGTCTATTCAGTCTCCGTGTTGTCCCTTGATTGTTTCAAGCTGTGTCTCGTTTCCCTGATTACCCTCTGTGTATTTAATCCCACCTGTGTTCCTTGTTGAGTCCTTGTCTAGTTGTCTTGTCACGTCAAGTCTGTTGTCAGATTTCTAGTAAGTTAACAGTTGCCACCAGTTTTGAGCCTTAGCCTTCCGCTCACTCTGTGCTGCCTGGATTTTGGATTTTTAGCTTTTTTGACTTCATTAAATCATAATTTTATTAATTTTAACTTGGGTCCACAACGTCTTCCTCACCATTAGTGATGGTGAGATGAAGCCTCATGAGGCATTGTACCACTTGAGCCAATTGGTTCGAGAAAGGGTTCATTTCTTGAGGCTTCATGTGCACACGAAACCACCTACTGGCCAGGTGTGCAATCACAGCCCACTGTATCTTAACACATGTGATGCATTGAATTTTTGTCTATTATGGGTCTTGGGAATGACTTCACAAAAGGTGTACATATGTGTACAATAAAATATTGTTTGAACAATAAAATATTGTTTGAATGTATTCTCTGTGTGTAATTATTCCCAAAATAGTAGTGTCATGTGATATGGCATGTTGTGTAATAATGTTTTTCTGTCACTCTAGAAAAATGGCACGAGCTTAATCAGGCAGAGGACAGTGAAAGTGCTTGTGGAACGAGGGAGGGGGTAGTGAATAGGCTAATGCTTGTGTAACTTGGATGATTTCATTCATTTTTATTAAGAAACAACAATTTCTCCACAGTTTTAGGTTTCAAAGGATTTCTCTTTTTTGACACTACTTCTCCAGCCTTTGAAAAGACACGCTCACATGGCACAGATAATGCCGGGGTGCAGAAATAAATAAGTGCAAGTTTGTACAGATTGGGGTACAGTGGCCGATGATTATAGTATAGTATAGTAATGAAATACCTTGGCTGGGTGAAGCTCCAGTTTCCTCCCTATTCTCATGCAAGGCACGGTAGTGTCTTAGCATGGATGAGGTGTTATTATTGTACCCCAACTCCTTGGTGCACAATAAACACCTCACCTTTACAGAAAATAAGAAACAGTGAAAAATACAGTTCCTCATAAACAAACCTAATGCATCTGCAAATGTTCAGTTCACCTTACTTCTCGCTGGCTCCATCCTACTCCTATCCTGTCTTTGTGCTCCTAAATCTCCTATCTATCTATCTCTCTCCTAAACTCTCCAAACACCAAACTAACTGTCTCAAACTAAATAACCATTATCCAAACTCTGCTATCCAAACTATCAAAACTCTGTCCACTCTCTCAACTGACCGTAACTCGCCTACAACAACCCACATTTTGAATGGAGCCTGTGGGGTTTATAAAGCTGTCAAACCGCGCGACAAAATCTGAGCCATTTCCCGAAGCAGTCACGTGGTACAGCCGGGCAGCGAGGCCTCGACGTATCGCTGGCTCCTCCCTAAATGAAGCAAGCCTTGATACGCGCTTTACGGAAACGCCCCCTCCATTACTCGACACACGCCTCGAAGCCTCGGCTCATCACGTAACATCACTACTCACCATCCCTAACCACAAATCATGACACAAGGACCAGACCAAGAGTAACAAGGTGAGGTTCGCTAAGAAATACAATTACAACATGGATCCAGTAGAACCAACTTCAGAAGAGGACTTTAATAAGTTAAAGTCCACCAGCGTCTTCCTCACCATCCCTAACTGCAAATCATGACATGCTCAGTGTTTGCAGAAGTAAAAGTGGATGCTAACAGTAGAGTGTAGCTTCCTCCGATTTTGACTTTGTTGCCTGATTGGAGCCAGCATATTAACTTAATCCTCATTTTTGTTGACGATGTAATTTGGATCTCAGCCTAGAAGATGCTGTGTCAAGTGCAAGATCTCCACGGGCTTGTTCGCTGCCTTCACTGCTTTTATTTTGTAATCAAACAGATGCAGATGTTCTACAGAAAAACACTTGTTAAATTCTAAGGTAACAATGTTGTTCTCTCTCCTTCATGGAATGGAGACTTTTCCACTTTTCCATGACGGAGCATGATAATAAGTAGGGTTTATGTTTTGTTGATGATTATCCTAATATTCACTCTGATCTGGATTTTTCTTTTACCAACTGTTTGTTAAAGGGTGCAGCCAGGTCAGCAAAGTGGTCCTGATGTATTACATAGTCACACTTTGTAATAATAAAAACTTTGAAATAACATATCACTGTTGTAGTTTTTTAATCTGATGTCCATGGCCCTTTTTGGATGTAATTTGTCATTTTAAATGATTACATGAAGCAGATCTAAGACAAAAGGCAAAATGTATCCCATGGTACAGACATGTGCACTCTACCCTTTTATCTTCCTGTAAGATCATAAACATTAATACTAATTGTTAACTTTTTAAACAACTAATTTAATAAGAAACATGATGTATACTCACCATAAGAAGAGGCATTGAAGAGATCAACATTAAAAAACATATAACTGCCATTGGTCAGCTGCTGCTTGTGTGCTGCAAGCATGATTTCTCGAATCCTGTCTCCTCCAGCGCACATGATCACCACTGGAGAAAAATCACAATCACAACTTAGTCAAAATTTTTGCAAGAACACTACAGTACCCAAACAGTCATTGTTCATGAAAAAACATTCTTTTGAAAGAACACTATCACGGAAAATTTACAAAGCACTTGTGTACATGCATCGTTTAGGTCAGGGGTGGGCAATTCCAGGCCTCGAGGGCCGGTCTCCTTCAACTTTTAGATGTATCTCTACTTCAACACGCCTGAGTCAAATAATGAGATCATTAGCAGGACTCTGGAGAACCTGACTGCACTTAAGAGGTGATTAAGCTATTGGATTCAACTGTGTTGGACCAGGGGGGCATCTAAGAGTTGCAGGACACTGAGCCTCGAGGACCAGAATTGCCCATCTCTGGTGTAGGTGAAGAATGTGGCAGAATAGCTCATAAATATAACATCTGGATGATGAACTGGAAAGTACATGAATTGAACCACTCCTCTAATTATAACGATCGCTCACTCAAACACTCATACCTGATAGGCAACTTGGGGTTTATTGCCTTCATCAAAAAAAAAAAAAGGGTAACAATAAAATAAAATGCAACAGCAGCAGCAGCCAGTGCTCACTACAACTTTTGTAGTGGAAACGGGAAATTATGAAATCTTTTTTTTCATCCATCCATCCATCCATCTTCTTCCACTTATCCGGGGTCGGGTCACGGGGGTACCAGACTTTCCTCTCCCCAGCCACTTCTTCCAGCTCCTCCGGACAAATCCCAAGGGGTTCCCAGGCCAGCCGAGAGACATGTCCCTCCAGCGTGTCCTGGGTCTTCCCTGGGGCCTCCTCCCGGTGGGACGTGCCCGGAACACATCACCAGGGAGGCGTCCAGGAGGCATCCTGAACAGATGCCCGAGCCACCTCAACTGGCCCCTCTCGACGTGAAGGAGCAGCGGCTCTACTCTGAGTCCCTCCCGGATGACTGAGCTTCTCACCCTATCTCTAAGGGAGAGCCCAGACATCCTACGGAGAAAACCCATTTCGGCCGCTTGTATCCGCGATCTCGTTCTTTCGGTCATGACCCAAAGCTCATGACCATAGATGAGGGTGGGAATGTAGATCGACCGGTAATTTTCTTTTACTTTATTAATGTCAATGTATTAATGTAAAATAGAAAACATATGGTGTGATACATTCCATTAATGAAAGGAAAATAAAATCTCAGAGCTAACAAAAATGAAAAGAGAGTATTGTGTTGCAAAGAATGAGCATTAACAGTGTGTTCATATGTATGTGTGAGAGTTTGTGATCAAAAATGGTAATATGAATAACATCAGTATGTAGAGCAATAAAAACAAACAGAACATGAACAAACAAACCAACAAAAACAAAACAACAAAAATATTAATACTAGCAATAATAATAACACAAATCAATGAATTATGAAAGACAGGTAAATATAGACATATGACAGATTAATTAATGGAACTGATAAATTAATTCTACTGAGTGAAATTTGTTATATTGCATAATTCATAATTCATATAATTCATATTCCTATGAATTACATGAAATGAGAAGGGAGAAATTATGCCAGAACAAACAGTAAAGCAGGGCAGACACAATGATCGTAATACATAAATCACTTTATTTAAAGTATATATTAGAATCATATAAAATCTATTTTATTTTCCATTGAAATGTGTCCAATGAGTAAATCTTTCTAATGTGTCACACTGATGGCAGTTCTTATTTTCCAGTTCATAATCATTCCAAGCAGCTTCTCCCGCCGCTCTCTCGCCTGACAGGGATTCATCGTCTCCTACTCCTTCGCCACAGTCCATTTTTGGTAAGTTTTGGTAAGGATTGGCGCAGCGTCTGCCATCAAGCAGCCACTGTACCTGTCCATCGTGGTGAAGAGAGAGCTGAGCCAAAAAGCGAAGCTCTCGATTTACCGGTCGATCTACGTTCCCACCCTCATCTATGGTCATAACCAAAAGAACAAGATCGCGGATACAAGTGGCCAAAATGGGTTTTCTCTGTAGGGTGTCTGGGCTCTCCCTTAGAGATAGGGTGAGAAGCTCAGTCATCCGGGAGGGACTCAGAGTACAGCCGCTGCTCCTTCACATCGAGAGGAGCCAGTTGAGGTGGCTCGGGCATCTGGTCAGGATGCCTCCTGGACGCCTCCCTGGTGAGGTGTTCCGGGCACGTCCCACTGGGAGGAGGCCCCGGCGAAGACCCAGGACACGCTGGAGGGACTATGTCTCTCGGCTGGCCTGGGAACGCCTTGGGATTCCTCTGGAGGAGCTGGAAGAAGTGGCTGGGGAGAGGGAAGTCTGGGCCTCCCTTCTGAAGCTGCTACCCCCGCGACCCGACCCCGAATAAGCGGAAGAAGATGGATGGATGAAAAAAGACCAACAACTACCGATAAGTATGTTCTTCTCTCGAAAAAACACACCTGCACCACAGGCTTCAGAAGAAAAGGACACTACAGAGCACAGTGAGGCTGCAGCGTCACAGTCAGAGGCACAGTGAAATACGTGAGTCACAATTTATCCTAGTGTACTTCGTGTTGATGATTAAAATTATTATTTTACTGTAGTTATTTGTAAGAAAGCATTCTATTTGTTAAAAAAAATAGCTTGGTCCTGAAAATACATTTTGTTCTTTGGTTTCAATGTAGAGTATTTTATTATGGTGTATAATAACTGTAAAAAATAAAGGTAACTACTGCACGGAATTTGGCTTTTCACGGGTTCTTTTTGGAACGCAACCACCGCAAAAAATGAGGGTTCACTGTATATCATAAGCTTTACTTCTCCTACACTCTCATAACTCATATGGCCGCTTAGCAAGCATTTTTACGGGGATATTCAGCTCCTGCACGTACTCCAGGTCTTCCATTACATTACAGCAGCCGTGCAAAAATAAAAAATAACTCTGTAATGCCCTAATGTCCTCAGTTCTTATTGTTGGCCAAGACAAAGCCTTGTTAATATATTCAGTTTCAACTTTGTAAGGGTTTCCAAAGTGTTCCTGCAATAAAGTCTTTGCTACAGTATAGTCATAATCTGGATCCATATGCTAACAACTGCGCACCAGCTCACAAGGTTGACCTTTAGTAAATTGTTCCAGGTAATACAAACAGTCCGCTTTGGTTGTTTTGATTTCAACTCCTTGTTTGAAGGCTTTAATAAAGGCTCTGTACTGTAGAGGATCACCATTAAAAACAGGAATGTCACGTGGTGGGAGAGTCAGACTCTATTGCTGCTTTACCAAGGCGGCTGTGATTTCAGTTTGTCTGTTCATGACTGTAAGAAGTTCTCCAGGTAATTGTAAACTGTTTGATGGTTGGGTTATATTCTCATTATGTTTGAAATGCTCTTTTGATTGTATTTGGGTTTCACTGCCTTTATGTTGACATCCCCCACAGGGGGCTAGTTTGTTGCTACAGTTCTCTTTGGTCTTGCATCCATAGGTTTATTTTCCTATGATGTCAACTTTAATTCATTTATTTGTTTAGTCTGGTTTACACCATCTTGTTGAGTTGTTGGATTTTCACTTTCATTTTTAAGAATAAACTCTTTCACAGAGGGGTCCAAACTTTGCTTTAATCCCTTTTCCTTTGTTTTCTTTTTATAGTATGAGCTCACTGAGTTTGAAGATTGTGAGGAACACTCCAGTTTTGAATTATATGTTTCCATCTGCAAGTCAAATTCAGTCAACTCAGTTTCCAGTGCAAGCCATCTCTTTTCTTTTCCTCAGTTTCTTCTCTTCTTCAATAGCATGTCTTTCTTTTACAGCCTTCACATAGGCCAAAACTTTAACTTTACAGATGGAGTGATGCTGGAATTAACACTCCTTTGTGAATGTCCACTAACATTTGACACACTGTCAGTGGGATTTACACCATCATCTTCATCATTATCATCATTTTTGCTAATTGCAATTTATTTACACTTGAAATGCACTCATTATTAGGAATCATTTTTGCCTTAAACCATACTTAGACCTGTCGTGATAAATGATTAATTGTACGATAAATTAAAACTATCGATATCATTTTAATTATTCATTCCCTGTGGTGCTTATAGATACATGAGACATGAGATTCTTCACTGTAGTACTCAATGGACCTTACCAGAGGGGCCGCTTTTCATTGGCTGATGCTCATTCTACGTGGTCACGTGGGTGGCAGTCTCACAAACACGAGCTTTTCGTTAGCTAAGTGCAGCATAATAGCAGTTCCGATACAACTTCTACACCTTGAAGCCTGTCTGCTACACAGTCTAACGTTAGCTAAACAGATCAATATGCAACGTGTACTGTATCTGACACACACTAAAGATTTTATTTTAGCAGAAAAGGCTTTGGACTAAACTGTTACTCTTTGCCAAAAAAAAAAAATGCTGTATGGATGGGGGAAAAAATGAACGAATGGCTGAGAGTACTTTACGTCAGGAGACTGGATGGCTTTTGTCACACATCTCCGGCTTTATTGATCTACGACTCCATGTGTGCTCATCTCACTGAAACTGTCAAAAGCCAAGTGAAGAAAACCAATTCGGAGCTTGCCATCATTCGTGGAGAATTAACCATAGAATTCCAACTGCTAGATGTTGGCGTCAACAGGGTGTTCAAGGCTAAATTGCAAGCTGCATGGGAGCAATGGATGACAGCAGGTGAGCACACATTCACCAAGACAGATAGGCAATGCCGGGCTAGTTACGCCACTATCTGCCAATGGATGCCTGGGCTAAGGTATCGGTCTCAACTGTTGTCCGAGCTTTCACGAAGGCTGGAATCATCAATGAGCAGCCAAGCAACAGCAATGAGACTGGATCGGATGATGATGAGAGGGTTCCGGGCTTGCTTGATGCCGCTATCGCCCAACTGTTAAATTCCAACACCAAAAACGAGGAATTTCATGGATTTGTAGAAGATGAATGATTGAAAAAGTGGACAGTATTTTCCGTACTATTAGGTGCACCACATTACAAGCCGCACCTTCAATGAATGGCCTATTTCAAAACTTTTTTTATATATAAGGCACATAGAATAGACGCTACAGTAGAGGCTGGGGTTACGTTATGCAGCCATTAAATGGAGCTGCGCTAAAGGGAACGTCAACAAAACAGTCAGATAGGTCAGTCAAACTTTATTAATAGATTACAAGCCAGCGATCTGACAACTCCGTTCACTTCCAAAATCAATTAACAGCTGTTTTATTATTTTCCCCGAGGTAAAGTCAGTGACTTGGTAACGTGTAGAGCAACATTTATATCACATAGTGGAGGGGAACCTTTCCTCAATTCAATAAACACGTAAAAAACAGTCTGCACTAATGTTTGATTTACCGTAACAGTATCAATCACAATGTAGTAACGCTCTAAATAGTGCAAAGCAATAACAATATATCCATAACTCAACGTTGTTAAAACACTAATGTCCGTATTCACAATATGACCAACCTTGTTCAGCTGTAAACACACAAAGTAAACATGTAAAGCTCACTTTATTAATTTATTCCTCATCCATGAATCCCTCAAATTCTTCTTCTTCAGTGTCCGAATTAAACAGTTGGGCGAATACGGCATCCAACATGCCCGGCTCTGTCTCGTCTAAGTCGTCATTAATGGAGTCAGTGTCGTTGCTGTTTAGCAGTTCAGTGACAATTCCTGCCTTCCTGAAAGCTCGGACCACAGTTGGGAATGACATATCAGCCCACGGATTTTCGATCCACTGGCAGATAGTGCCGTATGTCGTCCGGCTCTGTCTTCCCGTCTTGGTGAACGTGTGTTCGCTTTCTGTCATCCACTGTTCCCATCATGCAGTTCGCAGTCTGGCTTTCAATGCTCTGTGACACCAATATCTAGCGGCTGGAGTTCTTCTTCTTCTGTGGGGTAGAATGAAGTCGGCGGCTGCTTACCTAGACCTAGACCTGTTGTGGCCCAATATTGGTCCATATATAAGGCGCACTGGATTATAAGGTGCACTGTCGGCTTTTGAGAAAATTGAAGGTTTTTAAGGGCGGAAAATACGGTAATACTGACAGTTATTGTTAATGATTTGAATAAAGTCTGACCTATCCAACTAGCGTATTTTGTTTCACTTTATGCGCCTTACAATCCAGTGCATCTTATATATGAAAATAGATCCGTTCACTGATGCTGCGCCTTATAGTCCGTAAAATACGGTACCCATGTCCTAGCACTTTATCTACAAAATCCCACCCATTAACTTAATATGAGTTAGAACTTGGTATGAGATTTAACTCATTAAGCTTCCAGATGCCAAATTGCCCATACTTTACATTTTTACAGAATAATTGACATTCTAAGTAACAAAATTTTTTGATTATAGGTTGCTAGCATATGGTACTTCTGGACTTCTGACCAAAATGGAAACAAAAATGTTATTACACATCATTGTTAAATCAAAGTGATCATGAAGTGAACTGAACCATGGATTTTGTAGACTATTTCCCCACTACAGAAGCTAGATTTCCCATTTGGAAGCCTATTTATTACTAAACAAGTCCAGATGCATGTCTGGTCATATGCAACTGAAATGTTGATTGATTTTTCTTTTTCTAAATGAGGTGTATGACCATGAATTTAACTTGGTCATTTCGTTCCTATACTGCAATTCAAATTTCACTTCACAGCATTGTCTGGGTTCCCTCCATTAGCTTGGATTCCTCCAGTAGATTTTATACGGGGCCCATCATCAAGCAGTAGGAGAAGGTGAGCACAATAACTTTGTTTTTGTGCTCATTTTTAGAATTATAGTCTCTCAGTAGTTTTAGAAATGGCACTGTTCAGTCTGTATTGGCCATGCTTCCAAATGTTGAAATAACATTAACATCAACTTGTTCGACTCAGCACTTCTCTCTTCAGTGCAGGCAATTTCTGGTAAGCTTCATAGCATTTTACTGGTGTTTTACACATGTCATAGACAAACATTAGCGACTGGTTAAAGTTTAAAACCTCAACACCTCCAAGAAGCAATTGTTTCTCAATAGCTGAGAACCTAGACCCTCTGGATAAAACAAGGAGCGCAGAACAAAAGGGGCTGGTTTTGACCAAGCTAACATGACTTGATCTCTTCCAGTGATCAACTTGAATTCAACTGAATTCTATTCAGTTTATTTATCCAGCATTGTGAATATCTACAGTTGTCATTAGCTAACATGCTAACTCTAAGGTTGGTACCCGCTCTGGAGCGGGCATGGACATGACACATTTAAAAGGCTACTGTAGCAAAACTGACAGCATGCTGTGTGTTCATTTCAATTCTGTTGGATAGCACAGACTTCAAACTTTATGAAAGTAGTGTTTTTATATTGGTTTTGTATTTTATTTACTTCCAAATAAAACCAGGAATATGATCAATCATTTCGCCACAATGTTGTGTGGAATCAGTGAATGTTTTGTGACCAGGAAAGGCTTGAATGCAGTATGACACCCATTTTTCCGATTTCCTCAAATGTAAAATTTTTCTAAAACAACCAATGAAAAGGTGTTGTCTGTATGCTCGGGAGGAGGGCGGGATGAGACACGTGGTGCGTAAGGCTCTGGAGAGTTTTGGAGATGGGAAGAGAATGTAGCTCAGTGACGTTTAGGATTTTACTAGGAGTGTTTCGGATGAGTTTTTTAGACTATAAGTGTGTTATTTTGACAAACATATTAACAAAAGTACTACAAACACTGCACACACAATCACAATCTCTAAATAAGGCGTCTACATGACTGCATTACTTCTAGGAGCCTGAGGAAAGAGGAAGGCACCACACAGGTGTTATGCCGAGAAACGCATGCACTCTCTCGCATATTAATGATGAAACAGACTGAAATATGACCGAAGACGAAACTTTTAAAGATATTCGTAACATTATCACGTTTCTTAACCATGCAAGCCTTAAAACGGTGGGTATTATATCGCAGATTAATTGAAATAAATAGGGGTTTTACACCTTTATTGAGACAAATGAGTCTCAATAAAGACTCATTTGAGTATTTATTGAGACAAATGAGTCTCAATAAAGACTCATTTGAGTATTTATTGAGACAAATGAGTCTCAATAAAGACTCATTTGAGTCTTTATTGAGACTGAGGATAATAATCTTTATTATCCTCATTTGCAATAGGATAATATTTGAGGAAAATAGATAGGGCATGCATATATCGGTAAGATAAAAATCCATATTGCCAAAACATGCATCCCCTGCTGACATGGAGAAATAAAGAGTTAAGAGTGAAATAACTTTTTCTACATAATTACACTTGTTCTATGACCTACTGGTATAAGTTTTAAATCAATAAGATAATATTTGAGGAAAATAGATAGGGCATGCATATATTGGCAGGCTCAAAATCCATATTGCCAAAAAATGCATCCCCCTGCTAACATGGAGAAATAAAAAGTTAGGAGTGAAATAACTTTTTCTACATAATCAGAGATGTTCTATGAATCGCTGGTATAAGTTTTATATCAATCGGATAATATTTGAAGAACATAGAGAGGCCATGCATATTTTGGCAGGCTAATAAAGGGCTTTGCTGTACATGCATCCCCTGCTTACATGGAGAAATAGAGTTAAGAGTGAAATTAATTTTTCTATATAATCACACTTGTTTTATGAACTGCTGGTATAGGTTTTGTATCAGTAGAATTATATTTGTGGAAAATATATAAGGCCTACATATATTGGCAAGCTAATAATTTGCTATGCCAAAAATGCATCCCTCTGCTAACTTGAGGAAATGAAGTGTTAAGAGGGACTTCACCGTTTCTACGTAATGACACTTGTTCTCTGAGCTACTGCTATACATTTCATATCAACAGGACAATAGGCAGGGGATACAAATATTGGCAGGCTCAGTAATTAAAATGCATCCCCTCTACATTAATAGACTAGACAGTTAAGCATGATATAAAACATTCTACATAATGGGCCTCTGTTTTGTAATACTTTAAGCTATTATGATTTTAAAAGAAAAATCAGGAAATTTCAAACCAAATGCGGAGAGCATTTTCTTCAGACACTGACTGAAAAACGTTCGACTCATTTGTCTCAATAAATGTGTAAAAACCGTATTTATTTCAATTAATCTGCGATATAAAACCCACCCTTATAGGGCTTACATGGTTAAGAAACGTGATAATGTTACGAATATCTTTAAAAGTTTCGTCTTCGGTCATATTTCAATACGTTTCTTCGTTAATATGCAAGAGTTTAGAGCGATGCGCGCTCCCGCGACAGGGGATGCAATTCTCGGCAGGCATGCGTTTCTCGGCATAACACCTGTTCCATTCAGACACAGAGTTTGATTTTGACGATGAGGTTTGTTCTTTCTTTTTTCTTTTTGTATTTATTTGTTTATTTGGCATGGAATGTGTACAGTAAAATATTTTAATCAGAATAGATGCACACTGCACCAGATTATACAAGCTAAATTCCATCTCCAAGTAGATGATACTTCATTTTCTTCGGTGAAGAGGAGATCCCATCCTCTGTGTCCGGGTGTGGCCCACTCCACAAAAAGCACCACAGAGTGACCAGATCGAGATCCCTGATAGCTGAGGCAGCAGAGACGCGCGATGGGCAGTGGAACATGGAAGAGCCTCTGTTGTAAGACGTTTTCAGCCCAGGAGAATCTACTTCCCCTACAAAAAGTGGGACCTATTTTTGTTGTTTTTAGCAGCTTAGGTTGCATCAAAGTTTGTAGGGGCCACTGTGCCTTATACTTGAAAGAAACTGTTTGATGAATGGCACAACTGATTTGTGTGTAGACCTATTGGGAAACCCATTTTGTATATAGTTGTAAGAAAAAAAACAAAAAACACATGAGATATTGTGATGTTGGTGAGAATTTGTGGTGAAGACATTGTGGCACATTTTGTATAAAACGTCTGGGAAATAGCACACAATTTGATGACATATTGATGAAATTGACATATTTAATTTTGTGTTTTGCTAAATTTTTACACATTTTTAAAATTTACACTATAAATTTTCATTATAAGTTAGACAAATTATTTGTTCTTCATTTTTTGAATTGTATATTAAAAATATCAATATTTTTCTACTTGGATTTAGTTTTTTGTGTGATTTAGTTTGGTCCACTATGGTAATGCATTTTGTCAAAATGAAACAAACACTGTAAAATCATAAAGTTGAGGTTGTGCTGAAAGAAATGATACCAAACAAGGCAAGGTAAATAGTTTTTAAGGTGAAAATATAAGGGTAAATTCAAAATTAGTCAAAAGGAGCCATTTAGAACCCAGACCTCAGAGACAAACATCCTGGCCTGCTTGCCAGTCAATAACAGATATTTTATTTTTATGGCATCAGTTTACAACAAATGGCACCAAAACTCTTTAGGTAACAAACACATCCAATTTATGGGCAAAAATAAAGTTAATTCAGATAGACGCCACACACAACCTAGCTGCAGTCATTTTCTGAGTTTAAAAAAATCTGCATTCTGATTAGATTAATTAAGAGTTCTTTTAAAACTTCCAAGCAGGTATTAAATACTTAAGCATGTATATCTGTATTTTAGTTTGATGTAATATAATCCTAAATGTTTTTCATTAACTGAAAACAGAAAAAAGCATCATAATTAAAAGAAATACAAGCTTGAAAAAACTTTTTCTGTCAAATATTTATCTGTGTTTCAGTTAGTGAATTGAGTAGAGAAATAGATAGATATATAGATAGATAGATGTAAGCTCTTTGCTTATAGATTAAAAATAAACCATCAAACAAGTAACTGCACAAACTTAGGCCGCAATTGAACAAACAGTAACCAGAGTCCCTGTTAATAGGGAAGATTCAGAGTCTCACTGGAACATTCCTCATAACTCTGTCACTTAAACATACCTCCTGAAATATTCCTCAAGTGAGTGGGACAAACTTCACCTCAGTCCTGCCAGCACTATAGCACCCTTTAATTACACTGGACTCTGCACACACTACTAGCTTGTGTGCTCTGCAGGTCGTTCCATGAGGCAGTGTTTACAGCCAGTAATATTTCAAAAAAGTTTACATTATCCTTTCGCTGCTGCTCTGATGTAAGTAAGAAATTAATTCAGGAATGGTGGGGTAAAAGGTGCTCTTTTAGACCAGGGAGAGATTATTTCAACTTTCTGTACTTTGTTTTAGAGGTAACTTATCTAGCCCATATTCAGTATCAACATTTCATACCAACTTTGTCATTTACATATTCACACGAACACATTTTTGCTTTTGATTCTAGCTATTTTTATTCATATATCATGGTAAGCACAATAGGATATATCTTGGCAATTGCCAAGGTATATCCTATCCTTTGCACTCTGCAAAGAATAAAATCCTCAATATTGCAATAGGGATTGCAATATCGAATTAATTTCTTACTTACATCAGAGCAGCAGCAAGCCAAGCTACAAACTAAGGAACAGTTTTTAACCTAAGTCCAAAACTTGGAGGAAAAAGTAGAAAGACCAATGTTTTCCACAGCATTGGTAGTATTTAGTTACATTTATTCAATTATCTTTCCGAAAAAATGGTTACTTATTCGATATTTTAAGAACAAAAATGATAAATTACTAATTAGTACATATGTCAAATCTTGGCTTAATGGCGACAGTATGCCAAAATGCTCTAGCACTTAGGTTTACACTATTTTGTGATATAGAATTCGATAATTAGCATTTTTTGATCATTTTTATGGTCATGCTAAATGTAGTATTAAAGTTTTTCATAACGTTTTGGGGCACTAGTGGCCTTTATTCATTTTATTAGCTGGATAAACATGAAACAAAATTATGACAGCTCTAGAGTGATTCCCAGATGACATAATTCTCAAATGTGCATCACATGAGATGCACATATTGGGAACATCTTTATTTAGAATATTTACATCTGAACTGAAATGCTCACATGTGAGCTAATGGGCTTATCATATCATTATGTCACCTAAGCTGCAGTATGTAACTTTTACAAAAATATGTGTACTACAACTGTTATTTGATATCCGGGTTCAGGACCCACACTGCTACTCAGATACAAATATTCAACCATGTGCACTTGTAGGTGGGTAGTGCTATGGTAGAAAATTCATGTTTCAACTTATAACTCCAAAACTTGAAGTCCCATTAACAAAACTGACATTGGCAAGGTTTCCTAGAACGATTTAGATGAGCTACTGTGCAAAAGTCTTTGGCCTCGAATATTTATCGCCGGAGAGCTATTAAGTTAATAAGATTGCATTAGACAAAACCAATCTCGCCCCTTGGATTGACTCTCACCAATCACTATATACGCTAAAGAAGAAACAAAAAAAGTTATTGCAGTTATTACCATCGCTTTACATGTAGCTGCAAGATGAAATTATCCATAGTTCTGTTTTGCCAAGTGGGATCTTTTTTACTGTATAGTTTTCATTTTAGCAGACATTAACATCATAGATCAAATTACCACCCCTCCATTAACCACACAAAATCAGCAAACCACTAAAGAGCTACACAGTCAAGATATGGGATAAACACACCCCAAATTGATCTATGTCTTTCCACAAGCATACCAAGAAAAAAAGGCACCTATTAAGCAATGGTAGGCCAGTTGTCGGACAGTGTCCTATATCTTCTAACACATTGACTCTGCCTTCATTGTAAATAATTCAGTCTTTCCAGGTGCAGCGTATTTACCATTTCCTCCAACCACAGATCAAATGTGGGCCCAGAGTCCTTCCGAAATCCCGAAATCAACCTTGAAGCAATCACCATGCTAAACAAAATAGCCATTTTCTCACTTTTATTGGCTAACGGCAAAGAATTAGAGAGCCCGATAACGGCATTAAGTGGTTCTAGGTCCCACTATTAAAGAGTAGTGGAAGGTTTTCTTCCAAAATGGGTGAAGCTGAACACATGACCAAAATGAGTGCATCAAGTTGCCAATAGCAGCCTTACAACGATTACAAATTGGAGACATATTTATGTAGATAGTATTCAGCTTCTGCTTCATGTAGTGGAGCCTGGTTGGTTCTCAACCAGAAAGGATTGTATTGTTCCCATGCTTTCTTTATTTCGGTTGTGTCTACATGTATGTAGTTGAAGATCTTATAAAAATATGACATTGCCCCATGATTGATAGGATTGAATTTATTTATTGCCTCTATAGTTTTGTAGTTGGTTAAAGCTTCAAAAATAAATTTTCCCATCATAGTCCCAGATCTGTAGAAAATGGAAAAAATCTTGACAGGGAAACATTACATTCATAGCATAACTGTGCAAAAGATGCAAACGTTCTGTCAATATATAAATCATCTATCATACAGATGTCCTTCATCCTCCACATCCGGAAGACAGCGTCACTGAGACCCAGGGAAAAAGAGTGATTTTGATAAATAGGAGCATCAAATAAACCTCTGGGGCTTTTATATATATCTGCTTCCAAATTCTTATAGTGCTGACAATGACAAAACTATTATCATAAAGTGATTTCCATCCATCCATTTTCTAATCACCCTTCGTCCCTAATGGGGTCGGGAGGGTTGCTGGTGCCTATCCCCAGCTAATGTTCCGGGCGAGAGGCGGGGTCACCCTGGACAGGTCGCCAGTGTGTCACAGGGCAACGCAGAAAACAGACAGGACAAGCAACCTTTCACACACACTCACACCTAGGGAGAATTTAGAGAGACCAATTAACCACAGTCATGTTTTTGGACTGTGGGAGGAAGCTGGAGAACCCGGAGAGAACCCACCATGCACAGGGAGAACATGCAAACTCCATGCAGAAAGACCCCGGACCGGGAATCGAACCCAGGACCTTCTTGCTGCAAGGCAACAGCTCTACCAACTGCGCCATTGTGCAGCCCCATAAAGTGATTTATTAACTTTGATGGGACTGCTAAGGAGGGCAGTCAGGGAAATATTACAATAAAGATAACCAAAGGAGAACAGGAACCATAGAATAAGAGTGGACCTTTCTTCCATCATGCCGGAATGGATAAACGAGAAGCCCAGTAACATAGTTTGAAATCTGTTAAGGAAAATCCACCTTTTATCCCTGGTTTGTTAAACAGACTGTTTCGGCCTCAAATGAGATGCAAATTTGATTATTTGGTAAAATTTTCAGATTTTTAGTGCAAATTACCACATTTTAGAAGCATTTTAAATTTTTGTCCATATACAAATCCATTTAACAAAAGAGAACCACCCTGCCCCCGTAGTGTAGTTATCCCGTTTGGCCCATGATGGAGCTCCTGGAGCAATTGAAACATCTGTTGATCCACACAAGACATTACCAGAAAAAATCTTCACAATTCACCACACACACCTGTTCCAGATGAAGACCAGCAGGAGGTTAGCCATCAGACTCCCCCACCTGAGAGTCGAGTTTCACTGAGAAGTAGGAGACCTCCAGCCTATCTGGATGATTATATTTCTTTACAGGAGCTGAGTGAGCTTCTTGCATGGGGCAGAATAATCCCCACACTAACATAGAAGATTTGGTACATCCATTATATATGTTTTACTGTTAGTGTAAAATAGATGAATAAAGTAATAAGTTCTAGCACATTGTACTGTGGGAAAGTGCTAGTAAGATACTGAGTTAATCTTGGGTATTCTACAGGATGCATCTTTCTGGTAGGTTATTTAAGTTTACATTTCTACATGTTCTTATATAGACCCTCATAACAAATCCCATTCAGAAAGGGGGATGTAGTATCAGGCTATCAGTGGATAGGAACCTTTGTGCTGTATTGTGGGGTGGGGGCAGAATAAAAGAGTACTTGCTAAGATGGAGATGTCTCAAGCGTACTTCTGTTAGCCTCAAGATTTTCTTAAATATAAATATAGGAGAACACAAAGGCAGGAGCGGCTCTAATTGTTGCATTATGATATGGAGCAGAGTTATTCAGTTTTTTCGTAGTTAACATTTTTCTTACCCTGTGTTTAGATTGTTTTCTGTTCTGCTATTTCATTTATCATCATTGCTTAATTAGTGTGATGCTGTATGCACTTACACTCTTGTTTCCTGTTTCTCTTTATTCAGAATTGAGAATTACAACTAGGCTTGTCATGATAGCAAATTTTGCTGAACAATTAATTGTCTCAAAAAACTATTGCGATGGATAGACAATAGTATTGTTTGAAGACCTTTGTACACTGATTTATTGGAAATGACATAATAATGCAGGCGATTTCCTGCCAAAGATAGATACACTTTATTTTCAAAAGAACACTCAACACTGGAACTGATAAAATAAACAAAACAACCAAAAACAAAAATAAAATGGATTCTCAGTCTCCATTAACAAAAATTTACTTGAATAAAAACACCAAAGTGTAAATAAATACTGCATTCAACCAAAAGAGTGCAAATTATGAAGTCTGTAAACCATATTGCCCTTCAGTAATTATTAGATTTAAATAGAGAAGATGGGCACATCCAGCTACGTGATGCAATAGTTCACAGTACACGTTAGTTCACTCCTACATTTTCCCCTTATGACAATCTTAGAACGTTGATCATTCTAAGATTGTCGCTTGTGGTGTGTCGTGGCCCCTCCGATCTAAATCAGGGTTTTTTCCCACTGGGAGCTTAACGCAGCCTGTTGAATGTGACAGGTAGCCAATCAGAAAGCACGGATTCGCCTCTGTGCTTTCTCAGGGGAAACTACAGAGGGGAATCCCAAACAGCTGACACAGTGCAATCCAAAGTCCAGGGACATTGGAGATCGATCCACCCATCCATTTTCTATACACCCTTTGTCCCTAATGGGGTGGGGAGGGTTGCTGGTGCCTATCCCCAGCTAACGTTCTGGGCGAGAGGCGGGGTCACCTTGGACAGGTCGCCAGTTTGTCGCAGACATTGAAGATGATATGTGGAAATAACATTAATGTTTCTAAAACATTTCATGCAAAGAATATAGAAATGACGAGGGGAGGAGTTGGGGCCAAATTGCTACGCAGTTGATGAACCCGGTAACTTTTCAGCTGTTCCTCATTAACGTGACATAAATAGGTTCTAATGATTTTCATTCAGTCAGGACGTTACGCTGACACTAGAGCCACATGCACTGCAGGTAGATTGTAGTAAAGCATTGATTAATGCCTGGTTTTAAAACTAGTTACCTGGACTTGTAGCCATTATTTTGTGCTCATTGTTGGACACCACACAGCAGGATGGAACCCGATGGAACCATTATACCTAGGATTTTTGTCGGTTAATGTGTGATCTCAAGCTTTGAAAATGGGCCGACAATCGACCGACAACACTAAGATGGTGTCGTGTGTGCTGGGCATTACACTAAGGAAATGAGGAAGGGAGGATCAGTGGAGAGCACCGGAGTTGAGCCTTTTTTCATTTAGTGTCATCAACAGAAAGAGAAAAAGGCTGGAAGAGACGATAAAGGCGATAATTAAAATGACGTAGATAGTTTTATTGTACGATTAATTGATTGATCTTTTATCGCGACAGGCCTAGCTGTGGAGCATTACAGCCGCTGTAGTTACTAAAGGTTGGACTAATTACCTCGTTCGTTTGTGAGTATAGGTCATTCACAACAAACATCAAATAGAACAAATAGATTTCAGAAAATTTTAACAAACAAATGGCTTCTCCTGCAATAATTATGGGAAATTAAATTAATTATATCCCAACTTCAGAAGGAAACCTCTTCCCAGATGGTGACATGAACTTGTTAATTCCTCTGTCCATTGTAGTAGCTGATATATTGTGAAAATCCAGTAGAAATGATGCACTAATCGAGTGATGTTTACATAGAAACAAGCGCGAGGCTTTGTTTGTGAGACTTGCGGTGAAGTGGGTCGGTTGTGGGCGGAGCTTGGTAAGGTCCATACTGCAAGTCTTTTTTTTACAAGGTTATGTAAGGTTTTTCCATAAATGTTAATATCTCTGTGGAATATCTTAAGTTTAATATATTTTTCTTTAGTATAGAAATGCACTACAAACCTATACTACACTTTTCCTAAGTAGGAAAGAAATAAAAATATATCTAAACCATTTGGACTATTTCTGAGTTATTATCAGAGGGTAAACATTCATCTGACAGTTTTAATTGTGTCTCTGGTGTTATGGCAACAGATCCAATATCTGTGTCATTCCTTGGACACTGGAAGTAAAGGATGCGTGCAAACTGTGAAGTTTAACACGTAAAATTGTGACAGAACAAAGAAGTGGTTTGGAGTTGATTGATACACGGACGAATGAGATTCCCCAAATTAACCCAGTGCGGCCTTCTACCACCATTAGTTTGCCATGTTTTATAATAATAAAACGTGTTTATCATTAACTCTTTGATGCAAAAAAACTGACTGAAAATCAGTATTATTGTGAGAGAACGCAAAGGTTTTGGTAGGTAACACAAATGGAAAAAAAAATCCCCATCTGCCCTGGAGGACTGTAAGCCTAGATGTTATTATTACTATTTTAGCTAATTTTGGTTTGTACTTGGGTTTTTGGTTTTTTTTACACTGCATGGACTATTTCTTACCTTTTTGCAAGTCTTCAGCAATTGGCTTCAAATGCTTTTGCCATTTTCACCAACAGCATTTAGCATTCACACTTGCATTTTCATATGAGATCCACACTTTGTAGTGATATGATTAAGTTTATACTGTTTTGATGTTTACATTTAAAACAATGACCACAAAATAACGGATAACTAATTTCAAAATCTCGCCGTGTGAACCCAGCTTTAGTACAAAATAGTAAAGCCTGGTTCACTAAAGCCTGATTGTAGTTTTAGTAGTCAAACTACAATCTATCTGCAATGAATGTTGTGTCAGCATCAAGCACTGTCCAAATGAATACATTTATTGTTATAACCATCTTATGTCATGTTAGTGATGGCTGAAAAGTTACTGGGTATATCAATTGGGGTAGCAATTTTGCTCCAGTTCCACTCATAATTTCTGTTGATATTTATTGTACAAAGTGTTGAACATTCATGTTGTTTCCACATATCATCCACGATGTCCACCGGAATCTCGTGCACCATGCTAACTGTTTGGGATTCCCCTTAGTGCTTACGCCACCGTGCTTTCTGATTGGCCAACCTGTCACATTCAATGGGCTGCATTATCGCTCCTGGTCAGGGAAAACCCTTCAGACTGCAACAATCGGGTCAAGACAAACCAAAATGTTGAATATCCCCGATTTTAGATCGGAGCGGTGCAGACATTCTACTGACTAGACCTGATCAGTCGTAACACACCACACAGATGGGATGACTGGTTTGCCAAGCGACAATCTTAGAACTCTGAACATTCTAAAATTGTCGTACAGGGAAAAATCAGAGCAGACTGATAGCCAAGTTAAGATTTTCGGGAAGAAGTGTGAAACAGATGCTACAGTAGATTCATACTGATGTAGATTTTTGATAGTCAGGAAAATCTGATTTTTGTTCAGTGATTGCAGTTAACAATGGAGATTGGTCTGCTTAAATTGCAAGAAAAACGTGTCATACCAATGGAAGAGGTGTCTTATTCTCTGCCGAGTCAGTGATAATGACAACTGAACTGAAAGGACGCCAGTTCGTGATGGCCACACTCTTATGTCGGTAACTCTTTTTATGTATTTAAATTTTTTTCATATAAACACAACACTTTAGTTTCAATAAAAACATTTATTAGAACAAATGCATCCAAATCAACTATTTGTTAGCACACACATTTAGTTACGAAAAACATATGTATTTATATCAACTTAAAGTTAATTTTGTTTAAGATTAACTCTTTGCTTTTTCCTGACAGTACTTACCTGCCTTGCAGTTGCCAACCAAAAGATGGGGGCCAGGGCTCAGCAGGCTTAAGTGCTGATTGGATTGCACTACTAGTTCCTGCAGGCAGGGGGAATTTGTAGTTTCTTTGTTCAGATAAGTTTTGTATTTAAGTAAATATTAGTATTTAAAGTTTAATATTTTTGATTTTCATTTTTGGGTCTTATGTTTAGCCAAACGTAGCTGTACTGTTATTTGTTTTTGTGTTATTTGTAATTGTATTTTGTTTTGTTACCCCTATCGTGTCTTAATTGGTCTGATCAACCAGTGTACCCCTGTTTGCCATTTCTTTGTTAGGTCAGCTGTTTGTTTGTGTAGCCAGTTTGTTTAAATTTTTTTTGACTGAGTTTAGTTTTGTTTCTTTGACCTCTTAAGAGCTCAGTTTATCTATTGTCATTTATAATCTTTGGGTTAAGATATAAGAAACTATTTTTTCTAATATATCCTGTGACTCCTCCTGTTTTTAAATTGGTCCATCACAGTTCACTCAAAGCAATTGAGAAAAACTGTAATATGAAAGTGTATGTCTACAATCACAAAGAAACTGCATAGGTCTTATATTATGGCAGTTGCGTAAAAGAGGACATATTTGATCTATATAAAAAAACAAAGGCATGAGTGTCATGATTTCAGTGTGCCTTGATAAGTGATGGCATAGGTACTTTAAAAAAGTAACTTTAATCTGAGTACTGATTACTCCTTGAAAAGTTAACCTAGATTTTTGATTATTTGGTTTGGAATGTAACTCAATTAGATGACAAGTAACTTTTAGTTACTTTCAGCAGCTTCTGACAGAATGTCGATCGTTCTAAGATTGTCGCTTGCAATTTTGTAACCGATCATCCTGTATAGTGTGTTATGGTAGACAGTTGTGGCCCCTCTGATCTAAATCAGGGGTTTTCCCCACTGGGAGCTTAACGCAGCCTGTTGAATGTGACAGGTAGCCAACCACAAAGCGCGGATTCTCCTCCTGCTTTCTGAAGGGAAATTACAGAGGGAAATCCCAAACAGCTGAAACAGAGCAACCCCAGCGGAAATTGGAGATTTTATGTGGAAACAACATTAATGTTTATTTAACATTTCGTGCAAAGAATATAGAAATGACGTGGGGAGGAGTTGGAGTAAAATTGTTACCGCAGTTGATGAACCCGGTAACTTTTCAGCTGTTCTTCGTTAACGTGACATAAATAGGTTCTAATGATTTTCATTCTGTCAGGACGTTACGCTGACACTAGAGCCACATGCACTGCAGGTAGATTGTAGTAAAGCATTGATTAATGCCTGGTTTTAAAATTAATTAACTGAACTTGTAGCCATTATTTTGTGCTCATTGTTGGACACCACACAGCAGGATGGAACCCGATGGAACCATTATACCTAGGATTTCTGCCTGCTAGTGTGTGGTGTCTCAGGTTTGAAAATGGGCTGACAACTCTAAGATGGTGTAGTGTGCGCTGGGCATTACACTTAAGCAAATGAGAAATGGAGAGGTCAGTGGAGAGCACTGGCGTTGAGCCTTTCTTCATTCAGTGTCATCAACAGAAAGAGAAAAAGGCCAGAAGAGACGATAAAGCCGATAATTGGAATGAGGTTGATAGTTTTAATTTATTGTACAATTAATTGATTTATTTTTTATCGCGACAGGCCTAGTGCCAATCATTGGCATCTTCCTCTTCAGGATGCAGTGGCCGAGTTCATAGGAGGTGAAAAAAATTGTCACGTGAAATTGTGCCCCCTCAGTCCAACTGTCAATTCAAGCACAATCCTGATCCCCTGGTTCTTTTCTAGCACTCTACTTGGCAGCTTCCTTGTGTACACTAGCATATTCCTTGCATAGCTGGATTTTGCATCACAGGCCACCAAATTTTGATGCCATATTTTGCTGGTTTGCTTGACATATATTGCCGGAAAGGACAGCAACCCGTTGATAATAGAAAAAGAGATTACAATCGCTGAGCATGAGTGTCACAGAAAATTGCATGAATCAAGAATGTTACATCACAATAAAATAAAAAAATGTTTCAGGAAATTAAAATTGCATATGAAGAATAAAAAATTACCTTTCAATATAAGTAGCTCATCTACTGTGACTTCAGGCCCAGGGTTGTACAAGTAATATCAGATGCTCAACCCTCTTGTCTCAGGCCTCTCTGATGGCTGCCAATTTACCCATCAAATGCATGGCTGGTCTTGATTCTTGGTTGTCAAATTTCAGCATTTTTGAGAAAGCGTGAAAGATTTTCAATGGCATTGTGGCACATAAAATTACCCTTGTACTCTGTGTTCAAGAGACTACATAAGATAAATCTTTATTGTCATTGTCACAAGAACAACAAAATTTAAAAAGTCCCATGAGTCAGTGCATATGCTTAAAAATAACTGTCTCACAATTTACACATAATATAAGAAATACAGAACAAATAACTGATAAAAAAACTAATGAATAAGAATAGCCACATTCACACACACATCATTCATGATTAATGGTTGTTTTTGTTTGCATCTAGTTTTGTTATTGCTGTAGGGTAAAAACTGTCTCTGAGACGGTTGGTTCTTGTTCTGATTGTTCTGTATCGTCTGCCTGAAGGCAGCAATGAGAACAGAGAATGTCTGGGGTGAGAAGTGTTCTTTATGATATGTTGTGCTTTCTTTAGACAGCGGTCGCTGTGCAAGTCCTCCAGTGAGGGGAGAGGGCAGCCAATGATTTTTTTGGACTCTATTCACAACCCTATGGATAGCTTTCCTTTGAGCCGCAGTGCTACTATTATACCATACGCAGATACAATAAGTCAGTATGCTCTCTATGGGGAGCATAGAGACTTGTAGAAAGACACTAGCAGTTTCTCCTTGATGTTGTTTGTGCTGCCTTTTGTAAATTAAGCTGGACCAGCAAGGTTGAAAACCGCACTAGAACGCCCCCTGCTGGATATTTTGTTATGTTGTTTGACACTAAATAAAGAAAATAGATCCAAGATGGTGGGCAACACCAAACAGTTCATGGATTAAGCTGATTATTATCCATATACATTGTGTTTCAGACAAGATTTGTTTGTAAGTATTGGTTAATTGTGAAAATAATAATTGTCCCTTTGTTTTATGTAACTGTTGCGTAGGCCTAAATAATTGTACGTTGGAGTCATTTATGAAAATGCTTTTCAATTTTAGTTCGCAGCAAGAATGGCTAATTTGCTATGTTCGTTGGCCAATACTCAGTCTTGTATGTTTCAGTTTTCGATGGCCAAAATGATGGCAGTGGTCAGAGGCCACTCTTCATTAAACAAGTAAATAAAGAAGTTTGGTTATTGAAGCGTCGTTGTCTGGCTGTTTAGCTGCTGAAAAATCAAAATCTCAGGGCGAGGACAGCACAGTAAAGATCATCAGCACAGCAGGCCACAACCACAAGGAAATATTCAGCACATTAATCACGAGCCTACGGTCACATAAAGCAGATAAGATGGAGAACAAGGATAATGCAAGCAATACAGACACAAATACACGCTCATATATGTCCAAACATTCGTCCACAAGTTCTGCAGCATTAAAAGCACGAGCAAAAGCAGAGGCTGCATGTGCTCAGTTGGCGTTTTTCAGAAAAAGAAGCAGCCATAATGAAGCAGAAAACTGAACTTGTAACTAATTTGCATACATTGAGTTCTCAGAAGGCTGTTCCAGCTGCAGAAGCAGAAGTTGCAGTTTATGAAGAGGAGGAGGTTCTCTCAAAAATTGAACAGGACTATCCATTAGCGGGACCACCTGCCAGCCCAAAACAGCGTATGGCAGAGTATGTTCAAAAACATTCAGACATTAGTTTTGAAGGCTTCTCATTGCCAGCAGATGCACTTGCCTGCCATAAGGCTGCACGTGAAAAAACCAGGAAAGAAGAAATGGACAATAACAGCTCACACAGTGCAGAAACAGCTAAGCCTAAAGTGGCACACATAGCACAACAGAGTGAGGGACTGAACCTCCCCTCCCCCATACTATATCTGTTCCACACTCCTCAAACATCAACCGAGGCACAAGGTGTACAGGAGATTACTAAGTACCTTACACAGAGAGAAATATTAAGTTCAGGACTTTTGCAGTTCGATGACCACCCAGAGAATTACTGGTTGTGGAAAACATCATTTCAAAATGCTATTAAAGATTTGAACGTTACAGCCCAAGAAGAGCTAGACTTAATGGTCAAATGGCTAGGAGCTGAATCAGGACAACAGTCAGAAAGAATCCACTCAGCCAACGTCTTTAGTCCAACTGTAGCACAGGACCTTGTGTCGCAAAGACTGAAGGAATATTACAGTTCTCCTGAAGTAGTGGAAAATGCACTGTTAAAAAAGATTGAATAGTTTCCCAAACTCAACAACAGAGACAACATAAAGTTAAGAGAGCTGGATGACATTCTGCAGGAAATTGAATGTGCAAAAGATGGAGGATACTTACTAGGACTGTTATATTTGGACATGGCTCGTGGAGTCAATCCCATTGTGGAGAAGTTACCCAATGGACTGCAGGAAAAATGGATTGCGACAGGTGCAAAGTACAAAGAGGAACATAAAGTTGCCTTTCCCCCTTTCAGTGTTTTTTCAAGGTTTGTAAAACAACAAGCCAAAATAAGAAATGACCCAAGCTTCGATATCACACCTGCCAACTCAAGCTTCAAAAAAGAAAAAAGCTTCAAAAGCAATAACAGGCAAGTGATTACTGTTCACAAAACAGACATCCCTATAGATGCTAGTTCATTTCAAACTAGTTACAGCAAGCTTATAAAAAGCCCTGACAAGGTTTGTCCTATACATAAGAAGCCTCATCCACTTAAAAAGTGTAAAAGTTTCAGAGCAAAACCCATAGACAAGTCATTTTTAAAAGAAAACGGAATCTGTTTTAAATTCTGTGGCTCTACCCAGCATCTAGCAAGGGACTGCAAGGTGCAAATAAAGTGTACGGACTGTGGCAGCGACAGACATTTAGCAGTGCTACATCCAGGTCCACTCCATGCTCCAGCTGAGAGCTTTGGAGCTGGTAAAGATGATGGCGGGGAGACGCAGGATAGGGCAACTGTTTCAGTTGTTTTTTTTTTTTTTTTTTTTTTTTCCCCCACCAGGGGGTCTTTTGTGGGCTCTAGTGTCCCTTATTTGAAGGTAGGCTGACAGGAAGGGGGAAGGAGAGAGGGGAAGACATGCGGCAAACGTCGGCCGGGTCCGGGAATCGAACCCGCGACCGCCGCGTGGAGGACTAAAGGCCTCCAAGTGTGGGTCGCGCTATCCCCTACGCCACCACAGCACGCCCTGTTTCAGTTGTTTTTAAGTGCACAGAAACAACTGTGGGATATCTACATTGGTGATGTAGATATCTCACATTCATGTTCAAAAATAAGTCCTGTGTTAGTCTACCCAGAGGAAAAAAGAGAACAGGCAAGAAAGATGTACGCAGTTCTTGATGAACAAAGTAATAAGTCTCTAGCTAAGTCTCAGTTTTTTGAGCTCTTTAATATTAAGACACGCTCAGACACTTAGAAACTCAGGACATGCTCAGGACGGTCAGATAATGTTGGCAGAACACCATTAAACTTCACGATTGAGTCAATAGATGGTAGAGTAAAGCTCCCACTTCCAAACCCAATTGAGTGCGACATGATTCCGGACGACAGAAGAGAAATTCTGTCTCCACAAGTTGCTATGAAGTTCCCGCACTTACAGAAAATAGCTGAAAAAGTGCCTCCTGTAGAAGAACAGGTACCTATTCTTTTGCTCTTGGGAAGAGACATTATTCAGGTTCATAAGGTCAGAGAGAGAATCAATGGACCACACAGTATGCCCTACGCACAGCGTTTAGATTTAGACTGGGTTATAGTTGGGGAAGACACACAGACCTCATAATATGAATGTGCTCAAAACCCATGTTCTTCAGAATGGCTGTGTTTCGTACCTCTGCCCATGCCCTAACATGTTTCAAGTCAAGGAGTCAAGTGGTTGCAATTACCAACTCAGCACCACACCTGCCTTCCAAAAAGATATTGAAAACACAGCTACCAGTCAACTGAGAGAAACAGTGTTTGACTGAACAAAAGATGATGACAAACCAGCATTGTCAGTAGAGGATAGTGTTTATTGACATTATGGTAAAGGAAGTGTACCAGAATGAAGGTAATAGCTGGGTGGCACCTTTGCCATTCCACTCTCCTAAACCAGAGCTTCCAAATAACAGAGAGCAAGCGCTCAACGCCTCCAGTCCCTCAGAAAAATACTGGACTGAAAGCCTGAAATGAAAAGACAATACACAGAGTTCATTCAAAACATGCTGGACAACGACCACGCAGAGGTTGCTTCACCTTTGGACTCAGACAAGGAACACTGGTACCTACCATCCTTTGGTGTGTACCACCCACAAAAACCTGACCAGCTGAGAGTAGTTTTTGACTCAAGTGCAGAGTTTGAAGGACTGTCTCTTAAAGTCTTTTTAAGGGGACCCGATCTAAACAACACACTAATAGGTGTTCTTATGCGTTTTAGAAAAGAGCCAGTAGCATTTTCAGTTGATGTGCAACAAATGTTTTACTGTTTTGAAGTGAGAGAGGACCATAGGGATTATTTGAGATTCCTTTGGTGTGTGGATAATGATACCAACAAAAGCATTTGTGACTACCGAATGAAAGTTCATGTCCTCGGTAATAGTCCATCACCAGCTGTGGCTATTTACTGTATGAGATGCACTGCAGTTGAAGGAGAAGAAGAGTTTGGCCATGATGCAAAGCAGTTCATATTGAGACATTTTTGTTGATGGACTTTCATCCACAGCAACAAGAGAAGAAGCTATTGAGATACTCACAAATGCACAAAACATGCTGGCTCAGTCAAATCTGAGGCTATATAAAATAGCCTCTAATGATCACAAAGTATAGTAGAAGCATTTCCTGCTGCAGAAAGAGCCAAAGATCTAAAAGACTTGGACTTAGACGACATACCCTTGCAAAGGAGTTTAGGGGTGCTGTTGAATCTCAAAAGTGACCATTTCATTTTTTAAAAAAAGCCATTCACCAGAAGAGGTGTCTTGGCCACTGTTAACAGTTTATACGACCCATTAGGCTTCGTTTCACCCATCACAATGCAGGGAAAAACTCTTCTCTGTAACCTATCCACAGAGCAAAAAGATTAGTTTTATGTAACTGTGGCGTAAATAATTGTAAGCTGGAGTCATTTATGAAAATGCTTTTTTATTTTAGTTCACAGCAAGAATGGTTAATTTGCTATGTTTGTTTGCTAATACTCAGTCTTGTATGTTTCAGTTTACGATGGCCAAAGTGATGGCAGTGGTCAGAGGCCACTCTTCAATAAACAAGTAAAAAAGAAAGAAGTTTGGTTATTGGAGCATCATTGTCTGGCTGTCTAGCTGCTGAAAAATCTAAATCTCATGGCGAACACAGCACATTGTTCTTCCTGAGAACCCTCAGGAAGTACAGTCTTTGCCAGGCCTTTTTTGCCAGCTCAAAGGTGTTCATGTTCCATGTGAGGCCCTGCTCAATGTGGACCCCAAGCAAACAAAAGTCAGCTACCCTGTCCACATATTTTCCCCCAATGGTTAGTGGTTTAATGTCTGTTTTTTTCCCTCATGTAGTCTATTATGAGTTCTTTTGTCTTTGATTTGTTGAGGAGCAGATTTTTCTCCCTGCACCACACTGACAGCCTCTCCACCTCACCCCTGTAGGTGGACTCCGCGCCTCCTGAGATGAGCTCCACCACTGTGGTGTCATCAGCAAACTTGATAATGGTGTTGCTGTGGTGGGCAGAGGTGCAGTCGTATGTGTACAGACAATAGAGCAGGGAGCTCAGCACACAGCCCTCTGCTAATGAGGGCAGTGGATGTATGTTTGCCCACCTGAACTCTCTGCTGTCGGTTGGTCAGGAAGCTCATAATCCACTTGCAGGTGGAGTGAGGAAGACCCAGGTCCCCCAATTTGTCCATCAGTCTGTGAGGGAGGATGGCATTAAAAGCAGAGCTGTAGTCTACAAAGAGCATCCACACATAGCTCCCCTGCTGCTCCAGATGTGACAGAGCAGCATGGAGGGCTGTGGTCACAGCATCCTCTGTGGATCTGTTGGCTATAGGCCAACAGATCCACATAGCCTATGGACCTATAGGCTATAGAGGTTGGTCCTATAGTTGGTGAGATGCTGGATTCCCTGCCACATCTGGCTGCTGTTGTTGCTGTCAAGATAGCCTTCTATCCTTCTCCTGTATTCTGATGCCTCTCTTCAAGTTAGCTCGGGCTGTACTGTAAGACGGTTCTGTCCCCAGACAGGTGAGATGTAGCCTCATCACTGTACCTATTTTGTGCATGACAGAGATAGCTCTGTGGGGCATCCTCTGTCCGCCCAGTGCCTTTCTCACTGGTTGTGTGAGACCATCTCAGGCTTACACTTCCTCCAGATTGGAGTTAAAATTTAGCTAATCAACCTTCACTGTGGTCAAGGGAACAGTTGTTATAAATCGCAAAATAAATGGCAAGCCTGAAGACTTAATATTGTAATGGACTGAATGTTATGTTTTAATGTAAACTCTGCTCGCATCGCGCAGGCGGTTGCCACGGCAACGGGTGTGCTTGAAGGTAGAGAGAGAGACTAAAAAGGTACTCATGGGTTTGAGTTGATCAGCTGTTTGGGTTTTTTTTTTAACCTTTGTTTACCTTTACTTTGGCACATTACAGTCGCTGTAGTTTCTGAACGTTCAATAAACGTGGACTAATTACCTCGTTAATTTGCAGTATACCTCACAGCAAACAGCAAATGGGACAAATAGATTTCATTATTTAATTATATGAAATTAAATTAATTGTCTACTATATACAAAAAATTAGTTTGCTGCTTTCTGGCATCTCGCTTTGAGCTCAAAGCCTGAGAGGATTTTCCTCTATTAAACATGCTATTTATTTTAGTCTCTTATTTAGTGGAAATGTTGATGAGACTTTCTCCACAATGAAAATGACATTCACAAATAATATTGAAATAAATTCCAGTCCAACATTTGAGGTGATAACTCTGGTACCTGTTGGGGGAAAAATATCCCAACTTCACTAGATGTGCTTTTAACTTAACAGAGCTCTGTGGTTCCTCTTCACAGTATGAAATTTCTCATGTTTTCATCATCAAACCAAAGTTCAGATTTACCATAACTAATTGATACCTGCTGGCCTCAGGTTTGCAACCAGCTTCTGACAGAGAAACCAGTAACCTGCTCCCAATGTCAGAATCTCACAGAGGAAGAAACTGCTTTAAGTTTTCTATCACTTTAATATTTCTGCTATAACTGATGTATATTTACATATAAAATACGTTAATAGAGTCTTGTTTATAACTTTTATATCTTCGTGTCATGGTAGATCTCAGCCGGCTTGTGAGAAAAAAAGGGAATCTTGGTCTCAAAAAGTTTGGGCATCCCAGCATTAATGAATTAAGAAAAAAATTACCAAGATATTCATACATTTAACTTGTCCATGTACCTTTTGCCACACTTAACAGCTCTAACCCACGTCTCTCCTGACCTGTTCTTGCCTAAGTGAAACTAAAGCTGCAGTTTGTAACTTTTATTACATATATATATATATATAGCCTATATTCCATACTGTCCTCAGTCCACTCTCGTGCCATACTGTCACAACATAAGGACAGTTTTAACAAATACGTTGACAAAAAAGGAGATATATATAGGCCTGTCGCAATCAACAATAAATCAATTAACTATGCGATAAATTAAAACTATTGACATCATTTTAATTATCAGCTTTATCGTCTCTTTCAGCCTTTTTCTCTTTCTGTTGATGACACTGAATGAAAAAAGGCTCAACTCCGCTGTTCTCCACTGACCCCCCCTTCCTCATTTCCTCAGTGTAATGTCCAGTGCACACTACATGATTTTGAGTTGCCGGCCGACCGTTGGCCCATTTTCAAAACCTGAGAGACCACACAGAAATCCTAGGTATAACGGTTCGATCGGGTTCCATCGTGCCGTGTGGTATCCAACAATGGGCACAAAATAATGGCTACAATTCCAGTGGACTCATTTTAAAACCATAACTGCAATGCATGTGTCTCTAGTGTCAGCGTAATGTCCTGACTAAATGAAAATCATTATAATCTATTTATGTCACAACAAAGAACAGCTGAAAAGTTATCGGGTTCATCAACTGCGTAGCAATTTGGCTCCATCTCCTCCCCTCATCATTTCTGTATTCTTTGCATGAAATGTTTTATAAACATTAATGTTGTTTCCACATATCATCTCCAATGTCTGCTGGACTTCGGGTTGCACCGTGTCGGCTGTTTGGGATTCCCCTCTATAATTTCCCTTCAGAAAGGAGGAGAATCTACGCTTTCTGATTGGCTACCTGTTACATTCAACAGGCTGAGTTAAGGCTCCCAGTCGGAAAAACCATCTACCGTAACACACCACACACTACAGGATGATCACAAGTGACAATCTTAGAACGATTAAAGTTCTAAGATTGTTGTAAGGGGAAAATATAGGTGTGAACTAACATGCAGTGTGAACTATTGCATCAGGTAGTCGATGTTCCATCTTCTCTATTTAAATCTAATGATCACTGAAGGGCAATATGGTTTACAGACTTCATAATCTGCACTCTTGGTTGAATGCAGTATTTATTTACACTTTGGTGTTTTTAGTCAAGTACATTTTTGTTAATGGAGACTGAGAATCCATTTTATTTTTGTTTTTGGTTGTTTTGTTTATTTTATCAGTTCCAGTGTTGAGTGTTCTTTTGAAAATAAAGTGCATCTATCTTTGGCAGGAAATTACATGCATTATGTCATTTCCATTAAATCAGTGTACAAAGGTCTTCAAATAATATTATCGTCTATCGCAATAGTTTTTGAGACAATTTATTGCTCAGCAAAATTTGCTATCGTGACAGGCCTATACATATATATATATATATTGTAACAGACTGAATATTATGTTTTAACATTCAGTCCGGTATATATATATATTTTACATATTTGTTAAAACTGTCGTCATGTTGTGACAGTATGGCATGACAGATAATCTGTGAAAAATTTAGTTCCTCTTCCTTCTCCTAGTGCCATCTAGAAACAACCAATCAGTGGCAGGAGAGATTTAGCACTGTCAATCACAATCTCATGTAAGCTGCTCATCTTTCCTCCCCTCGCTCTGTGCTATTCTGTAGCTAGCGCAGCCTGTTGTGAATGCTCAGTCTAGTTAGTGACAGCAGATAAACAATTTTTCTGTAATGATAAGTTGTTTCCCCAACTTAGCACATTTAGCAGTTAATGAATGAAGTTGATTGATACTGCTAAGAGCATCCTACTAGTTCTGATTGGTTGTTTAGGCTGGAACGTTGCATTACTTTAGCCAGCAACAGCAGCTCAGGGAGCAGGTGGAGGAGATTGATTGCTTTCAGAGATTATCCGTCTCATAGCAAACTGGCACAACATGGTGACAGCTTCAACAAATATGGAGAAAACATATTTTTTATTAAAGTTATATACTGCAGCTTGAATAAAATGCAACTACATAGCATTTTCGAGAAGTCTAGATTGCTTCAAGCATATTTTTGCACGTTGCCTATGACTGTTATTCATGGGGAGAGACATTTCAGTAATATAAAACTAATAGAAAAAATTAAGCAACCTACTTGCATACTGTATGCGGACTGTTGCATGTAAAATTTATGAACAGTAAATATTGTGCTAGTTATCAGTCTTGGACCAAAGAAAGCAAGGCACTTGCAAACCTTTAAAATTTTGACAATTTCATGGGTCAGATAGACTCAAAAAACTGTAACATCAGCTGCGCGGGGGTCCCCAATCTAATTTTTTGTCATGGACCCCAAGATTCCTATAGAATCTGGGGTTGAAATATGTAATCAACTGTTTCAACTGTAACACTGATGTTAACAGTATAAAGTTTATACAGTTTATATAGCTCATAACATTAGATGCTCATCTAATGTTATTAGATGATCATACATCTAACATTAGATGCTCATACATCTAATGTTATGAGCTGTACTAGTATTACAGTATAAACTGTTAACATCAGTGTTACAGTTTTGTTTTCATCTTTATCAACTGTTAACTTCAGAAAACCTGGTGGACCAACACCGGCAGGTGGCATGCCACCCCTAATCATCAGAGTATGAAAACTTCACACTGGACTTAAAGCAACATGGATTCAGTGCTCTCAGCACTTCCTTCACACCTTGGAACCTTGAATTCCAAATGAAATGCCAACTTTAACCTTTTCTGAAAAGAGGACTTTGGACCATTGAGCAACTGTGTAATTCTTCTTCTCATCAACTTAGGTAAGCTACTTCTGATGTTGTCACTGGAACAGGAGTGGCTTGACACAAGGAATCTGACTTTTGTTGCCCATAATGGCTTTTGATTTGCCAACTGCCTCTGTCCACTCCTGGTGAAGCTCCCTTCAAGCTGAATGAACTTTTCTTGACAATCCTCTCAAGGCTGCAGTTATCTCTGTTTCTGCTGCACCTTTTCATGCCACACTTTTTCCTTCCATTCAACTTTATATGAACATGATATAAAATTTTAACAATACTCAGATTTTCTGAGAGAATTTTGTTTTCATCTTTAAACCGTAATTAACGATATTACATAATACAAAGTCTAAAAATATTTTATGTAGAACTTTCACTTTTCTAAATCAACCAAAATTTTTTCCACAATATTCTAATATTATGAGCTGTACTAGTATTACAAAAACTGTAGCTTCAAATTACATCTCAATTAAAATATTTTTCCCACACAGCTCCATGGCAACAGATTCTATTTTTAGAATAGGACCTGTGGGCGATTTAATTGGTTCTCCAGGGTACCAAGAGACTACCTGTACATTTGTGTAAAAACAAACCAAACAAACAAAAAAACTGTTGCATTTTGTTGACAGTAGGGAGTTTGGGGTCTTTTAATTATATAACAAACATGTCTCGAATCTCTATAAAAACTCAGCGGCTCATACAGATTCCTGGTTTCCTTGAGCTTTAAAACATAAAAGAGCATGACAGAGTCTGTCTGGCCTCCCCTGATTTGATTTCTGCTGACAGCAGTTTGTTTGATCTCAACACACAGGCAGAGGTTAGCTGAGATGATGTCTTATTAAATAAACATCATCTGTGCTATCATGGCTTTGTGCCACTGCTCCATGTTAATGATGTTGCATACTGTGCTGCTCTACTGTGAGATTGACATCTTGTAATGAAACACACCCACTTTCTGGCTCCACACAGTTCTGTTCAGGGTAAAAGGGGGTTGTAGTTTATTTCAGCAAATATTACATCAGAGTTTAAGCTGTTTGCTACCCAGGCTATCCAGTCTGAGATTTAAAGTTACTTAGGGTTTGGCCTATAGCAATGTTCCACAAACTTTTTCAGGCTGAGGACCACTTAACTCATTTAACAAACAGTCATGAACCACCTAGCCTGAAATTGCCCCCATACAGCACATGTTAATATATCATGTAGCCTACCCATTTCTCTCAATTGCCTGTATTTATTGCATTTATTTAATTTTGGTCAGTAAGTTGTAAGGTCCCACCAAAACGTAGACCAAACCTACGCCCTTGGAAAGAAGTGTAGGGTAAGATACCCTCTCAATAATGTGAGACTGATAAAACCAGACAGCACAAATTTTTCAGACTGCTGCTTAAAGTGGTTACATAGCCTGGTGAATCTTCAAAGTCAGACTTAGTTTATTGTACCCTATAAACTAAGTTTATAGGGTACAATAAACTTAGTTTATTGTACCCTAGTACCCTAGTTTATTGTCAAAATGGAGTCAACCTCCATGTTGACTCCATTTTAAGAAACTAACTTAAGTTTATTTAAGTTTTATTTATTTATTTTTTACCTTTTGGGGATTTTGAATATAAAATTTATTGTCAATATTCTATTTGACTTATATATTTGCAAATAAAATAACAAATCGTCATTTCAATGCTGTCATTTTAAAGTGATTGGTCAGATTATTTCAAACACTTTTCTAAACAGTTTGTATAAAGCAATAAAGCCGCTTTACCTTCCATGTCCAGATTATTCTTGAATTTTTCTTCAATATTGAAAGGAGTCTGTTCATGGATTATTTCAACTTCCACTTTATAATCGTCCATTAAATGATAGACTCCTTCCAAAGTGAAGTAACAATCCCGCTCCTTCATGTCGTCTTCGATCAGCAGCAGTGCGCTCTTCCAGGTGAAGTGCTCGAACATCGCTGTGAAGGTCTCTGCCATTTTAACGTAGGACGGAGCGATCCGAGTCAGGTGAGAGTACTCCGTCTCCTTGTTCTGGAAGGCGGTGGCCAGAGCACCTGCAGATATCACCGGGATTTTCCAGTGGGATGCCAGCCTCACCACACCTGCCGCCTCGTACTCACGTACTGGACCGAGGATAAGGTCCGGCTTCAGGTTACACGACCTGTCCGCCAACGTGTACAAAGCGTGGTTGGCCGAGTCGGAGTTCTCAAAGTGAATGTTGAAGTGGAAACCTGGATATTCTGCCTTCAGTCTGTCCTGTGCGTAACGGATCGCTGGTGCAACTCTTGCATGAGAAAACAGGAAAGAGTCATTTTGTGGCAAAAACACCAAAACCTCAATTTCTTCAGTGAAACAGTTGGTGATAAGTGGATTGAAGATGACCAAAAAGAACAGAAAAGGCTCAATGAACGGTGACATGGCGCCGCTTTGAAAGTTTAGCCTCAGACAAAAACCAATCAGCGCTTGAGAGGTGTTCTCTAAACGCTTCCCTCTCCAAATTGGCTCCCCCTCAGTAGCGCACTGAGCTGCAGACAGCCCTGGTTGAATGTTTCCAATGAGCAGGCAAAACTAGAACGCTTCTCAGATCTGGGTTTTGTTCTGCAGAATCAAGATGTGCCCCAGTGCTTAGTCCGGGCAGATTCATAGATCCGTTCAGCTCCAGCTCAGAAACACGCGCTGCTTGGCTCCCGTCTGGAGTTTTGAAGCATCCTTTCAAGGATATTCCTGCGTCATGAAGCGCTGCCCACCTCCATCTTAAAGCCACACTGCTGCGTAGCTCACAATGAGCCACTTCAGCACAGCCCAACTTTCTGCATGGCTCTCTAGGCTGCAAACAGTTCATAAAATACTCAACTCTCCTCAAAGTAAGCATAGGGTGGTCGTTTTAAAGAGCTGACATGCATACTGTATTTATGTCATATTCTGTTTATAATATACAAAAGCTTGTTAAACGCAAAGAAGACTGGAAAGGGGAATGAATAAAAGCCAAGATATTTTTAAAATCAGATATTCTGCAGGAACTTAAATTTCTCATCTACAGAGGTGTCTGGCTGTTTCCATATCCATGTTCATTAACAGTTCTTTGAGAAAGTATTTGGTCCCTTAATGTTTTCTTATGTATTTTTCTTTTCTTATTTCTGATGCACTGATGTGTCAGATCACTTTTAAATATAAGACAAAACCAACGTTAGAAAGCAGAAAATATAAGCACACACTTTAAAAGGCTAATTTCACTTATTAACAAGAGAGGCCATTCAAACCAACCAGGAACTATTTGAAAAAGTAACCATTTTCTTTTTAAATCATTAACAGTGACTAACTAAGTCCCTCCACTGGCTACCTGTAGCTCAAAGAATAGACTTTAAAATACTGTTGTTAGTTTATAAATCACTGAATGGTTTAGCACCACAATACATTAAAGATCTGCTGCTGTTGTATCAACCTTCCAGAACTCTCAGGTCTTCTGGTTCTGGTTCTGCTCTGCATCTCCAGAACCAGAACCAAATAAGGAGACGCAGCATTTAGCATCTATGCACCACAAATCTGGAACAAATTTCCAGAAAACTGTAAAACAGCTGAAACACTGACTTCCTTTAAATCTCAACTAAAAACCCACTTGTTTAGAGTTGTATTTGAAACATAATCAATTACAAATTTATTGACGGAATCTGACTTGATGTTGTGTTTTTATTGTTTATTCTATGTTGCATTGTGTTTTTGTGTTTGATTTGATGTAAAGCACTTTGAAATGCCTTGCTGCTGAAATGTGCTATACTAATAAAGTTTGATTGATTGATTGATTAACCACATTTTTCAGAAGGTTGAGTTTAGTTTCACAAGTCAAACAGCAGAAGTCACTGTAGAACCTGTCTGCAACGTAAAGTCAGAACAAAGGAATTCACAAAACAACTGATGAGTGGGTCTGCAAAATCTGTTTCAAATGTATAAACTCAAACTTTAAAAAACATTTGCTATCATTCATTATGTAAAATCATTTTGATGTTTTTGACAGATTTTACTTTTGTGGCAAAAAATCAACAGATTCAACATGACAGCTGCATATTTCAATGCCTGCAGATGGATCCAGCTGAACTGAAAGGTGTAAAGAGAAATAATTGGAACGGGACTGGCGGGTGTGTCAATTTTAGATTTACAAAGTAGTGTAAGTTTATGAAGATTTCACATAAATAATTAGAAGTGAAGAAAATATTTGTTAAATAACTTAATCTGCTTTTATATATGTCCCATTCTGTCTCGTGAATTTTATTTTTGTAAGTTATTTTGCATTAAAAACTTTTCTTAATGTATGCTATTTTTTGTGTGAATGATGTTACTGTTAACTATACAAAATCTGCTTTATCTTTCCTGTAAGCCTGGACATGAACTGGGAGGCCAGCAGGTTCAGCATTCAACACTGTCATCCCATCACAACTCATTACCAAACTCACAGACCTCGGCATCAGTTCACTCACATGCAACTGGTTGCTTGACTTCCTGACCAGTCGACCTCAATATGTCCAGCTGGACAACCACTTCTCATCCACCATCATCATAAAGGCTGTGTGACGAGTCCCTTCATCTACTCCCTCTTCACCTACGACTGCAGACCGGTCCATGACTCTAACGCCATCAAGTTTGCAGACGACACCACAGTGATCGGCCTCATCAGAGATAATGATGAGGCCGCTTACAGGGAGGAGGTAGACTGTCTGGCTGAGCGGTGCAACAAAAACAACCTGCAGCTGAACCCCGAGAAGACCAAGGAGCTTCTTGTGGACTTCAGGAGGAACGCTGACCTACATCCACCCATCCACATTAAGGGGACAGTGGTGGAGCATGTGGACACCTTTAAGTTCCTGGGAGCTCACATCTCCGAGGACCTGACTTGGACGACCAGCTGCTCCAAACTCATCAAGAAGGAGCATCAGCGCCTCTTCTTCATGAGGACCCTGAGAAAGAACCACCTGTCCTCAGAGATCCTCACGAACTTCTACCGCTGCACCATTGAGAGCATCCTCACCAACTGTATTACAGCTTGGTACGGGAACTGCTCTGTCTCCGACCGGAAGGCGCTGCAGAGGGTGGTGTAAACTGCCCAGTATATCACCGGGGCACCGCTCCCTGCCATCAAGGACATCTACAGGAAGCGTGTTTGAAAAGGGCCAGGAAAATCCCAAAGGACTTCACTCACCCAGCACACACACTGTTTTCCCTCCTGCCCTCTGGGAGGCGCTACAGAAGCCTACGGACCAGAACCACACAGACCAGAACCACCAGGTACCAGAACAGCTTCTTTCCCACAGCTGTCACGCTTTTGAACGCCTCCTGACATAAAACATAAACTATAAGGATTGTACTCCCCTGTCCTCTCACACAACAATAACACATGGACTATCCTCACACACACACCACGGACTCACACACATATACAATTTGTAAATCTTATCTGTCATTATTTATTTTGTATTATAAACCCATTAATACACATATAATCCATTTCCTAACATTCTTGTATATTTTAAATAATCTGCATAATTTGTGCAAATAGCTCCCATATTTGATTATTAAAGTTTTTATTATTTTAAAGGTATACATCTATACAACCTCTCCCCACCCCGGACTCCAACCCCCCCAGCGTCCCCCCAAAAAACCAAAAAAAAATAAAAATAACCCACAAATAAAACAGAACAAAACAAAACAAAACCAAAACAAAACCACCAGGTCAGTGCATATCTAATCAATAAAAGTTTCGCAACAAAATATAGATAAAAGGATAAATAAAAAATGACATATACAAATATCTTTGATGAAACAACCATAGTAAACAAATAATCACTCGTCAATACTTTCAGAAACAGCAGTTCATCACAAGAATTTACTTGTCCCCGTATTGCAGAGAAGAAAACCGTTCCAAGACTTTGCGAAGTTTTCCATGTCATTATTTGACTTAGCCAGCATTTGTTCATATGACACTATTTCCAACATCAACTCCAACCAGTTTTTAATATTCGGAACGGTTGAAGATTTCCATAGCCTGAGGATTATTCTGGCAGCCGTGACCGTCCCCACCTGCACCACAGTGCTTTGGTGTTTTGACATATTAGGCATCACTGTTTGATCTCCCAATAAGCAAAGTCTTGGTGACATGGGTATCCCCACAAATATCCACTTTCCAATGTGTTTTAGTACATCTTTCCAAAATGGGTAGATACATTTACACTCCCATATCGCATGTATAAAAGTTCCTGGTTTACATTTCCAGCATAAATTATTGGTGAGCAGGCCCATTCTATGGAGCCTGGATGGGGTGAAATAAAATCTATGTACTATCTTATAATGCGTAAGTTTCCCTCTCGATTCTTTAATATATTTTCCATTATTTGAAAGTACTTTCAACCATTCTTCATCACTAAAAATGCAGCCAAGGTCCCTCTGCCAAACAATCCCCAGACTTTTACATACATCCTTTTGCATACTGTTAAGTAATTTATAAAATGTTGATGCCTTATATTTAATATCACTTGAGCCCATAAATTCCTGTATTGGATTATCCTTATGTGTGAAATTGTTTTTAATAATACAGTCTCTAATTTGTAAATATCTCCAGAAACTATCTTTTTTTTAAGTTATATTTCTGCATGAGATCTGAAAAAGACATAAAAACCTCGTCTGTATACAGATCGTCCACAGTGTGTATCCCCTTCACCAGCCATTGTTCCCAGTAAACAGTTTTCTTTCCAATACAGATGGATGGATTAAACCACAATGAAGAGTACAACTGTTTAAAATGTGACATCCTACATATTTTATGCATCTCCTTCCATACTAATTTAGAATGTGCTAATACTGGATTTGTGGAAAAAGATTGTCTATTATCCATTTTACCATGAGAAAGGACATCTACTGGTCTGAAAGGGTTCACTAATTCTTCTTCAATACTCATCCAACTCAGCTTTGTTTCTCCCTTTACAAAATATTTGAACAACCTAGACATTTCAAAAGCGAGATTATATAGCCTTACATTAGGGAGGGCCATGCCCCCTATATCCCTTGCACACCACATTTTCTTAATACTAATTCTGGGTTTCTTTTTGTCCCAAAGGAAGTCCTTAACACAAGTCTCGTATTGTTTGTATACCTGTGATGGGATATCAACAGGCACCATCATGGATACATAATTGAACAATGGGGCTATCACCATTTTTATTACATTCACCTTTCCCCATAAAGAGAGTTTCAGTTTTGCCCATTTATTAAGATTCATTTTTATTTTCTGAAGAAGCGGTTCCATATTAAATAGCATTATTTCCTCTAGATTCGAGTGAAGTTGTAGCTCCCATATTTATATTTGTACACAATATCTATATCTCTTTGCTATAACCCCTTATAGTCCATACATACATAGTCTTGAACACCTGTAAATAAATATTTACATCCTGTGAGCACTTCTGGATAGATGCAAACTATCAGGTTTTACAAAATGAAAACGAAAATTTACAAAAAAAATCCAAAATTCCAGAGAAAATCCAGCAACAAGGCCAAATAGTTCACATGAGGAGAAGCATGTAAACCAGGGCGTAAAGACAAAGTGAGGTGATGTAAGTGATGAAATAGACTGGCAAATTATATAGAAGAGCTTAAGTACTGGGAGGAAGAGAGTGGCAACAAAGGGGTTGACTTGATGAGGAAAATGATTGCAGGTATGAGTAATTGGAGCAGGAGCTAGCTGAGGAGGGGGGTAAAGGTGGCACAGGGAAGCTTGGAGGATACACAGGGGAACACAAAAGGGTGAGGGAATAAACACAAGGGAACTGAAAATAAATAAACACTAAAGAAACATTAAAACAAAAGAAAAATATAATAGGCTACAAAGAGACAAAGACAGGAGGAGAAACTATAGAAGAAGCAAACTGAAACAAGGCTGATCTGGCAATAACAGGAGATAAGGATCACAGAACTATAATAACTAGTAAATAACCTTACCGGAATAACTACAAGGGATGGACATAAAAGAATAACTAGATCTAGAGTGAGAAAACAACAACAAACAAACAAAAAAACGTAGCTAGAAACACTATGAATGACTGAAACAAGGAAAACAAGAAGACAAATCTTACCAAAATAAGTTTCCCAAATCAACCCAAAAGCTGTTCATTATGTTTAGTCAGTTGAGACCAATAGTTTGCTCCTTTCACAAAACTACTTTCTTGCAAAGGTTTTAATTTCTTATTGGACAGTCATACTTCACTGATAAAAGTGTGAAAAAATATGAGGTAACCATGGAAGAGGATTTACATCTAGCACCAACTGATGTGCAAGATTATTTTGATTAAAGTCAGAATATGTCTTTTTTATGTGGCCCTAATTCTCTTCTGTAAACATTTATTTAGTTAAAATTGTAATAATCTAATAACACTGGCACATTATTTTAGACATTTTTTTTTAGCTAAATTTTTTATTGCATATTTTGGATAACCATACTTTTCTGCATGCTTGTTCATGACATAACGGATTATAACTGGTATGCTGCTATTCAGAAACAAAAAACATACACAAAAAGCGATAGGGTTTGAATGACTGGCAGAATGTTCTAGTCACAGTTTGAGCATTTTTTTTCAAGCCAGAGCAGAAGCAGTGGTGCCCAAAGTCAGTCCTCGAAGGCCGGCATCCTGAATCCCTGATTTAACACACCTGGATCCAAAAATTGTTCATTAGAAAGACCTAAGAAGAACATTGACATGCTGAAAAGGTTACTACCACCAGGGAGAGAACTAAAACGTGCAGGATGCTGGCCTTTGAGGACCGACTTTGGGCACCCCTAGATTAAAAACTCTCAAGTTTGCGAAAAAAATTGGGTGAACTAGCCTTTTTGCAATTCACTGAATCGGAAGCTGCATTTAGAAGCCATTAGCTTCATATACAAAACAAAGTCAGAGTATAAGGCTTTCTGTGTGAAGCTTACATGATCAAATTAATTGCATGCCGCTATGGACAAAAGTACAAAAATGGGTCTCTACACAGTGTGCTGGACAAAGAGAACTTGCAGGTCAGTCCACTTGTCAAAAATGAAATTATGAAAATCGAAATTGAGCGTTTGTTATCTGTTTTATCTATTTCAATTTTGTGCACTAAATTTTTGTTCAATAAACAAAAAAACAAGTCTATTTTTGTTTTTTCATTTTTCATTTCAAACAAAAAGTTAATTGTCTTAAAATACATGAACCCTTGGTGTTAGAAAAAATAATCTAGGTTCATTTACTTATGAGTTTAAGGTAATGTTTTCATATTATTATTTTGTGTGTTTGTTTGACGTCTTTCTTTTGTGGTACATCATTAACTGTTTTTAGGATGTTTGCCTGGAGGCTAGAAACATTTACACATTCCTGTGTCCTCAGCTGATTTGATTTGATCAATCTACTATATATTCTTGTCTTTTTAGCTACTGTGGTCATTGGCTGATTGTTTTATCAGCTTCCTGTGAAACTGATTGGTAATGGTCAGCCTCGTGTCCTTGTAAGGCATGTCAACAGAAGGTTCCAGATTATCCTGTAGTTAAGGTCTTTGATCCATTGTGTGAAAAAGCCAACCTCTTTCTTTGTAATCATAATAAAAGGCAGTTGGGGACTGAGAGCCGACGGAGTTGACCACAGACAGTGTTTGACGACGGTTCTCTGTGTCTGGCTCAACTTCCCTTTTCTGCAGAAAAGCAATTTGTGTTCTTGGTTGATTCCTTGCAGGTTGGGAACTAAAATAGACCCAACACTTGGCCTACTGCACTGGTAGGTTTTGATGTAGAGTGTGGCTCTAGTGGGATGACAAGGTCAGACATCACACCTTTGCAATACATTTGGCTCAAACTTCCACAGATTTTGATGATTATCTCCAGTGCAATCAACCACCAACCACCACTACTTACATGTTTTGGTCCTGCAATGCCTTACATCAGTGGTGCCCAAAGTTGATCCTCAAGGTCTGGTATCCTGCATGTTCTCTCCCTAGTGGTAGTACCAAACTTTTCAGCATGTCAATGATCTTCTTAAGCTTTGTAATGAGCCATCATTGGACCCAGGTTAAACCAGGAGAACCAGATTCAGTAGGTTCCTGTACAAGTGAAACTTGAAGCTTGTCTTGTTTACCAATGTAGAAAGAGAGGAAATAGGGATCCTGAGATTGTTGGACTGACCTGATATATTGTTGAGGTGAACCCAAATGCAGCAGGCAACTGAAAAAGTATAACTGTGAATATTAGTGATGGTCTATCTGAAGCCAGGCTTAGAGGCTTGTACCGAGTAATAAGGGGGCGTGTCCGATGAAGCCCCGCTTAGAGGCTTGTGTCGTCTTGTTGAAAACCACGTGACTGGCAACAAACGAGGCCTCGCATTACATGGGTCACGTGACTGCTTCATTTTGCGTGTCGGTTTTCAAAATAAGAGCGTGATGAGCCGCTGCTTGATCGCATCAGAGGAGTATTTGTCTTCAGCAGTGGCCGTAATAAAAGGAACCTTTTATAGTTCATGTGTATTAATGATTTTGATGAAAGCACTCATCAAAATGTAATGTTTGTTACCAGTTTTCTCAATGGTTAATTATGGCATATTTTGTGACTTTATATTTATGTGTTTTTATTATGTAAAACATTTTGACACTGCATTGCTGCTGAAATGTGCTACACAAATAAACTTGATTGAAAAGGAGCCAGCAAGAAGAAAAAAAATCTGACATCAGGGAATACTTTGAGATGATTCACTCACAAGATTCTTAAATAACAATAATTAAACTTTTCACCTCCAAAATTCTCACCTTCTTGAAATTTCCACTATTTCTTTGTTCTGCAAAAATATATCAGTCTTACACAACAGAAACAGACTTAAAGTTGTTGGAAAAGTAAAATTCTGGCTTATAAGTAAAAATATAAAGAATCAGATCAGAGAGCCAATAGAAATCCAAGAAAAAGAACTTTTGAAGAATTTTACATTTTCATGAGGCAAATCAAAACTCAAAGAAAACTGTCTGCCCCAACAAGCACTGCACTCTGAGTACACTAAAACAAATGTCTATTGTCAAATCAGTCAATGACAGAAGAAAACAGCCAGTAACAGTCAACATATACCAGGATTGGCTACAAATAATTTTAATAACTAAAAAAGATTAGTTCAATAGGATTTAATTGACTCTCCTGTTACTAAACGTGACTTTGACAAAAACTTTGTGATAATATTGAATTTACTAATTGTTTTTAAATATGTCTGTCTGAGTGACAGGCCACAGTTTCAACAGCAGGTGTCACTAGTGACAAATGAATGAAGCATCGAGGAATGAACTTTTGGGCAAAGCAATGGACCGGGAAGCTTCATTGCTTCATGAGGCTTCATTTGGTCATCACTAAGTGAATATTTAATGAACAAAAACCAGAATTCAACTTACTAAAGGAACAGCTAAGGAAGCTCACAAAAATCCAAAAACTAAAGATACAACGCGCTCTAAGAGGAACATGTGGAGAACAACGAAAGAGGAAAGGGTCGTAACAAGACAGACTGGTGAGTCATGACAGAGAATGAGGAGCTTAAATGCTGTGACGTTGAGAGTGGGAACAATGGGTCTGGCCTGATGAAGTAACTGATTGCAGGTGTGAGAAGTTGGAGCAGGAGTCAGGCTGAGGAGCGGGCAGAAGCTGGCACAGGGAGGGAACACAAAAGAGTAAGGGAGGAAACACATGGGAGTGGAAATAATTCTTACACTAAGGAAATTCTAAGACTAAAGAAAACATTGTAAGCTAGAAGGAGACAAAAATAGGAGATAAAACCATATAATAACTAAATAGAAAAAAGGTTGATCAAATAATAATAAGAACTCAGGAACACAGAAACTAGAATAACCCAAAGCACTTAGCAGAGAAATAAACCTCACTAGAAACACTACAAGGGATAGACGTAGATATAGAATAACTAAACCTAAAAATAAGATAACTAGAAACGCTACAAGGGAGTTGAAAATAAAGAAACACAAGTATGAGAAAGAGCTAATAAAAAATTAGTAACAACAATTGATCGAGAAGAGTAAAACAAAAAGTGAACTAAAACATAACTGATAAATAAAAAAGAGGAACGACACAGGAGAGTGCAAAACCAAACCCAAAAAAACCCAGTCTTGGCATGGACAGATTCTGTTAAACATCAGGAAAGGAAGAGTGTGGTTTAAGGTAAATTGGAGTATCAAAAAAATAGCTTTAAATATCATTGTTTTCAACAATGGAACTGATGGTCTTGTTTGCACAAATAGCAGTAATATATTTGCCACTTGTGCAAATATACTGCGATGGACTGGTGATTTGTCTAGGGTGACCCCACCTCTCACCTGAGACAGGCACCAGCCCCCCTCACGATCCCACTAAAAATAAGCGTGTAAAATAATGGATGGATAAATGGATGTGCAAATATAAATTCTTAACCCTTTGTTAAGTCATTATAACACAAAACTCTTGGTTTGATTGCTTAACTATTGGTATCTAATGCTTAATACAGTAAATTCTTTACGTAAGTAGCAAAAAATACTTTTAAAATGTAAAAACTGATATATGGGTGGGTGAAATGGACTCGGATTAATGTGATATGATAATATGATAATGTTATTATCATATTTTGTGATAATATTGAGACAATGATAAAAGTGATGCTAAGGATTATTTACTCTTAACATTTTACGCAATTGTAAAACAGTCAAAGGGTGACACAATCATAGCCTGGCACGCACAAATATTGCTCTTGAAAAACATTAATTTGTAATATGCTTCTTAGAATACCAGTCACAAAAAATTCATATCATTCATATCACTACCCCTTCTTGAAAAACAAATAATAAAGGTTTTCTATCGCCTAGACAATTACAAGACAAATGAGTCTATTGCTAATTTCTCCTTTTAAAATGTGTTTCTTTGGAGCAACAAGGAACAAAATCTCATACAAGGGTCAAGTCTCTATCTAAGGGTCCTATGGAGTCTTGCATGAGATTTAACAGAAAACTCACCTGTTTGTAAAAGGTTTCTCAAAATAGGGGTTAGGTTCAAGCTTGTAAATATAAGGAGCAACACACATCAATTAACACAAAGGACAACGCTTGACGATTCCATTATTACTGTCTGGAAAAAATGCTGTTAGAGTGCCTTTATGGTTTTGGCTGCATAGGAGTGGAAATCTGTCCCTCAATCAGAACTGTTACCACTTTTAATCTATTTAAAAAACAATTAAAAATGGGTTAATAACACATTCAATTTGTCAACATTTTCAATAAGTACCATTTCCAAATCTCAACATGTGCTCACCTGTGTTTTACCATTGAAATGAAGGATTAATTTTTTTTTAAATTACTGCTAATACTTTTTATATATGTGTTGTAGTTTTACACAACACTATTAGAAAACTAATTGTGTTGATTGTATTTTTTTGTATTTATTGACAATTAGAATATTTAAGTCATTTTAACCTTTGTTTATGTAACTGGTCTATAATAATAGTTGTATATTTACACTAAATGTGTTCTTTAATGCACTTGTCTGTTTATACCTGATTGCTGTTGTGATCCTATGTAACTATTACAAGTGGTGTGATCCTTCATCTCCGCCTCACTTTCTTCTTCTTTTGTTCAGAGTCCTCCAGTACTATTATAAATATGAATTTATGCATTTCCTCTTCCCTTTTGTTATTTGTTCAACTGGGAAGATATTGGGCTGGAGAACTGAATCATGTGCTATGTGCTAATGCTAAAATCTCAGCATTAGCGGATATTAGCTAGATGTCAGGTAAAAAAAAAAAGGGAGATTGCCTCCAAACCCAGACTAGATGTCTTGTCCGATTATCTCATAACGCACACAATGCAGAAGTCCACTAGTCACATTTGCATAGTCCTTGTTTTTAGATAGTTAAAATGAACATTCTTCAGGAACAACAGATAAATAAATAACCTTTTGGCTGATTTTGGTGGGTTTACACAAATGTATGTATTTTGTCTCTACCAAATAAATTAAATATTAATTGCATTTCATTTTAATTAATATTTAACAAGCTGAACAGATAATACACATTGTGTTATCAAGCTGCAAACATTTAACTTTTTCTCCTTAGTGGCAAAGTTTTGAAAGGTAACATTTCACCAACTGAAGTAATCAGAAATTGGCAAGAATCTGTTAATGTTACTTGATTGCAAAATCAGATCCTCCCCTGAGCGGGAGAGTAACTCGCACCAGTGATTCAGCTGCACTAAAGAACTAAATAGACACCCTTCTGTCAAAATTTGATCGGGGAGTGATTTATGATCCTAATCATTAATTGCTTTTAATTTCCGGTGTCAAATTACACCCTCCCATCCCCCACGCCATCTATTGCGACAGCTGTTATTCCCTCACCATCTGACCTCTATGAGTTTTAAAAATAATACAATTAAAGAATGAATAAACATTATGAGTTTTAATAGTAATACAATAAGTGTTAGATAATTGAGAATAATATACAATATAGTATTTTTCTCAAAATCGGTTTTTGCTCACTAAGCCAAATTGTGCTTGTGCATGTTTGTCCGACCTCCATACAGAATACGGGCAGTCCTCACCTGTTGTGGGACAAATCTCACTCGTCAGCATGTATCAACATGTATCTCATGACCTCTGGGTCAACACACATGGCGAACAAGGAAACTCTATATCTCAGAAAAACAAATTTTTCAAACCGTTGGCATTTCTCAGCTCTCAGGATCTGCGCTGGACAGGCCTCACTTGTCAGGATTTTGCGCGGGAGAGGGCCCTGCTTTAATACAGAGTACGGGCAGTCCTCACCTGTTGTGGGACATTATCCACTACAGGAGAGGGCATAAGGCCGGACAGGGGGTGACCCCCGGCCATGGGTGTGTGTGGGGGTGTGTGTGCGAGCATGTGGTGTGTGCGTGTGTGTGTGTGTGCGTTCGCATCCCTACGTAACAGTAAACCCATACCTCTAAAGAAAACCTAAAGTTTAACTGTTTTACTGCATTATTAATGGTAGCACAACTAGTCAGTGCTGATTATAAGTTTGTGATTTCCTTCATCACTTAAATTTTAAACTTTTATATATTTTTTTTTCTTTAACCCTTGCTAGTGTGATACATTTCAGTAAATGTTCCTCATTTGTACTTCTTAAGAATATGTGACTGGTAGTAAACAGGCCTACGTGAGGTTACTCAAATTTAAGTTTTATCTTTCCGCAGTTAAAGTGGAAGACAATCTCTAACATCACTTCCTTTCTAGAATTTGTCCTCACATCATTGTGATGCTACTTTCATTCAGTTTTTTTTCTGCTGCTGAATCAACACTGATCTTCCCACTCCTTCATGCTTTCTCCAAAATAGTAAATGTTGGTTTAAATACATTTGAAACTCAGAGATTTTTTTTCTGTAACATTTCCTAGTGTGATACATGTCAGTAAAAGTTCCCCATCTGTAATTATATTTCTTAGGAATATGTGACAGTAATTACACAGGCTTAGGCGAGGCTACTCATATTTAACTTTCAGCTTTCCCCAAAATTGAAAACATTTTTTTTACATTGCACAACCACGCTCCAAGAGTTGCTCCAACTTGGAAAATTCTTTTTTTTTTTACCTTTAAAATGATCCACTACTTTTGTCTCTGACTTATATGCTGTATAAGATAATGGATGATGTTTTCCCTTCATCCATTATCTCACGCACTTGAGTCCGTCCACTAACTAAAATATAGTACACCTGTAGTTGTTGAATTTTCCATTAATAAAGCTTATAAATGATCAATGTAAACCATCAGTTTGTATTACAAAAGTTAATACAATTCATATTATTTATTTAGATTTGATGTTTTGATATGTGCGCTTGGATTTCTATCGATTTATTGAATGTGTAAATATTTATCAAACTGAATGGCCATTCAGATTTTATATAGTTTTTTTTTCTTTTGGTGTTTGTTGCACAAATTCAAATATATGAAGGCTATCAACCAACAATTCAATCAGTCAATTTGTGTTTTTTCTTAAATACTCCCTCTCACGGTGAATTGCTTACATCTTCTGACAGCTAGACCAACTTATGATAACATTTACTAAGTTTGCTATTGGTACACTTTACCTAAAAATAAAAATTAAACATACTCATTACACAACCACGCTCCAAGAGTTGATCACAACATGGTGAATTGTTTTGTTACCGTTAAAATATCTACAGTTTTTGTTCCTTGTTCCTAATGATGCTGTCTATTCACTAATGTTCACTAACAGACAGTGCACCTCTTGTAATTGATAAGCTTATAAATGATCAATGTGAAGCATAAGTATGCGTTAAAGAAGATCATATCAGTCAGATTAAATAAAATATCATCAAACTCAAAGCAATCAAAATGATATTTCTTTGAAAGGTAATCTCTCCTTTTCAGGGGGTTTAGACTGTATGAAAGGAATCAATGAAATAAACTATGAAATATTTAATCTGCAGAATCCCCATAATAAAACTTCAATTGTGAACTGAATGATTACATTGCATATAGACACAAAAGAATCAACTGTTAATTAGTAATCATGCTATGTAAATGACTAACAAGATCTGATCAAACAAGAAACTTGATGATTTAAAGTGATTTCTCACATTGGAGAGTGAACCGTCTGACTTTCTGTAGCCGACTAAATTTCACCTTACCAAAGTTTTGCCTTAGAGCAAACAGGTACTGAGTTTGAAGCGTGGATCAGACGCCTTCAGCCATCTGCTAAAGCTAGACTCTGGCCTTCCTCACTGTAAAATAAAACATTACACTTAAAAAAAGTTCAAGTGAACATCACATAATTATTATCAACTTGTAGTTTGTACTCATCTTAAACAAGTGGCAGGAACGTTTGGATATTTAATCTATTTAAATTGAATCCATGTAACAAATAAAATAAAATAAAAAGTGAAGTAGGCCTATTTGAAAATAGTGAGGATTTTGGGTGGTAAAAGTTTAACATCTTAACGCATCCAGACACTACGCCATTTCTGCTCAAGCAAACGGAAACGTTTTGAACAGCATAACTATGTCAAATAATGAGACCGTGTGTCTTTAATCTATGTAGCAAAATATATTGCTGCTGCTGCTGCTGTAAGCAGAAAATAAAAGAAGTTTTGCAGAGAATAACATTTTGGATGAGTTTAAGAATATTGTTTGCCAAAATCACACAGTGTAACTACACTTGTCTTTTATATGTTGCAGTAATTGAATCTTTTGAGGCAATTGGTTTGCATATATTTAAGTAAATACAACCTATTTTCCTGCTCCACTTACTTAGCTAGCAGTTTGCCAATTAACTTCCCAGTCTGAACTTCTGGGCAACGTCTTGATTCAGTCAAATCTTCTATCCTAGATCTCCTGAACTCCGACATTCTTCTACATATCGGTACATATGTGAATGTTTGGCTTGCTGGTCTTCATCATGCTTTGAATGCAGTATCTGGTTTCTCTTACTTTAACCCGCCCAACTTGCACCTGATTGGCATGTTAGCCTTTTGATTCCCTCCCAGTGAGGCGGTGCTTCACAAAGCAAACTGTGTGTCAAACCGTTGATCTGCCTGGTGGCTTTCAGAAGATGAAGAAACAAGGTGACTGAGTTTTAGACAGTACTGGTCAGCTCATGCAGCTGCTCATGTAGCTTTTTTTACTAGATGGCAGTCCTAAAAGTACATATCTTTAAAATATGAATAAATACGTACAATTCCATAGTTATTTGATCCAGCGGTTATAGAAGTTTGGTAATAATGCAATTCTAGCATTGTGCTTTCTTAATGTAAGTATTTCTGCTACTGGACAAGAAATAGTGTTAAAAGAGGATTTAGAAAGAAAATAGTTGATATTTGTATTTACTGAGAGCAAGGCTGTGACTAGTTATCAGGACAGAATGAGAACTGAAAAACTGTTGGGTCCACATGACCAAGGAGGGAACCGGTCATCTGCTCCAACAATTTATTAGTCTTTAGGAAATATTTTTGGACACAAGGAGCAGGAACATAACAACATCAGATATATTTTTCATCCTTATATCAGTGATTTAAAACTATTTTCTTATTTTGCATCATCTTAAAGATGGAAAGAGTCAATTATTTTTTCACCCATAGAAAAGTGTAATGTGTTTATTACAAGTAGGATTAACCAAGCTGAAGGAATACAGAGAGAAAAGAGAAATAAATATTCATTGATACAGAACAAGAATTTTATATTGTGTAAGATATTTAAGAAAATAATACAGAAGCCACACTCATGAAATTCTTTATTTCTTTGTTATCTCTAAAATACGTTTACTTTTTATGTTGAACACCAGACCTCTTTTCCACAGTTTTTTCACTTAGTTCCACGACTGCAGTGGATTTTATAGTCAATGTTAAAATCCAACACAGAATCTGAAGCGATGGAAGAAATTTATGTCAATATGGAACCTGTTGGACAAACTGCATCTAATCACACAGGTAAGAATGAAGTTACAGAGAAATCTAGTATGTATGTTATTCAATTTTGCTAATGTTAAGGTTTTTGTTAAGGTTGGAGCAGCTCCAAAGAGAGGCTCGGTCTCGGTGTGGTTAATTCTGGCTGAACTCATAGGCCTCAGTGTACACAGTGAGTCTTCTTCTAGTCATGTTACAGATGTAAAATGAGTAAATGTTATGTTTCTGTTTTTTTCTACTGATCAAATAGCGAGGGTTTAAAAAAAGAATAAAGCTTGGTGACTCAAAGTGTTGCAGAGAGGTGAAACATTACACCATGTTACATGAGTTTGATTCATTTTCAGCAATGGTTGCATCTGCAGCCGTTTAGGTTAGCGTGTCTTTAATATCTCCTCTTTTTCAAACTATTTACCAAACAATTTATTTTTCAGTGTTACCTCAGTTTAAATTCTACAGGCGTAACCAAAATCATGAAACTATTTTATAAGTCTTAGGTGAAAATAGATGCCACTTCTTTTTTTTTTGCAAACATGTTTGTTGACTTGGTTTTTTTTTCCCAGTTTATGACATGACAGCAGATTTTTCTGACATCGGCAACATGCTGACCGAACAGAACAGCAAGTTTCTCTCCATGAACTCTAACTTCACGGAAATGGCTCCACGAGCTGAAGAGACTTTAAGGTTTGTCAAAACTTTAAAAAATTTGTATCTCTTTAAAAACTGAATTCTACTCTGAATTGTAGAGTATAAATAATACCTTTCCTTTTTGGTTTAAACGAGTATAATGTAAATGAACAACTTTTATTGAATTTATTAAGTGCTCTATCATTTTCGTGTGCTAAAGAACAACAATGTAAAGCAAACTAAGCTTTTATTTTTTTCTCCTTACAGAACAGACAAACATCAGTTGTTCCTGTTAATCCAGGGGCTGCAGAAGAAGAGAAGAGCAGATCCAGTAGTGATGGATGATTAGGATTTGTGTTCACAGTGATATTATTCATCAATAATAATGTAGCTTATTAGTATGCTGTTACATAAAACCATAAAGATAAATTGTACTCTTCCAACTGTTGTGACTTATAAAGCAACAATTTTACCGGTTGTACTCCATGTTTTTCTTTCTTTCTTGTTAAAACTCTGACATGATAAACAAACGTTGGAGGATGGTTTTGTGCGGAGGATCGGTTTAGCATGATGCTCTCTGATTGTGTCTTGATGTGACTTTTACTATCTTACTATATTTTAGTTAGTGGACGGACTCAAGTGCGTGAGATAATGGATGAAGGGAAAACATCATCCATTATCTTATACAGCATATAAGTCAGAGACAAAAGTAGTGGATAATTTTAAAGGTAAAAAAAAAAGAATTTTCCAAGTTGGAGCAACTCTTGGAGCGTGGTTGTGCAATGTAAAAAAAATGTTTTCAATTTTGGGGAAAGCTGAAAGTTAAATACGAGTAGCCTCGCCTAAGCCTGTGTAATTACTGTCACATATTCCTAAGAAATATAATTACAGATGATGAAGATCAGTGTTGATTCAGCAGCAGAAAAAAACTGAATGAAAGTAGCATCACAATGATGTGAGGACAAATTCTAGAAAGGAAGTGATGTTAGAGATTGTCTTCCACTTTAACTGCGGAAAGATAAAACTTAAATTTGAGTAACCTCACGTAGGCCTGTTTACTACCAGTCACATATTCTTAAGAAGTACAAATGAGGAACATTTACTGAAATGTATCACACTAGCAAGTGTTAAAGAAAAAAAAATATATAAAAGTTTAAAATTTAAGTGATGAAGGAAATCACAAACTTATAATCAGCACTGACTAGTTGTGCTACCATTAATAATGCAGTAAAACAGTTAAACTTTAGGTTTTCTTTAGAGGTATGGGTTTACTGTTACGTAGGGATGCGAACGCACACACACACACACGCACACACCACATGCTCGCACACACACCCCCACACACACCCATGGCCGGGGGTCACCCCCTGTCCGGCCTTATGCCCTCTCCTGTAGTGGATAATGTCCCACAACAGGTGAGGACTGCCCGTACTCTGTATTAAAGCAGGGCCCTCTCCCGCGCAAAATCCTGACAAGTGAGGCCTGTCCAGCGCAGATCCTGAGAGCTGAGAAATGCCAACGGTTTGAAAAATTTGTTTTTCTGAGATATAGAGTTTCCTTGTTCGCCATGTGTGTTGACCCAGAGGTCATGAGATACATGTTGATACATGCTGACGAGTGAGATTTGTCCCACAACAGGTGAGGACTGCCCGTATTCTGTATGGAGGTCGGACAAACATGCACAAGCACAATTTGGCTTAGTGAGCAAAAACCGATTTTGAGAAAAATACTATATTGTATATTATTCTCAATTATCTAACACTTATTGTATTACTATTAAAACTCATAATGTTTATTCATTCTTTAATTGTATTATTTTTAAAACTCATAGAGGTCAGATGGTGAGGGAATAACAGCTGTCGCAATAGATGGCGTGGGGGATGGGAGGGTGTAATTTGACACCGGAAATTAAAAGCAATTAATGATTAGGATCATAAATCACTCCCCGATCAAATTTTGACAGAAGGGTGTCTATTTAGTTCTTTTGCACTAGACAAAGGAATAAATCCCATCTCATTATTGGGGGGACAATAAACAAGGAAATTTCTTAAGCATAATTTGGGGGCATAATTTCAGAGAATTTACAGTGAAATGTAACAGGATTTAAAAAGTTCTTAATGTGTTCAAGCTGCAGGACCAAAATGACAAGTAAACTGAGAAAAACAACCATGTTTTTTTCAGTAAACAAACCTTTGATATCAATAGAAGTCAAACTAAAATTCAAATGTTTAGATATGAGTTTGGTTCAGTGTCACAGAACTAATCTCTGCTACACCTTTAAGACTTCAAATAAAAACAAGTTTTAGTGACTCCACTTAATAAAATTCCTCATAAATATTGATTTATAGTGGCTCTCAATACCAGTTATGAGTTATTGAAATTATAATTTGTTTAACTTGCATAACTTGCTTTATTTTTAAACCTTTTTTGGTTTTCCCATGTCGTGATGGCTGAGAACCTGGTAGGTCAATATCAGTATCATAACTTCAACTTCAACTGGTTTGTATGCAAAAATATTCAGATTTTATTGTATAGCTTTAAGGGCTCCATGTTGAAGATAGTAAGACATAAAGGCATTCTTTTTTCTTTTGCATAACTTAAACATAACCAGTGATGTCAGTAACGCGTTAATTTGTAACGCGTTACTGACGTCGGACCACTTTTTTCAGTAACTAGTAATCTAACGCGTTGCTATTTCAAATACAGTAGTCAGATACAGTTACTTATCAAAATAACTTTTGCGTTACTATCTATCCATCCATCCATTTTCTTTCACCCTTCTTCCCTAATGGGGTCGGGAGGGTTGCTGGTTCCGGGCGAGAGGCGGGGTACACCCTGGACAGGTCGCCCACCATGCACAGGGAGAACATGCAAACTCCATGCAGAAAGACCCCGGGCCGGGAATCGATCCCAGGACCTTCTTGCTGCAAGGCAACAGCTCTACCAACTGCGCCACTGTGCAGCCTCGTTACTTTTGTAATCTTTTTTTGTAATTTGATCCTATTTTCTCTACGCGTCTTGTCGAGTGACCGACGTCTCTATGCGACAGAAATGTAAACAATGGAGGGAGATGCGCATTTTGTTGGTGGAAAAACTGGAACTATTCTGAGTTTCTGTCGCCAAGTCCGATTATTATAAACGGCTTTGGGCTTCATTTTTTAAAAGTCGTTTGCAAATTTAATGAGTGGCGGGTTGCACCTTTTTGGGCTCATTTTTGAACGTGAAGTTGCTCATTTGGGCTTGGAAATAAGCAGAGACTCATAATAAATCCCAGAATTTGTCCGTCATTAAGGTAGTTTTACTCAGTCTTTCCCTGTCCATCATTTCCCGGATGATCCGTCCCGCTGTGTCTTTGTTAATGTCAAGTTAATGTATTACCTCTGTATGATGTCGAGTTTTGCGTTGCGCTCCAGAAAACTGCAAACATCGAGACCAATATGAACAGCGCAATAAACGTGAAAACAGCCACGAATGAACGTGTCCGTAGTTGCCAATAATTATAATGGCAAGATAACGCCACTATGATTATTAATATTAAGATAAGTGTCACAAATCTGTGCAGCCATCTGAGCTGTGGAGCTGCAGGAGGAGCTCTGTGAGCTGTGACACCAAACGCAGGGCCGTAACAGAACCTGGAGGCTGGGGGGTGGAGGGGCTTTAAAATGCTTCTTAGAGTTTTCCAGTCAACAGTGGACCATACAAATTACTCAGGTTTTTTTTTTTTTTTTTTTTTTTTTGTACAGTTTTTTGTACAATCTCCTCTATAGTTCAACCTTATCAGTGGAGACACATTTTTGATGTTACCATTATAAAATAGCTTACAATTAAATATTGGCAAAGCTCAATTTGATTTTCACAGTAGGTGGAGCGTTGTTGTTAGCAGCTGCTGAAAGTAACTAAAAAGTTACTTTTAGTGTAACTTAGTTACTTTCCAAATCAAGTGGTCAGTAATATAACTAAATTACTTTTTCAAGGAGTAATCAGTAGTCCGATTAAAGTTACTTTTTCAAAGTAACTATGCCATCACTGAGCATAACCCAAAGAGCACTCTGCCCTCATAAAGTGTTACATTTATCTCTAGGTGCATGAGAACAGCTCGTACATTTACAGTGTGTTCCAAATTATTATTCAAATTGGATTTAAGTGTCGTAAAGATTAATTTTTCTGTTGTGCTATTAAATTTATAGATGGTATTATGTGTCAGGGCTCTTTAAATAATAATAATAATTTCAGGGAGCTAGGTTGACTAGTTTGTCTGGTCAGCTCAATTAAAGGAAATCTCCTTATAAAGGATGTTCCACATTATTATGCAAGGCCCAAGTTTCAAGCAAAATGGGAAAGAGAAAAAAATTCTGTTGACAAAAATTATCAGATAGTGTAGTGCCATATGACAAGGTATGAAAACATTAGATATTTAAGAAAAGCTGAAGCGTTATCGTACTGTGAAGAGATTTGTGGCTGATTCTGAACAAAGATGGAATTGTATAGGTAAAGGCATAGTGAGGAAGGTTTTTGTTAGACAAATTCATTGGATTAAGAAAGCAGATGTTAAAATGTCCTTACAAAGCAGCAAACAGTTATTTGAAGCTGCTGGTGCCTCTGGAACCTCAAGGTGGAGGATCCTCCAGAGGCTTGTAGTGCATGAACCTACTATTCAGCCACTCCTAACCAGAGCTCACAAGCAGAAATGGTTTCAGTGGGCCAGCCGTACATGAAGATTAATTTTCAAACAGACTTGTTCACTGATGACTGCTTGCAATCCTAGATGGTCCAGAATGATGGACGCAGTAGTGGATTGGTGGTGGATGGCCACCACATCCCAACATGGCTGTGACGTCAGCAAGGAGGTGGTGGAGTAATTTTCTGGGCCAAAATCATGGGGAGAGAGCTGGTCGGCCCCTTCAAAGTCCCTGAAGGTGTGAAAATGACCTCAGCAAAATAGATGGACTTTCTGACTGATCACTTTCTTTCATGGTTCAAAAAGAAGAGCCAAACCTTCAGAAGCAAAATCATCTTCATGCCTGACAATGCTCCATCTCATGCTGCAAGGAATACCACTGTCATTGGCTGCTATGGGCACAAAAGGGGAGAAATTCATGGTGTGGTCACCATCCTCCTCTAACCTGAGAACTTTTGGAGTTTCCTCAAGCAGAAGATCTGAGGGTGGAATGCAGTTCATATCAAGACAGCTCTGGGAAGGTATTCTGACATGCTGCACAGAAGATCAAGCAAAAACTATCCACAAACTCACAATTTCAATGGATCCAAGAATTGTGCAGGTGATATGAAAGAAGGGGTCCTATGATAACATGAAACTTAGTCTGTTAAGATGTTTTTGATTGAAATAGAATGACCGTTTCCAGTTCTTTATAACCCATAAAATGTTTAGAAAATCTGCTGTGCATAATAATATGGAACAGTGAATTTTGAGTTTTTTATTTTTGAAAAAATACTGTTCTCATGGGGAGCTTTGTTCAGTTAAATTTGATTCATACTGTAATAGTTCATGACTTGAAAATTATACTGACCATCATTTGCATTGACCATTTTTGCATTGACATTTAAGAAAATCTGAGAAAATATCACATGCATAATAATTTGGAACGCAGTGTAAATAAACCATAGTTCACATTTTCTGTCCATTTAGCAGTGTTATACTTTTGTGACACACCAACATGCGTCACTAATGACTCACAGTGCAGATCTCTCAGTAGACACTTTGTTCCCTGGCAGGTCGCAAGGTATTTGCTGACGTCAGAGCCAGCAGTGTTGTTACACTTAAAATCATTAAATTCATTACATGAAAAGGTAAAGTGCTGTAGGGACTGAAAAGCATATTTTTGTGCTACTTTTATCTTAGGTATCCAAATTATACTATGAAAAACAACTTTGAGAGCTTTTGCAATTATGGCAATTTGGTAAAACCATGTACATTTTAATGTGATTACATCTGTTTATTTTGGATGGTACCTTTTGTGTGGGAACTCAGTCAGAGAATTGTTCAGAGCCTCAGGCAAGCTGCTCTGTAAGTGCAGATTTAATAGTTCAGTATTTTAGAATTCTTTGTGCAAACTGCCATGCAATGCTCTCTATGCAGCTGTGATTTCTTTCATTTTATCTTAAGCACAATGACCGGAGGAATACATAACATCGCAGTGTCATAGTAAATACATTTAGTCAAGTTTGGCGATGGTGGGAAAAAAAACAAACAAAAGACTTATTTTGCTATGTGAAGAATAATACAAAGCTATAATCTAGGGATTCTTTTCCATAACTTATTAAAGCTGCAGGAAATAACTTTAATGAAAAATTATGTTTTTAACATATTTATTTGTTTTTCCTGGAACAGTAAGTTTTTTCTCCATTAGCACATTTAGCAGACACTCTTCTTGGCCTTGGTTAGTTGTTTCTGATCAGAAGCTGGGCATTTTTTACGATGGCAGTCTTAGCTCAGGGAGGAGGTGGAGGAACTCGAGCTTTTCACGCATTTTGTCTCATACTGTCACAAAATTTGTTATATTTCTATAAAATTTAAATACCACAGCTTTAATCAAACAGATTTAAAACATTCTAAGTTTCCAGCTTAGTTTTCTAGTGATGGATAAAATTATGGAGCTCTGATAGACTACATTTTAGAGGAGAAGTTTTGTTAAGTGTCAGACAAAAGTGTATGAAATAATATGATCATTTTGATGGTACAATTCGGAAAGCTTCATTCTATTGAACCATTGAAAACAAATAAAATAAATGTATCCTTTTAATTATATATGGTATAATATAAGCTGGTAGATGGCTATTGGTGTATTTTTGGTCCATGGATATTTCATCCATATATATGTAACTGAAATGTTCTGATTGTAGAAGGGCTACATTTTGTCCCTGCTACTACAGGGACAAAATGTAGCCAGGTATACTGTTCATTTTCTTTGGATATGTTATTTTAGATCAGTGTTTCCCAACCCTGGTCCTCAAGGCACACTGCCCTGCATGTTTTAGGTATTTCCTTGCTTCAGTGCAGCTGATTTCAATTGATGACTGATTAACAGGCGTTTGTTGAACTGCAATCAGTTGAATCAGGCACATTAAAGTAGGGAAACCTCTAAAACATGTAGGACAGTGAGCCTTGAGGACCAGGGTTGGGAAACACTGTTTTAGATAACAAAAAATATCTTTGAATAATCTGAAGTTTTATAGCAAATCCTTCAGTTAGAAGTATTTTGTTCTAACTGGTATCATGTTCTTCGACTAACTTATTAAAGAAAATCGTATAATATTTGCTATTATCAAATGCTTTCAAACTGAAAAAATAAAAAACAGAAAACACTGATGTGTAAATTCTGCTTTGTCATATGTGATATGGCTTATGACATAATATAATTATAATCAAAAATATTCACATATTTGTGTCTTGTTTTATCCATCTCTGGAAAGAAAACTGATTTAGCAACAAAATGACCTATTTCAAATGATTTTATCTGAAATAGATAAAGTGGAAACTGGCAGCATGAAAGAAAGGATCACACAGGCAACTCAAGGGCATTGACTTATGTTCCGGTAAAACTCCCAAGACACAAAATTTTGAAAAGGTTATCAATGTTTACATTTTTTACAAAAACAGGTGCGCATAAAATTTGATTACAAAGGCTGCAATACTTGGAAGGGCCTAGAATTCATAGCTATATTTAAAAAAGAAGCTTTGTTTCACTGTTTTCAGTGTGACTGAAAATAGTTGCCAGTCAACGGCAATTTGTAATTTGGTTCCCATCCCTGCGTCATTTAACTTAACAACTTTAACTTAGGAAAAGGTCTACTTTAGTTTCTAGCAGATGTCAAAAGGTAATTCTAATTTCAACAGTTACATAAAACTTGACTTATATGAACTGTGTGAAAACTGCCTACCATGAAACCCCCCCACCCCCAAAAAAACCGAACAATTTGAGTGCTCTTAATGCAGCTGATACTCTGAAAGGTTTACACTTACTGACATCTGCTGGCCACGTCTTGCAAATGTTGGCACAGTTTAAGTTATATATATATATATATATATATATATATATATATATATATATATATATATATATATATATATATATATATATATATATATATATATATATATATATATATATATATATATATATATATATATATATATATATATATATATATATATATATATATATATATATATATATATATATATATATATATATATATATATATATATATATATATATATATATATATATATATATATATATATATATATATATATATATATATATATATATATATATATATATATATATATATATATATATATATATATATATATATATATAATGGTTAGCATGCTACAAACCAGACTAATCATCAGTATACCTAATGTTTAAGGATTATATAACTTAAAGTATGTTAGTTTGGAACAACTTGTTCCAAAATAGCAAGTTTTGGAACAAAACTTATGTCCTGCATGGGTCCGGCTTGGTGACCAGGACTGGTGGACTGGTGTCCTGTATAGATTACCAGTCCATCACAGGGCTCTGAGAGATATGAAACAATGAATAAAATGCATGAAAGTGAAGTGGTAAATTAACACTGTATAAAATTTAAGTGAAATTAGTTTATGGGGCCCTCTAGTTCTGCTAACAATGTGGACTGGTTACAATCAACTGCCCCATCATTAGGTCATTCACACAACTGCTATAAACGTATTGCATCTCTGGCAGTGCTATTTGCATTATATGCATGTATAATATAGGATACATTTATAAACCAACAGATTTATCAACCAGTTGATTTCTGGGCACCGATTTCCTTAAATTTGGGGGATCATGATCGGTCGATACTTACATGCCCATCTGCCCATTTGACTGTTAGTCAAAAGTCTGTTTGACTAACAGACTTTTGAATGTTAGTGACCAAAAATGCTTTATCTCAGCGAGAGAAGTGAAAAACTGATATATATATTAATTTTCAGCACAACATTCAATTTTCAGCATTATTTGCTTTAATAAAGCAGAGAACTGCTGAGAAGCAGATCTGGTTGTTTGAAGCTGGAACCAAGTTAAAATTTTGAGTTCCATGAGTTTTTAGGGTTAGTGATCAAACACACTTTATCTCAGCGAGAGAAGCCAAAAATGGACAGTTTGTGAAATTTCAGCAGCACAATCAAATTTCAGCTTAATTTGCTTAATATAACTTGGAAATGCTGAGAAACAGTAAATCTGGTTGTTTGAAGCTGGAACCAGTTCAAAATTTTGAGTTTTAAGCTTTTTTACTGTTAGTGACCAAAAACGCTTTATCTCAGCGAGAGAAGCCAAAAATGGACAGTTTGTGAAATTTCAGCACCACAATCAAATTTCAGCATAATTTGCTTTAGTATAACTTGGAAATGCTGAGAAACAGTAAATCTGGTTGTTTGAAGCTGGAACCAGTTCGAAATTTTGAGTTTTAAGCTTTTTTACTGTTGTTATGGCCGGTGGCCTTGTATGTTTCTTTTGTCTCTCTTTTCTGTATATCTGCAGCTTTCTAATGAAATTAACTATTGGGAACTGGCTGCAGCCCTAATCCTCCTGTGCCACTCCCTGAGGTCTACAGTGGAGCTGATTGGCTCACCAATTGTCGGCTCCACCAATCCTTGATGAGGCCTCCCTTTTTAAACCCAAGACTTCCTGGGAGAAGGTGCGGCTGATTCATTATTGAGACAGCTTGCCACTTTGCTGGGTGTTTGACTGTGGTATACTGCATTGTCTTTGTGTGAACTTTTGTAAATCCTTGTTACCTGTGATAGTCCCTGTGGGGAACTTTGTATGTAAGCTTATAGTAGCCTACTAGAGTTTTGTTGTTTGTTGACCTTAGGTTTTGGTCCTGTTTTGTTTGGTTAAGATCTTTAGGTTTCCAACTCTGGTTGTTTTGTGGACATTGTTTTATTCAGTGTTTTGTTTTTGGTCATTACACCTAAACTTTTGATTGTAAAGGGTTTTTTTCTACCTTATTATTTTCTTAAACCCAAACAATAAATCCTAAACTGAAAAACCTTAACATCTAGGTTTCTTTAATGTTACTTCTCCTTCCCCCTGGCTGAGCTGGGTCGTAACAACTGTTAGTGACCAAAAACGCGTAATCTCAGCCAAAAATGGACAGTTTGTGAAATTTCAGCAGCACAATCAAATTTCAGCATAATTTGCTTTAGTATAACTTGGAAATGCTGAGAAACAGTAAATCTGGTTGTTTTGATACATCATTTCAAGTTCATTATCAAAATCACATCTATAACCACATTAGTTTCTGATTTAGCATTCATTTAGAATATTATGATAACCAGAACTTATTAGTTACCCTTATTATAATCATATTGAGAGTAATTATAGGTATTTTTCTGAAAAGAAAACAGGAATCATCCACGATTCTAATTATTTGAAACCAAAGTTATAGTTGTTCATTCTTACAAGTAAAACAATATTAAGATAAGTCTTTGGGTCTTATTCAATTACTCAATGTGTTTAGACTTCATTCTATAAAATATTCATGCACTGGAGTCTCAACAATTTTTAGAAATCTGTACTTGATTTGGAAAGGCACACACCTGTTTACTTAATGTCCCATAGTTAACGGTGCAGGTCAGAGGTCAAACACCAAGCAAGAAATCAGAGGAGTTAATGCTTAGAGATTCACAAAAACCAAACTAGATTTTAATTGAAACAAATTTATTAGCTTCTTCACAACTGCAGATGTCAAAACAATAACAGCAACATTGTTTAGTGTTTGTCAGGAAACCAGTCTTCTCTGATAATAGATTTGAAATAAAATGTTACAATATAATAAAACCCAACAGCAGCATTAGGAGCAAACACTTGGAGCTAAAAGGTAACTAAACACTACAAACACCACTGACAAAGAAGAAAATGCAAAGTAAATGTTGGCGCTAGATCTAAACCATTATTAGCATGGCTTTCTGTTGTCATTTGTGGTCCAACACGTCATCGCACATGAAATATCATAATTCTGCATATTTATAGCATGTTTGCTTCTAAGATATACACAACTGTTTTGTTACAAATGAATCTCTGATTAAATATTATTCTCTGCATGCCATCTTATCTAAACTAAATTACAAGTTTATTCAATCATCATAAATTCCCTATATGCCACAAATAAACTGCAGCAAAATTCAGCACAGCAAATCCAACAAACCTATGATTTAAACAACAGCATCACATTACAGTGACTCAACAGTATACAACATGAAGTGTTATGTTTAGGTTGGGTTAACACTGGTGCACAAAGCTTTGACTTATGGGGGCTGATGAAGGAACATGTTAACTGGACTGCTCTCCCTTCTCCAAATCTTTCAGGGTTTTAAGAAGGCAAGACGGGGTGAGGATTTCTGTTGATCCTGAGAAAACACAGTAGAATACAGGGTTACTTTTCAGCATCTTTATCTGGAGACTCGGATAAACAGAAATCCAATGGTCTTCAAATGCATTTTGTAACAATAAGATGCTGACTGAAATTGGAACTGAAAACTGCGATATCAGAATGTCTGTGTGAATAAGAGACCTGATCAAAATCCCACAGGCTTTAACCTTTTTCTGTTAGTAGCTCCATGCTGATCAGTTTCAAACCTGCATATTGTCACATTCCGGCAAAAGCCATTTATTGTCAAAAGTGATCTTCTGTTTTACAATGTAGGCCCTTATTTTAAGAAGGTGAGATTTTAAGAATGAGCGTCTGATATCATAATGTGTCTGCCCAAAGAAGAACTGGAACCCATGCTGGTTCTGCTTTAAAACAAAGGAAATAATAAAATAATAAAAGTTACAATTTGGGGAAACTCATCAGCAAGGGAGCAAAACTAAATCAGAGAAGTGGATCCCCTACTGACAAATACCTCCAACCCTTTGAGAGTGTAGGGAAATTCATAGTTTGATGGCTGATAAATATTTGGAGGCAAGAGCACAACCTATTTGCTTTATATAATGCATTACATGACTTAAATGTACTACACTCCTACAAAGGTCAGAGAGCATGATAGAGTTTTTATGATTGCCTTTATGATACATTTGATGCTGTTTATTCTGGTAATAACTTCAAGACAAATTATGCTATTTATCAGGCTATCCATAAACAGAAAAAAATAACATTTCCATTATAGCAAGAAGTAACCACAAAAATGAAAGTAGGTTGAGTTAAATGGATAGGCAATGATCAGAATCAACAAGAAATGTAAAGCAAAGAACCCGTTCCAGTTGCCAGTGGAGACACAGAACAAGCACACAGGGGAATGAAACCACCAGGAAAACATTGAACACCACAGGAAGGTGAAATAAGGGATTTTCTGTTCATCTTACAGTGTCTGTGCTGTAGAAATCAGTACCAAGGGTTTTGGCATCATGTCTAAGAGCACAGTCCCTGCAAAACAACAGATGTGGAACTGCCATTCTTAGGAAGTCTTTGGAGTGTGAAGCTATAATTCTTTTGGTAAAATTTAATCTGTAAGGTTGCAGCTTTTTCATAGCATAAACAGCAGCATAGCTGGTCACAAAACAATTATTTGCTTTCCATCTAAAAATTGTTTCAAGCTACGGTAATTAGCTGGCCATGTTGCTGAGGTGACCTGAAGTAAACTGATTTGGTATTTTCTATTATGTTCCATTTTTACATAATGAACATTTGGTTTTTGACTTGCTGCAAATGATGCATCTTGTTAATGGGAAAACTGTAGATTTTACCACACGTGGTGTTAAATGAGTTTAGTAACCTGGCTGAAACAGATTGGACAGTTCAAAAGGTTACCAGATGGTACAACTCACAAGCATATTCATATTTTTTTCAGAAACGCCTTTCAGAAATGTAAAATATTTAAAAAAAAAATTTCACAGGTTCTTTATTTAACTTCACTTCATTCTGATCTTCATAAATTTTGAAAAGTACGAAATTTCTGGGTTTGTGATGATGCCTTTTACTTAGGGTGATTGGTTCCACATTTGTGAATGTTCAACTCTGATATTCCACAGATTCTTGTTATAAGAGGCTGTCTTTATTTGTCTGACCTATAATCACTGCAGCTGAATCACGAGTAATTACTGAGCCATGAATGTGACGGGGTCAATGTTGGAAAGACCTTGGGTAAACATAGCCAACAGAAACAGCAGCATGCATTGAAGTGAAGGAAACATTGCTTAGGGTTGTCAGACAGCCAGCAGCTAACACAAGGGAACATAACATTTAAATATTTACTTGAGAATGTGTTTTTATTGTGCCGGTGATTCCTCTACACCCTCTGGTAGGGCGTTGGGATCCAGAAAGTCTGGGTGCTGCAGATCCTTTAGGTATCTAGGGGGTGTGAGGATGTGGGTGGAACCTACAGGAGGACAAAATCCTGAACGCTCAGTTAAAATGGAATCCTGCAGCAAAGCTTGTTAGGCATAGGCAGAGATAAAACTGTTCATGACCAGAATAATGGTGCAAACATATTAATTAACTCGAGATTTATTAAGCTGTAAAAAAAAGAAAAAAAAAGAAGAGTTGTTAAATAAGGTTGTGGATGTGGGTCAGTGTCTCAGAAGATCTGATGACATTTTAAAACATAAATAGTTAAATAGCAGAAATTCACCATGATGAACATTTGGGCCAATGTCAATATCCAATATTAATATTGCTGATAACTGACACTATATATATATTTCACTACCTTTTTGACACCTTGAAAAAAACCCCAACCACAACTGAGTTCACCACTGCTTTACTGAAACTGATCACAATTCTGTACTGTATCACTGCTACTGTCACATGACCAAACAAAAACCACATGACCAACCTTTTGCCCTGGAAACAAATAGCAACAAAATGAAATTTGATATTTATTGGATATGTTAGAAAATATGACTAACATCAACCAATATAGATGCTGATATATTGTGCCTCACTACTAAACAGGCTCAATTGTTACTTTCTACTTCATACATCAGACTCTTGGTTACTTCCAACAAGTCCCAATAACATGCAGGTCCTCACAGTGTGATCAATATACAGACACTCTCACTCTGTCCAGTGTATGCAATATAAACACAGTAATACAATGCTGATCAGTTTAGTCTCATTGCATCCAGTACTAAACACCTTCATATACTGTACATCAGTCAGTCAGTATTCATGACTGACAAGATTTTGTAAAAAATATTGTTTAAAAGTAACCTAAATGTGTATTGCTTCTATACTATTAACACGGATCCTATTACTCAACAAACTGTTGAAGAGTAACTCATAAAACAGGTCTCTTTTATATGTAATGGAATCTTTCTGTCATAAACTACAAGCTCTTTGACACACAGTAAACCTTCTGCGTTTCTACATTTGAGAGAATTATATTTTTATTCTAAATCAAATCCAGACCCAAAACATCAGTAGTCTTCCCTTAAAGACTGCTGCGGTAAACTTACCAATCAGAGCCTCCCATTTGCCATTGGCTTGTGTGACCTCATACACACAGCGCATTTCACTGTATGCCATGCCTCCAATTATGAAGACTATGATCCTGGGACCGGTCTTCATCTCTGTGGGGCCTCGGTTCTTGTGCCAGTTGCCATAGCGAGCACTGGATGACGAAAAAAAACAGCCTTTGTAGCACAACAATGAACAGAATTTATAGTTCAGGAACATCTACATTATGCCTACAGAAATAATATCAACCATTAATACAGGGTCAAATATGTACACTTATTTGCATCATGCAATACTTGTGTTAACAAAATATGCACCTTGATGGAGCACTGGCCTTGGCAGAAACTTGTCGCTGAGAGATGTATGGGTACTGTTTTGGGTCAAGTTTGTCCTCGATTGCATCCTGTAGAAACATGAGCAAAACACATTCTGCTCTGCCATTTTTCTTTATAAGATTCTGAATTATTAGGTCCGAGAAGCGACAATACTGCAAAGTATTGTATTCCTAGTGTTTATTCTTCATGGCCTACTAAAAGTTATCAAAACAGTGAATTTTTATGCATGGTGATGGTATGTGGCCAGGCCTCAAACTCACTGAGACAACAAACGTTCAGTGATTGATACCCATCTGAACCCTTAAATATAGTCAATGGTTAAATCGTAACATCATTTAAGCCACTCTCACTGAGAACAGGAAGCATCATGTTTTACATGATGATCCCTGTGACCATGACATTGTGACATGACAGTGTGAGAAGACATCAGTGAAGGATGTGGGCATGGTGAAGTCACATGTCATGATTGAATTGCCAATATGACATGGACTTCCATTTTAGAACTTCTGCATTTTTTTTGCCACATAGAACACTTCCAGTGTGCAGGGAACAGTATGTTAGCAATGGCTCCTCAAAAGCTCCAACAACAAGAACGGATTTAAGCTGGATGTGTTAAATTTCATTAAAAATGTAGAAGGTAAGTTTATAAATCGTTTGTGTGTTCACCAAAATGCCTCATATATGTCTGTCATAGCTAACATTGACAGTCTTCCTGTCAAAGTGTTTCTGCTGGATCCTCTTGATTACTCTTTGATTCATATAGGTTTACACCCGTGTCAACTGACTAACACAATGATGAATCTTCTCCATACTGGCTGGTGGCTGAACCATGTGGGCATGGCTGAATGGCAAATTTCAATCCTGTTTCTTACACTACAGGAAGTACTTGCCAATCCTTCCACACAGAACAGGAAGTGACAATAACTCCTTTCTTGAAGGCCCAGTTTCAGCAAACCTTTAAAGACATGCTGCTGGCCTCGCATTGAACTGGACTGAAGGCTATTTGGAAGATTTGTCAAATGTGACTTCTAGCGGACAGCTGCAGGAATGGCACAAGAGCGTTGATGTCGACGGGGTGGTGCTGGCTGCGAGGGTTGTACAAGTCTGCTTGCAGATTTACGGTACTCATTATTATTATCATTATTATTATTATTATTATTATTATTATTATTATTATTATTACCGTTGTTGCACCATATAAGCAGTACCTCAATGAGATCTTTGATGAGTGGTGTCCATCTTGAGAGCTGGTATGTTTGCTCACTGACCCGTTCCTTACGATCAGGTTTTTTGGGTTTTTTCGTGATTCCCTGCAACAAACACACCAGTAAAACTTTTCAACTGGATAGGAAAAATATGGTTAGAGTAACACAAAATCTACGTTTTTGAAGATATCCACCATATATTGGGTGCTACGTGTGCTATATTTTGCTACAAAACAATGTGTGACATTTTCAAGGACTAAATCCATATTAGTTCTGCTCCCTTAGGGATGAAGGGTGGCTACTGCAGTTAAAGTTTCCTGTTGGTAAACGGTACAGCTTTGTCAATGTCTACATCACAATCCCACATTCAGTTATAAAACCATCACACTCAGAAACGCTTCCATAGAAGGTCAGGAGTTGGAATTGTAAACACCAATTAAATCAGTTTTTTTTTTTTTTTTTGCACGTGTGATTCATTTGCTATATGGATATGGAGACGAATGGGTCTCAGCTCTGTCTGACTGCAGAGGTTATGCCTTTAGATAAGCATTGTTCCACTTCAAACATAAATCATTTAATATACATGTGAGTAGAGTGGAACATTAGATGACTGAATGTAGAGTTAGAGATGGCTTTAGGTTAGTTACACAACAAGGTTACTGCTCTGACTTTGCTACATGAAATTCCATATGTCAGGAATAGGGACATGCACAGATAGACACTAGGTGATGCTAGAGCACCGGCCATTTTTCCTCTTTGAAAAAAAAAGTGTCCTTTTCGAAATGTTTTTTTTGTCTTTACAGTGTATAATATATGTCCCAAAGTAGCACTTCCTGATTTTAAAACCTATTTTAGCAGTGTCCCACATTTTAGTAATTTTGTCTGACAAGAACCTCCTCTCTCCCTGATCCCATCTCTCCTCTCCTCTGCCATCAGATAGAGCCCTGCCCTGATGATGGGCTAACCATACAGGTAGCAAACAAAGCCTCATAAAACTCAAATGTTTGGCAAATTTAATACTTTACTGGCCTAAATTTAGTCAAAGCAAGCAGATCAATCTATGGTATACCCTTCCCCACTATGTCTTCTAAATGTTAATTACAAAAGGGTATCTTTTTCTAGAGCAGAATTTGTGTTTGTGGGATTGTGACTGCAATGCTATGCAGTCACAGTCATACATTTATCAACAAAGAAGTAATAGCTTGTATTGTCATTTATATTGTTATTAAATTAGTACCACAAAATTTAGTGATAAAGTATTAAGTCTATGTCACCCATCCCTACTATGCAGTTGACTGAGTTCCTTTAGATTGAAATCTTTGGAATTAAAACTGAATTTAACCATATGAGGGAACTGAACAGACTTTATGTGTAACATAATTAAACTGAAGGTTCATAGCTGACTCCCTAACCAGAACAGCTCACCTCAGAGACAATGGGAACGCCCAGGTGGGCCATGTTGGAAATAATGTCACTGTCCTCAGGTGGGATGTTTGCATGCTGCAGGAGCTTACACAGGTTCTCCTCAGTCACACCTGACACAGATATTCAGATACACATGCAGCACACATGCATGCAAGCATGCACAGTCACATATTCAATTCATGCAAACAGCAGGATAAGTGAGATGAACTTCAAACCAGCAAAACAAAATGCAAAAAATAAATATATATGCATATATTTCTAATATAATGATACAATGTTAGTACAAAACACAGAATCATTGACCCAGATTAAATTACAGAGAAGTCAGCACATTATATGTAAAGTCATAAAAAAGGAACTGGAAGCACTGATGCTGTCTGACCATTCTTCATGAAGATGTAGAGCAGGATGATGCGTATCTTGTCGGACACGTTGACGTTGGCATCCAGGAGGATGGGAACAATGAGCCTCATGGGATCCTTGATCTTCTCACCCTCTGCATCTGTGCCCATTGCCAAATCCTGCAAATCAGTAAATGACAAATGATTACACTTCAAAAAAGAATGTTTTTCAGTTAAATTAAGTGTGCGTTAAATGCACGGTCAAGTTATTGGTTCTGGTGGGGGAGCAAAGTTTCTTTTTGAGGTTCTTTGTTGAGATGCTCCTACCCAATTTTTATACTTCCAATCTGATTTTGATATCTGAATGTGAAGTGATTCATTCATTATTCAATTAGGGTGCCCAGAACGAAATACACTGCAATACTCACAATACTCCACCCTGATACAGAGGGACAGAGGTGCATCTTCCACACCCAACTTGTTAGATGCAATAAAAACAACAGTCTAAAGAATGGGAACCCTGGCTCCTTGTGTGTGTGTTTGTGTGTTATACCTGCTCTACACGACAGAGTTTGTCCACTGTACCCTGGTAGCGATTCATACAGTCCTCTGCAAGGTGAAGATGGGTTGAATACTAAAGTAAAAAAAGAAAAGGTGCTTTTAGCAAGTTTGCATAAATAACAATGACTAATGAAACATCAAGTCTTCTTCTCTTAGTAGCACTAGTATTAATGTTGCCATGCCATAGAGTTGGTTACTATGGCAACGTTATGTGATCATACAAAGAGTAACATAATGGTCCTGTGGTAAATGAAGCACGTCTGACCACACCTGCTGAATGAATGAGAATTTTTCTATGCAGTTTAAATGGGCAACAAAGAGCCACAGAATATACAATTATGTACACACAGAGCCACCTGTAAGGGCAAATTAAAGTGCTCAGTTAACCTGACACATGGAAAAGTGGAATTTATTTATTTTTTTTAGCTTTTTTATGGACTATAAGGGAACAGTTCTCTCTCATTATATAATTCATCAGCAGACAGCAGTCAATATTCCACAGTACTTTGAAATATTATTACTGATCTCTTCAACTCTTTTTTTGTCTACAGCTTCAGATTATCAAGCCAAGAAGTATAATATCAGAAAAAGATCTGAGTAAATACAAAATGGAGTTTTTGATCATTATTTAATTATTTATAATACATACAACTGGGCCCTGCGTGAAAAAGTAATAGCTCCCTACAACTAATAACTGCTCAGGCCATCTTGAGCATTTGCTATCAGCATTATTTCATTTATTGCCATTGTCAGTATAATGGTCCAATACACAGGACTTGGGTTCCTACCTTGCTGAGCTCTTTCTGATACTGAGGCATCTTCTTTAGCATCTGAGACAGCTCCTTCATGGTAGTCTGAAAGCACAGAATTTAGTTAGTAACCCAGTGAAACAGAGAAGAAATAATGTTTATTTCACAATATTCCTAATTGTATTTGTGCCCAAACCATTCATGTTCTGCTAGCATACAGTGGTTATTTTTATAGTTTTTCTATCATGTTTTAACAACAAAATCACAATGCTTCATAAACACCAAGTTATTTTCTGGTTAGGAATAGCATACCATTTCAAACTCATTTTGTTGGTTGCATTGTTAAAGTGTTAATTCAACTCTACTATGAATTTCCACTTTGATTCCTGTATCATGATTTGCAATCATGGCAATGAAATAGATATATTACTGTGACTAACTGTATGCACTTTCTTTCTTCCTAAAGACTTGAGAAGAGGCTCAGAGCTTTTCTGCTTAGCTGTGTTTCTCTCCTAGATGGAGCTACTGAAGGAGCTTGCCTTTAACCTTTAACTTTAATATAGAAAGTATTCCTAGATCAGTGCTACTGTGTTGTTGTTTTGTTTGTCTGTGTCTGCTCAGTCTTCTGAAACTAGCAGATGGCTGTTCACACTGTTCATGTTATAGTTCTGCTGGAGGTTTCTTCCTGTTGAAGGACTGAGCTTGACTGCATTGTTTGATAACTCGGATAAATTCAGAATGAATGTAACAAACTTGGAATTTTTCTGTATGAACAGATTTAACAGATTTTATTCTAATTATTGTCCAATTGCATGTCTTATTTTAGACAGTCTAACATTTGAATAAACCATTTTAACACAAAGTCATGGTCAATTCAATGACTTCAAAGAGCCCAGATCATATGAGTGCGGAACAAGCTCTCCACTACTATGCTTAACAGATACTGGAAGGTGTTTGTCAAAATATGGGGTTCAAAACAAGCCACTTTGCATTATGGTCCAACATTGTTGCTTTGGTCGCTTTAGTTCAGAGTATATTGCTCCACAAGAATTGATTTTTATTCACTTTCAATTTGAACAACTCTTTTTTTCTCAGATCATCTAATCCATTAACAAACAAAGCACAGGCTAATGTTTTGTCACAGAACAGCACTGCCACCTTTTCCTTGTACCTTCATGTGTCTGTGTACAAAACAGTGAAACAGCAAGAACACGGCCTCGCCTCTACCTTTTCTCCTGTGTTCATCTTCTTGCTGGCAGAGAATTCTTTCAGAGAGCGAGTTACAGCCCTGCTCAGAGTGACATGATAAGGAAGAGTTAGAGACAAAGGCATGAGAAGCTCTTCTGAGTCCTGAAACAGAAAGCACTCACGTTGACACCTCAGCTATGTGTTTGTGTCTCAGAGTCAGCCACAGGTCATCATCCTCGTCCAGAACCACCTCCTTCATTCGGGTTTCTCCCATCCCACTGGTCTCATAACTGAGCAAGAGCGGAAGCAGGATTAGCTGCAGCTTTTGTGCACCAGAGATTTACTTATTAGCTCACATTAGCTACAGTAATACTTATACTAATGTGATGGATGTTAAAATTCAATTTAATATCCATCACATTCATCAACACATCAACAGTGTCCTGCATGTTTTCAGCAAGTCCCTGCTTCTAGAAATCAAAGAAAGAATGGGTTGGTGTTCAAGCTGGGCCACAGCTGGCTAATGGCCTAATCCTTTAATCAAGCAGGAAAACAATGAAAAAAGCAGGACAAGGATAGGGGAACTATGGACCAGAACCAGAGATTAAAAGTAGTGTTGTCAAACATTTTAAGTACACCTTGCTGCTGGACTGAACCCATGTTATTACTTCAGAAACACCTTAATCTTTATGGCATAGATTCCAAATGGCGTCAGCAAGATTCTACTAAAGTGTTGGTTGATAGTTACATGATGGTCTTATCCATTTGTCTTGTATTCAGAGACAGTATCCTACATATCATAGTTAACAATGATTGGCTGCCTAGCCTGTCATTATCTTGATGTTCAATTCTGCTAAATTTCCATCTCCCTTAATGGAATTTCTTTCATTAAGCTAGATTTCTCCAGTTGAATTTGAACTGGATCAATCAGCAAACAGAAGAAGCAGTTGGGAACAATGACATCAATTTTCTGCACTTTTTTAGAAATGTAGTTTACCTATGTAAGGTTGTCAACGGCCACAAAGGAAATGAACAAAGTCTTTTGGTCTGTGTTTGCCACACAAGTCAGAAGAAGAAGACTGTCTCTACAGAGGAAGTTGTAGAACATTTAATTTTCCTCTGGGATCAATAAAATATTTTTGAATTAAACTTAAAGAGGGAGGGTGTGCTGTGACAGACTGGCGACCTGTCCAGGGCGTACCGCGCCTCTCGCCCAGAGCGCAGCTGGAGAAGGGCACCAGCAACTCTCCCGACCCCACTAAGGGACAAGGGTGAACAGAAAATGGATGGATGGGAGGGAGGGTGTGAGCAGCGTGTACACAAGTTGGGTTGAAGGTGCTAAGGTCCTCCTCCAGGCTCCTATTGGTTGTTTCTGACCAAACTGTGAATTGCTGCAGATGGCGCCTACAGTTTCCCATTCTGACAAAAAACTCCTGCTGATAACATCAATCTCAAAGCTCACGGAAGCGCTGTGTCAGTAACTGCTAAAAATTATCCTTTACATGCAGTGAAGATTCTGAGAATTTAATGGTTTCTCTCTTTAAAAAAAACAAAAACAAACTGAAATCAATTTCAAAAACACTGTAAGTAGAAAAAGTATTTTGTGAACGTGCATAACCAAACATATACTAAAAGTGCTAGACAAAATTGTTGATTATAAGGCCTTGTGTAGCATGTGTACCTGTAGACATCATTTTCAATGCCCAGCAAGTCGTAGGCCATGGCCTGCAGTGTGAGCTCATGCAAGAGAGGGGACACAGGGTCAAAGCCACGATCCAGAATCACCAGCTGAGTGCGACACTTGTCTGGTCCCTGAATCAGACAAACAAGGCATTCACTGCATATGATCAACAAATACTACAGCATTTTTTTAATATAGTAAACTGAAGGTTACAGGCAGCTGCCAAAGAGTGACAACAGAAAGTGAAGGTGAGAAGATCCAGTGCGCCCAGTAAAGCCAGTAATTCTCAAATGTTCTCTGGAATTTCAGGGCTGGTGCCAATTATCTGATGATTAGCTGCTGGATGTAGCTAATCAGATATTAATATATTAATTAATATATAATATATTAATATTAACAGATATTAATAATCTACTAGCTCACTGGTAAATGAACAGATTATGAACTATTATACACAAGCCTCACGAATCCCATAATAAAAGCAAAGTAGTTGAAAATAATTAAATGTTGAATTTTCACAGGAATGCTGATCCACAGAGCTGGGTCTCCTGGATTCTGTACAGCTCTTAACTTTGCCATTCTTTTACTCATCATCCTTATGAATTTCATGCATTTTAACATTTTTTTGTGTGGTAGAAATGATTATACAAAAACAAATGCTAATAATCTTTAAAAAGAAAAATCTGTGAACCAAGTCAACAGTTTCTTGTCAAAACTGTTCGAAGTCTAAATACATGGTTAGTTCAGCATGAATATTTGAATAAATAACCTTTAGCACGTTGCAAATAAATCACAAAGCTTTGGTAGCTATCCACAAATTCATCTGTAGTTCTGTCTGGATTCTTGGTTCCTTCTCTTGAGAAATCAAAGAGCTAAAGTAAAGTAGTTGCTGTCCTGTCAGAGATCAGGTTCTGAAGCAAAGCTGCAAAATTTCTACTGAGTTCAGGTCAGGGTTATTCCAGAAGCTTGATGTAATGCTTTATTCATTTCAAATCCACGTTTAATGCATGTTTCAGGTCATTGTCCTTGTGTAGTATACAACATTGCCAATTTGTTATAATTTCAACCCAAACTGTAACCCTTCATTTTGAAACATTAACTGGAGTGTTTAGGAACAGTTTAGTTAGGAGCAATCATGGCTAAATCCCATTATAAACTGGAAGATCCTGGGAAATCAAGCTTTGATGTTGGCATTGAATTGAGTTTAATGTACACATAAACCAAGAGTATGCAACCAAGAAATCCAAGTTTAGAAAGAAAGAAAGACGCAAACTTTCTAGAAAGTATGTCTTAGTCTGCATATTTTTGGTTATGAGAACATGACGTTAGAAGTTAACTTTCTGGATTCTCTGGGTAGAACTATTCATCCATAACAAGAAGAATATTTGGAGGGGTCAAGTTAAGGCTTTCTATCTATCAACACTCTACAACTTGTTAAACAATTGGTAGAGTGTGGCAATAGTCTGTAGGTGTTTCAGGTTACCATTGGTATTGATGCATCTCACAGAATGAGGGGAACAGGAGTACCTCCAGACTCTTTGACTTTATGTCTAATCTGCAGCTCAGGTTTTATACTTGGGAACAGTTAGATGTTCCAACAGGACACTGATCCCAAACAATAAATTAAGAATAAAATTAAGGCTTTCCTTTCTTTTTTTTTAGGATGTTTTGGCTTTATTGGCCTTTATTTCACAGTAGACTGACAGGAAAGTGGGTGTGAGAGAGGGAGAAGACAGGTGGCAAAGGTCAATGGGCCGGGACTTAAAACCGTGACAGCAACTCGTGAACTCATGGTTTCTCTGCATCTTTCTAAAGAACATGTCTCCAAAAATTACAGTTCACTTGAGTGCCTTTAATTTTAATACTAGTAAAGGACTGGACTAAACAAAATCCAAAATAAATACACATGAAGATCTAATAGTTTTTTTAAAAAGTCTTGAAGTTGCACATTATATTCATCCCATCTTAAAATAACAAACGGCTAAAAACCATTAGAAATATCCCATATTTATAATGTTATTCATGTTAGTGTGATTGTTCTAACTGGCAATGTATTTCCATACCATACCTCTCCCATAGTGGGGTCATCAGCCTTGTATCCATCTAGCTTCTCCTGAAGCATCTGGGCAAGAACTGCACAGTCGTTGTACTCCCTGACACAAAACATAGATAGATAGAGATCAGCTCAAGTATTATTGTTATTATTTAGTTCTGACCACACATTTCTAGAAGAAACACTTTAATTACCTTAATTTTTTCACTGGCTCACCTTTAATCTTATTTGTTTGAATCATTATGATGTCTAAAGTTTTTTTTTTCACCAATTACCAACCTTTGAGGAGTTTTGGTAACTCTTTTAATGTCGTAATGGATTATGTGCAACTTTTCTTCACTGCAATTATTTTACAATTATTTGGTTAACATTAATAAAAATTGCTTCACATCTAAACTCAAGAACAGGAAGTCTTCACATCACATCAACCCACATCAGCCAGGGTTAACACTATTGGGTCAAATTAGAAGATGGTACAAATAAACAGCCTTTATTGGAAGGTAAGTTCACACTGTACAGAAAATAAACAAGTAGTAGCTACAAAGTTTGTTACTTATTCCTGCTAGTCTTTTTTAAAATGACAATGTAACTGATTACAGAGAGTTCCAGCTTTAAAACAAAGCAAATAATCTGGGCCTCCATTTAAATTGAAAATTCAGCGTAGAAACCAAAGAACATTAATAGAAGCTTCATCATATGGTGGCTGATAATTCAACAGTTTTTATTAATTAAAATCAAATCACCTTAAAGGACAGCGGGGAAGAAAGGATCCGAAATTGTATTACCTCGTATTTATTTGGTTAACATTCAAAATCTAAATGGTCAGCACTAAAATGGATGTCATTTTTATTTGCTCTTTTTTTCTCCTCACCTCCAAAGGATGTTGTCGCAAAGCTGAACTAGTTACTTCTGTCATACCAATGCAAGGAGAAACAAAAACAGAAAGCTGAAATGCTTTACTCTCACCCTCTGTAACGGACTCCAGGATACTCTTTGAGCGTTGCACAAAGGGTGGCTATCTGTTCAGCACAACGCTCCAACATGTTATTCTTCACATCGGCTTTGAAGGGGCTGTAGAAGTCCTGGAAGGCATCCGCTTTATCTAGGGAGAAGACCTGAACAAAGATCATAAAGGTTACAGAGGCTGTAAGTACTAACGTAATGTGGATATTTTATGCTGCTGTGCTGGAAAGCAATAGCAGTATAAACGTTTTTCATGGACCAAAAAAACATTGGTTTCATGGGTCGTCTGTGAAAACCAAAAAACGTGAGACTTAAAAGTGATCAAACTAAAGGAGACTGTAACTCAAACCATCACTTGATGCAAACAAACATCAAAAATGCAGCTTGTGGGGGATTTATTCTACGTTTGCAGGCAAACAACATAGTACAACCTTTCACAGGATCTCTGGCTGGATCTCCTGCTCTGGTTCCTGTAATTGCTTGACTGCCTGATTACCTCACCTGCTCCCATGGAGTGAGTAGCAGACTGACTGACTACTTCACTGACTGTTCACTGACTTACTGTTTGACTTCTTTACTAACTGGTCAGGTGTTCCATCTACTTGTGCTACCCATCAATCCGTCCTACCTTGTGGTAATGTGCATGCACACACTGTTGCGCACACTGATTAGCATATTTCTTATCCAGATATCCAACCTGTGGAAGTTTCGTTTTGTCCATTTTATTTCGTCACAGACTATGGTAAGCTTTAATTTATTTATTTTATATCTCACTTTTCATTAAGCTGTTCCTGTATTACTTCATGTTTTAAGTTTACACTTGTCTGATAATGTTTCATTCTTACCTCTGTATTTAAAATATTTTTAAAAAGAAGACTATTCTATATTTAATAATAAGAGTCTAAGGAACCCAAAGCAATAATAAGGCAACTCAAATACATTTGTTTAACTCATTTTATTTAGTATGTTGCAACTTAAACCATTAACTATGTTGGACTAAGATGTCCTATTTATTCATACTTAATTAAATGGATTACATGTTCATATTAAGTCAAATTAACTTGAGAGGTTCTTATTTAAAAAACTTCAATCTCTACTGGACTTGCTCAATCCAGGAGTTATCCAGTTACTCAACTGATACAGTTTTGGTTGCACAAAATTGTACGAGTCATATTAACACAACTGACTTTTTCCTTTCAGTTTATTTATTAGCTTCAAACATATAACATGACTACAAAAGCCATGATCAAATATCAAAATTTGGTCTTTTAAAGGTGACCCCTTAAAGGTACTTATTTATTTGTACTTTTATTCAAATTGCCAACTGCTTTTTGATACATTGATTTAGATGTAAATCAATCAATAAATAAATTAGAATACTGTACAAAGTCAGAATAATTTCAATCTTTTTATTTGTCATGAGTCATAGCAATCACAGAAGATGCATTTTGTTAAATAATTATTATTTTACCTGTTCACAATATTCTGATATATTGATGTACACCACAGCAAATGCAAATATAGCTGAACTACAAGGATTCAACATTTATCCATGTCAACAGTAATAATGCAACACTAAATGAATGAACTCAAAAAATCCACAACACTTTCCAGGATAGCTCAGATGCACGACATAGATCAGTGTGACTGTTCATAAGTGATAAGTCTTTCCAACTTGATCCTCAAGCGCAACAAACATCTGGTGTGGTGAAAAAGGAACTCCTGCAGGATCCTCTTCTTCATCCACATCAGCCACTAGAGCAACTGCATCTTCATAGGACTCCATTATATCCTAGAATGCTGCACAGAGTGCAAAATTATTGAGCTATAATATCCATATCAAAGGCGTAAAAGTGAAAATAAAGCTACTTTTTTTTAATTAAACTTCATTCCTTATTATGTATTTTTAAAATTCTGATGGGGAAATTAGTGTAATCCCTAAGTATTACACACTTTTCATATTTTGAAAATTCCTGAAGATTCTTCCAAAAGGGAATCAAAAAGGCCAGCCAGGGATGCTCCTCTTTTTGCATGCATGTGGTTTTTGTCCTTAAAGAATATATTTTTTAAAAAACCTGAAATTTTGAATTATAATGCTAACAATAGAGTAAAAGTGTTTTTAAGTACCTATTTTGCATAAAGCTGAACTATATTTTCATCTGCTCCTCCAGTTTTCTTCTTTGTGTAAAGTCCAATCAGCTGAGGAGGACATACATCCACGCTGACTGGTAATTCAGTGAAATTAGCAGTAGAGCTGAAGAGAATTAGCAAAAAACTTTTTTTTTTTTTAAATTGTATCATTTGCTGGGTGCAGAAGTGAAAAACTCTAGTTAAAATGATTAAACTCTATTTTACCATGATGTTGTGTGCTATGTAGCTTTGAATCAGCAAAACAGTTTAATAAATTCACCTTCAAGTTCTATACAAACATTTAACAGAATTAAAGAAAAAATGCTTACCTTGTAATTTTCACACTGAAGTTGCTAAAATTCTTTGTTGAAACTTTCCTTTAATGGCCGATAAGTCCAGGAAAAACAGTGCCAGTCATCACAGTGATCACAACTTGAACAGTTCAAAGCAACAATACTCAAAATAAATGATAAGCATATGTGTACTTATTGTAAATGAGTTGGAAAATCTTAATTTTGGATCTACTCAACTCAATTAATAAAAGTTACTCTTACTATTTAGCTGAAATGAGTACAAATAACTAACTTCTTTTTAGTAAGAAGCACCATTGGGTTTTACAGTGTAGTTTTTACTGCTCCTGAACACATTCATAATGCATTGCAGTCCATCTTTGGTAGGGCAACTCAAACCAAATATAACAACACATCAGGCGATTACTCTGACTCAGCAGGACAATAACTATTCTAATGTAACTTCTGACAACCAAACTTTTCCAAGGTCACTGCCTTGTAGTGATGCATTATATTTAAATCCTGCATGACAACAAGTCTAATTTGGAATAATGTTCCCAAAACAAAACAGACAGCATGTTACACATCATCTCCAGGACGACTGAACAGATAATCAGAGCTCCAAAATATGTACTAAACATCAGTACACAAAACTGAACTTTTCTACAAGTCCTATTGTCATAACATCCTCTATCATTAATGATAATGTGGATGAATTTTCACCTGCCCTGGCACATTCCAATCTAGCCTTTGTCTTACCTGAGATTCATAGGGCAGGAAGGCTATGTGGATCTCAGTCAAGGCCTTCATGGCTTTGGAGGCGCGGGATTTGGTCAGCAGTCCAAACAGGGACTCTGGGATCGCTGCAAAGTATCACATTTCAATCAGTTATCCTCGCCTACATTTTGAGAAAAATTTGCTCTATTGATTTATTTTTTTGATACCAAATTAGGTTATATTTGGATTAGAATATATTAAAAGAGAATACATGCAATTAAATTAGGGTTGCAATGATTCCTCAAATGATTTCAGTACCGCAATCATTAAAATTTCTCCAGGCAAATTATCTGCCTTGAAGCTTTGTTAAATTATGCTTTATTATTTGGTGCAACGTGTTCCGGTCAGGTGATTATTCGTGTTATGCAATGTTCTCACTTCTGCCTATGATGTTCTAGCAGCATAATGTCCAAATTTCTAATTTGATCTGAAAGTATTTTACTGACAATGTCCAGGTTTTTAGAGTTTTTCAGGGCATCAATAAGCATCTTTAAATCAACTGGAGAATAGACTTTTTTTTTTCTTCATAAATGTCTTTGTGAGTCTGGCTCTTTATTATTAAATTTAATATCAATTTCAGAGTTTTGTATATTTGTCCAGGTTAACTTATAACTATTATTGTTACAGGTTAATTTTCTAAATTACAGAAAATTGCTGGGGATGCTCAAATATGAAAAATTTGGCTGATGGTGATATCTGATATTAATACTGCTGTTATGGCAGTATTTACCAATATTTTATTTGACCAATTTTTTTTATTTTATTACTCATCAGAAAAATTATTAACAACAGATAGGGTCATCCAGAGGGCTGTTTCACAAAACCAGGACAGCGGAGTAAACTGGGATTTTAAAGATATCCTCCTTAGTTGAGCCTCAATTCAGTTTCACCAAACAGGTAACACATGGGTTACCATGGTGATTTATTCTGTGAAGCTAGCTTGCACCAGACCAGGTTATCAGTCAGGCTTAGTTAAGCCTAGATTCTTTTCTGTTCAGTCAATGATCACAACAATTAGAAATCAATGAATTTTTGTCAATCTCAGTCGGTGTTGCTCCTTTTTAATCTTATCACCCTGCATTACAATATGACTAATTCATTGTGGTTTTTAGTCAGGTATTATTATTATTTTAACATTGTAGTGTTAGAAAATACAGACTTTGGAGTTCTTGAAGAAGCTAAGATCCTCCAAGGTTGGCAGCAAAATGCTGCAGATTTTCTACAAGTCTGTTGTTGAGTGTCCTCTCTTCACCTAAAAAGGCTCAATAGTGTAATGAAGAAGGCTGGTTCTGTTCTGGGGTCGAGTTTCAGAGACAGGTGGCTCAATTTAATTTAATTCATGACAATTTCATTCATTTTAATCAACTCATTTCTGTATTTCTCTCTCAATTCCAAATACAATTTTATTTCATTATCTTTTTTTTCACTTGATGTTGCAATGGAGATTAAATAATTGTTTTTTTTTCCAATACCTGTCCTAACTGTATGCTTCTGTGATTTGATTATGTGCTCCTGCTCATGGGCCACAATGAAGCTTTAGGATTGATTAAAATGTATCCTTTTTTAAGAGTCCTTCAACAGCGTAAAACAGAAAATAAAAACAGTCTCATTAGCACAACAATATGAGGACTATGGTTATTACAAAATATTCCCAGCCAAATATTTACCACATCAGATAGAACAGAAACAATTTGTATTTGGAGAAGGTTAAATGAACTCACTGTCAGTGAAGAAGACGTGGGCTGCTCGGTACCTTGGAGACTGAGGGTCTCTGAAGTCTTCAATCAGACCCTCAACAGACTAAAACAACACAAAACTATGCGACACCTTCCAAACTGTGCTAGGGAACAGGCAGCTCATCGATATAAAAAGGAGTTAGTTGGGTTTCATATAAACATACTTGTATGAACTCAAACAATAAGTTGACACATATCTTCTAATCTTTGATAAATATAAAGATTAGACTTTCAATAATTGACTGGTCCTGAATTATTTACCTCATCTGATGGTGTGATTAAGTAGATAGCCTCCATGCTGGGCAGAGGCTCCCGCCGCTTGTTTATGTCTTCTACAACTGAAGAGCACAGGCAGTAAAGGTTAAGCCAAGTCTATAACTGTGTGTTCTGATCTTACTTAAACTATTGTAGCCAACATTTATTAAGATACAGTAAGCTACTACAATCTGCAAGCAGGCCGTATGGATCAGGACAAAGCACTGAAATAATGGTTTATTGATCATCATAGTCAAGTCAAAGAGGGACAGTAAAAGCCCACCCTGTGGGGATAGGAGAGAAGCAACAATAACTTTATTCTTCTTTACTTTATACAATTCTTCTTTTTAAAGATTTTTTAAGTTATTTGTAGCACAAGAATTCCACACAGAAAAAAACTGTACATTAAAGACTAAATCATTAAAGCCCCAATTTATAAAAAAAACAACAAAAAAACAACACTCACTACATAGTAACATTGTCAGAAAGTGTGAACTGAATAAAACTTTGAATAAATAAAATGAAGCAAAATTGATTTCACACTATAGAATCAGACGGAGCTTACTGGTGATTCCTTCTGACATGATGTCTGTCATCTTACAGCAGGATGAAACCATCCTCATGCTCAGCTTGTCCACCACCAGAACCTACAGCACAGTTCCACATGGCAAGAGGAAGATCTGCATTTCACTTGAGGTCAGACTGAAGAATAATATTTGATGACAAATTTGATCAGAACAGCACAAATACCTTCCATTTTCCTTTTTCTCTTGCCTTCTTAATCACGTTGTTCATTATCTCTGTAAAGTCAAGAGACAAAAGGTGAAAATAGCAGTAGGAGTTTAATATTGAACCCACATTAATTCACCATCATTTGCAATAAAATTTAAAAACATTTTTGCAGCTTTTTAATTAAATTATTTTAATAATTAATAATAATTATTTTAATTAAAATAACTATTTTGCAAGCAAACTGAAGGATCCGTTTTCAGGTTCCAGGTTTCTTTTTTCAAACTGTAGTTTTTTATGGGGTGTAGGGTGCACACAATGACTTCATTAGAAAGAAGCTGCATCCATTTTTAGAATAGAAATATTTAATTCTCAATCCCATTCCAGCTCTTTCTGTCTGTTATCAGTTTTTCCCCAAAAATTTCACATGGTAAAATATGTTGACAGGGCAACTACTAGTTGGTCATGCCACATTCTGGTATTTATGGACAACTGAACAAGTACAAGAAGAAAGTTGAAAAAAAATGTTGGACAAATGTAGCTGTATACAATCCTGGAAAAAAAACAAACTTTCAGGTGTTGTAAAAGATGGGAGACTGTGGCAGACGTTAACTTTCTAGCAGGATCCACTACACACAACCAGAGCTACACTAGAATTATTTAGTGTTCTCACCCCGAGAGGAGGAACTTGTTAAACTGTGTGTAAGACATAACTAACCTTTCCTTAACCACAAGCATGTTTTTGCAGGAGATGTCTAAATCTTCTTTAAGAGATCTTCCTGAGATACTCCTTAGTTGTAAAATTATCTGTGTGTAGAATTTTGTTTTTGTTTTCAGGACTCCCTCCCTCCCTTTGTTAAGATCACTCTCACACATTCCATTCACTCCCTTTCCCTGCTAATAAAAAGACATGTTCTGCAGTAGGATGCCAGAACGCAAGAAATTGGCTTGTAGGAGCTGATTCTCTGTGCCTTCTCAATTCCTGCAAGAATTTGGTTGAAGACTAAATGACGTCTGTGGTTCTTTTTATATAGGTTGAGAAAATACCTATCAGAAATTATTTTTGTTATTATTTGTTTATTTCAGTCCAGACTTAAATCCAACTGAAAATCTGTGGAGAGACTTTAAATGTTCTGTACAAACTGAAAAATCTTGAGCTATGTTGAAAAGTGCAATAGGCAAATTTTTCAGTCTTTTTAGACACAAAGCTAGTAGTCATGTTTCAAGATTTGCTAGTTGTAATGTCAGGGCTAAGTAGTTCTACACAGGTCTGATTCAGGGAGATGAATACAAATATAAGTCACATTTTTTTCAGACCTAAAATGTTTACAAACAGAAATCATGTCTAATTTTCCTTCCATTCACATGTTATGGACCCTGGCCTTTAGAGCTGTCTAGGCTCTTTTGTTTATGCAGGTTCAGCAGTGAGAGCACACCTTCCTGATTGGCTGCCTGGAGGCTGCAGAAAAGCAGCGATGCCATTGGAACAGCAGGGGATTGTCAAGCCAATCAGACGCTGATGAGGCCCACCTGCTCCCTATAAAAAACTCCTGCAACCAATCCAGCTTGTAGGAAGAGGTTTTGTTCAGCTGCCCCACTTTAATTTGCTTGCTTGTAACTGTTGACTGTCTTGGGTAATTTTTGAATATTTTGGTTCTGATGACCCATTTCGTTCTACAGAGCAGTTTGACTCTGCTTTTGACTGCTTATAATCAAACTAGAAGTTTGTGTTATGGAGGCATGGTGTGCCCATTGTGTTCATTTTGAGTTTACTTTAGACTGACTTGGCTTTTTGGGGAGGTTTATTTTGGTTATTTAATTGAATTGTACTTAACCCTCTTTTTATTTTAGTACTATTTTTGAGTGGTAATTGAGTTAAGTTGTACTGTACTTTTGTTTGTAAAAAATTACTTCTTGTTTTTTTGCACACTTTATGTTACAACCCATGATCCCCTAGACCTCGGGGTTGTAAAATCCCGTATTCTACATTATGTTGTTCCAGTGAAATGCATTGAAAGAATATGTAATGTGACAAGGCAATGACTGTCACATTAATACAAAACATTTTGCCTGATCCCATGTGATCTGAACACTGTAAAATCTAATTAGTTCCCTTTACTAAAATATGCAAACTCATTACCTCAAAAAAGTTAAGCAAAGTAAGCTTAAGATCAGTAATAAAGCAGTACTAAATCAAGTAGTACAACTGACACAAAATAAGTTAATGTATCTCATTTGTCATGCATTCTGTTAATTTTTTTTTGTGTGGACTGCTTTATATAAATTTCTTGAACGAGTCTTTGCCCTTCCTCTCTCTTTTTTCCTTTAGGTTTTATTGGCTCTAGTGGCCTTTTCTTGAGATAGGAAAGTGGATAATGATAGAGGGGGAAGACGAGCACAAAGGTCATCAGGCTGGGAATTGAGCCTGTGACAGCATCCAGAACTAAGGCTTCCATACAAGGGTTGTTTTACCTCTGTGCCACCGCAGCACCACTGTCTCCCACTTTCTAGAATTACATCAGCATAAAATATTCTAAGAAAATATACAACAAAGGTTAATTCACTCTTGACTATCACTGTCGCTTGAGTGTCAGATTTACAAGAATACCAGAAACACAATACAAAGGTTCCGGTTTGGGATGTCTGCAGGTAGAAAAAAAAAATGCAAATAATTGTATTAATGGCCAGGAAAACAAAAACAAAACATTAAATTACTTGACTGGTGATATTTCTAATCATAGGTCAACACACAGTGGTTGTCCTGTCTTTGACAAGCACAGACTATTATTGTTAGCAACTAAAGTAAGCATAGCGCTAACAGCTTAAGATGAAATGATTCATTGACTTGCTCTGATGTTCACCTGTGTGAATGTGCTCCTGTTCATGGAAACGCTGGGATTAGTCTCTCTATCATGAGTCACATGAGATAAATTACTGGCTCCAAGAAAGAAAAAAAATCCTCAAGTCAAGCATTTATACTTGGAAGGATGCAGCATTGAGTCAAAGTACTTTCCAACACAGGAAAAAAAAAAGCACAATTATCAAATTGCTACTTTTCTAAATCAATCCAGTTCAAGTGAGTTAGAGAGACTTTTCAACCACAAATTCCAAAATAACTTACTGAAAGTGAGTGTTGATAGTAATTTGATGAAAAGTTACATTTTCTATTTTCTATCCCATGTTTGCATTTACAGTGTTTGGCCAGCATAACTTTAAATTCTTCCACAGCCAGCCCTCCAAAGCAGAAATTGAATAAGCAGCCCTAACTGTGGCGGTCTTTATCTGTGCAAACCAACAACTCTCACACCTCAGTGCTGAAACAGAAGTCTTTCTCAGACTGTAGTCAATGCAAGCGTTTCCAGCACTGTGTAAGTCCAATCTGTCAGATGGAGAATGAAGAGACTCAGTAGGAAGGATCTGCTGCAATCACTCCACTAATCTGCTCCCAATCCTCTTACCACTCCCTGCCGCTATTTCTGTTCTCTTTCTGTGTCACTGGGTGACGTCACATGTAAACAGGCTGGTTCTAGCTTACACACACACTAAAAAACACAGGACACTAGGGTCATCCAAGAGGGAGACACTATGAATATTATGCAGTAACTAAGGCGTTGTCGAAAGTGTAATGTGTGTCCCAGCATGTCTATGTATCACGTGATATGATGACATGTTGTGAAGGGTATTTGTTGGACTATTGTACATACAAGCAAAAGTAAGATTTAATTCCAAGGTGATTATTTTAGTTTTGATCAAATCAACTGATTTTCCATAAGGTCCATGAAGAGAGCCCAGCAACTCCCAGGAGGAAACTTTTAGGTTCACATATTCATAAATTCAACGACTCACTGCTTTTATATTTAACAAAGCCCTTTTAGTGTGCACCGTATGTATACATGCTTTAATATTCACACTGAAGATGCTTTTCTTGATTTGAATGTTCAGTCATGCCCCCACACAGACACCAGCTAAATCTGTGATGGGCCCAGTACAGACACAGTATGAAAATGGGTTTTCTGCAAACTGTCACCTGACATAAAACCTAATTAGATTATAATGTCTGTCTCATGAAACCTGTACTGTACATTTCACCCTCTATTAATCAAAGTCTAAGCTGATCAAACATTAACTGAACTATGTTATATTGAACATAGCTTCTTTGAAGCCCAGTTATGAGATTTCTGAAATCTATACTTTATCTGTGAAAACATAAAACTGGAAATTTGTCTGTTTTCTGGACATGCGTACCACCTCAGACTAGAACAAGTGTGAAAAGCAATATATTTCAACTACAGAGAAACATGGATGACAAAATAATTTCTCTATTTTATAAATCTGAAAGATTTATGAACTCTTCATGTAAGAAAATATATTCCTAATTTTCCTTAAAATGTCTTTCAAATCACCTTATTTGTCCAACCAAACTGACAGATTAATATATTTAGTTTAACTTAGTTATGTTTCTGATTAATTACATTACCTTTTCCATTAAAAGGCTTTTGCAAAAATATTTAGAGAACTGGAGGGGTTTACCCAGGATTAAGTTTACATCATATTTTTTAAACTACAAGGTGGATCCTTCTATCTGTAGACTCAGTTGAGCAGAAATCTGTGCTTTTCAGCTAACTGTGGTGCATATACAATACTATATTTATATGAGTAATATGTCAGAGAAAATGAGAAATAAATGGCATTGAGTTCATTTTTGAGGGTATGAACTTAATTTGAGAATTTCAAATGAGAATGCATAAACATGAATTAGTTCAATGTTAATTTTTCTATAGCCATAAAATTCAACCCATAAATACTCAACCAAATATAGTATAACCAGCAGAAAAACTGGTGATAATAAACTGCCCTTAAATAGCTTTAAAGATTGAAGGGTGTGAATAGCATTAAAGTTCTCAGCAGAGTTGGGAAGTATACTCACATTTACTCAGTTACATTTACATGCTAATTGGACTGAATGTATGACACTTTTGACTATAGTTTTACATTTACTGACAGATTCACTCAGTTATGCTCATTAATGTGCACAAGTTCATAAATCTATATATAAATAGATTACCCAACTTAGGGCTAAGTGCCCAGAGGCACATCAACAAGTGACAGGAGAAAGATGGAAATAAACACACAACCTTCCAAATGTACTTCTAGGGGAATTTTTCCTGCAGTGCACTTTTTACTTACACCTGAGTGATATTGTTCTGAAGTACTCCTCTGATTTGAATACAGGTTTCTGGTTTCTTACTTCACTGAATGAATAAAGATGTTTTAATCATATAAAAGCACCAGGCACGCACACATACACCTGTGATAGTCAGACTTCTTATTTTTACACATTGTTCCATTTTTATTTTCCATCTGCAGGCCTAGTGTGTAAACAGTAGATATCGGTGGAATTGCTTTAAGCTGTTCTGGCGTAAACAGTAAAGATGAATTAAGTCTTGTTTTTAGGGGTGGGGGTATTAACACAATTCATTGTGTTAATACCCCTCTTCTAACTGCATTAATGCCCCCCCACCCCCCTCCCAAAAAAACAAAAACAAACATTGTTAGTGGACTGTAACCTAGCTTAAGATAAAATGATACATGGAGACTTGTTCTGATGTTCTGCTATATAAATGTGGTCCTGTTCATGGAAACTTCACCATTATCTCTTTATCATGAGACAGATCAGATAAATTACTGGCTCCAGGAAAAAAAAAAAAAAAAAAAAAAAAAACTCAAGTAAAGTATTTTTACTTCATGCATGCAGTATTGAGGCAAAGCACTGGGGCAAACACAATTATTAAAAAGTACTTTTTCTAAATTATTCCAACTCGAGTGGAGTGAGTTGGACAGACTTTTCAACCGCAAATGCCAAGTAACTTACTAAAAGTGAGTGTTGACAGCAATTTGATTAAAACTTGTTACAGCTCCAGTAGGTCTTTGTCCTTTTTTCTTGCAGGGTTCTGGACACAGGCCTTCTGCAAATGCTGTAGTTTGCCCTAATTGTTGCTTTGAGGCTTCCATGCATGCAGGACACAGGAAGCTTTCTCTCCTCACAACCCCATTTGGTTTGGTTTGTATCTTATAGTTGGTTTTTGTCAGGGTTGTTTTGGCTTTTGCTTATTTATGGAATTTTATTAATCTAATTTGGTTTCTCATTTCAGGTATTCCATTTTAGATTTTCTTTAATGTAATTTAATAAATTCTCACTATCTTGAAGTCAGAAAATCCTTGTCTGGTCTCCTTTAATATTACCCCACCAGTCATATTACATATTCTGGTGGACGTAACAAACTGATTGAAGTCAACTTACTATTTTCAATTAAATACAAATTTGTATAGTGTCCAGACCCCTCCCACCCTGTGGTTCCACTGCCAGCAGGCAAACAGCACTACAACACCCACAACAGAACACACATGGTTCTGATTGCTGCACAACTTTCTGCAAAAACTGGAAAAATACAGAACTACAGTGAGAAAAAAACTATTTACATGATTACAAACACAACACTGATTCTATATTTTTTCATGCTTTTGTTGGTTTGAAGGGGGCTGTGTGTGTATTCTAATATTATCTTTATATTTATGTAAAATGCTGCATCAGCTTGTTGCACGCTACTTAGAATAAACTTAAATGAATTTGCATTTGAATTTAAAGGACGCGTTTTACGGAAAAATCTAAAGCTTTAATATCTTGTCACTATCTTCAGAATTTCAAGATTGAATCAAAGTGTAAATGAACACTAACCCATCTGTGGGGTTTTATTTTAAAACTAAATGAAATGGATTTGAGTAATAATGAGACAGACTTTTTAATCTGTTCTGGGGTTTGACTGAATTTGATCTTCCTTCCACTGTTCTCCTCTTCCTCTGAAACGCTGTCACAACAGTTAATCCCACAGATAAAGATTAGAGAGGCAGGATTTACATCGACCAAAGTATCCATGCGCCTATTTTCCAACAAACACCAGACTACGGGCTCCGTGTATGCTACAGTTCCGTGAAAACCTAAGAAACTGGCTGAAATCGGCTTCAAAGGCATCAGGGGCAGAAACATCTAAGCGAACACAAAACCCTGCGTCAACAGATTATTTTTTATCGACAATTATCCGCAAACTTCTAGACTGTCTCCCGGCGCGCCTCACACCTCACAACATCCACTCCCAGTGGGACACACTGATTGTACTTCACGTCAGAGACAAAACTCAGTTCTTCTTTGTCACATGGCCGAAATGTATTCCTAAAAATGAAGACAATAAAACTGTTCTTACTTTCTCCAACAATGGCTTTCAGTCCAAGCGGTGCCATGGTGCGTCCTGTCCGCTCTGCACTGTGAATAGCTCCGACTCCTGCAGCGCTTATCTGGACACAGCAGGCTTCCGTTCCAAATTAAAAGCCGGGCCAACTATTATATTGTCATTCAATGGCATGCTAGACCAGACTGAATCAGAAAATTCTTTCTTATCACATCTAAAGGAATGCTTTTTCTAAAAGGTTGAAAATAAGGTTTAACATGATGGATGTTTTTAAGAGTCATTTTGTGTGGTTTATCACTTTAGCTTTATATCTGAGGTTAATTGGTGAAATACTAATATAACTGCCTGCCAAGTTGTTAGTCTTATGTTGCAAAAGTATTACAACCAGACGACAGCGCTAGGTAAGTGCCTGCTGAAGGACCCCACACCACCAGAGGGCCCCCAAGAACGTCAAGCATAATAAACAATAATAATGATAATTTAAAAAACATATTTTTAAAGTAACATTAAATAACTAAATTAAATGCTATCACACAAAGAAAAAACTATTTCTATTTTATTTTTATGGTTGTATGTCAGATATTCCAAGAGTCAGCCAGCTGCTGCTTACAATCTTAACCCATTGTCCAGTCTCCTGGAGACTAATGGGTAAATTCTAGATGTATAATTCAGTAACACCATTGTTAAGCCAAAAAATACAATGAATAAATGAATGATAACATATAGAAATACATATTTTAAGTACCTTATTTTATGCCAGAGAAAATATATATGGGCTTTCTGTCATTGAAGATTTTAAAAAGCTGACAGAAAACCATTTCTGTCCATCAGATGGCGTCAAAGGACAAATAAAGTGCATACAGACACATTGGTCCTCAAGGCACACTGCCTTGCATGTTTGAGGTATTTCTTTGCTTCAGTCCAGCTGATTTCAATTGATGACTGATTAACAGGCGTTTGTTGAACTGCAATCAGTTGAATCAGGCAGGGAAAACTATAAAACATGTAGGACAGATGGCGGTAATGCACATCAATAAGTTGCTTGCCAACCACCATAAAAAAGAAGAAGAAGAACATGTAGTACAGTGTGCCTTGAGGAGTGTTCCCCAACCCCAGGGTTGGGGAACACAATGAGTTACATTTATTTCAATAACTCAATTCATTAAGTAAAACATGTATCTGACATTTTCAAGCCTTTTATGTCTGGCAATAATGATCATTTTATTTTCACGGCTAATGAATAGATTATGTTTAAGATTAGGATATTACATTAAACCAATAATAAAAAAAAAACATAATGCAGGAAAGCATGTTTTATATAAAAAAAGTATGTTTAATACCTGCTTAAAGATTGTTACTTTCAAAAGGGATCTTTAATGAGACAAACAAGGCTTATTGGAGTTCTATTTTATTGAATATGACTATATTAGCACTTTTTATAGAGGATGTCAAACCAATACCAGATGCGAGTCATGTCATTCATAATTTGCATGCTGAGAGGTAATGGTGTTGCTGCTTTCAGCTGATGAAGAGAAAACTGCAAGATTTCCATGGAGATCCAGCAGCTCTAATCAGCTACCTGTCGATGTCATCAAATACAGATTTAACGTGAGGAACTGAGCTCCAGTTAATTGTTCTCCTCTGCTGAAAAAACCTCCTCAAACCTGAAACATTTGCTTTCTATTACAGTAGCCTCAGCAGCCACCACTGAACTGTGTGTGACTAAAGAATTTAGCTTTAATGGGTCCTCCTAAACCGTTCCAGATGTCTAACAGAAATCATTCAGATGATCAAAACAGGCGATATGGAAAGAAAAACACACTGCATGTAAATTCTGGAAACATTTAAATCTTTCCTGAGCATATTTGTATTAAGTGTATTACACTGATCTTCTCATCTTATGACAGCAGATGAATCCTTTATGTATGTTAAATGTTTATCCATGTTCCTCGTTCATAGCATGTTTGGAGCCCTGGGTGAACCACCCTTCTGGGCCCCCTCCATGAAGTTATGGTCCAGGAGTGTGGAGAGGTGGTTGGGTTAATGGGTATTTCTGATCAGGCACGGTTGACATTTCAGATCCTGTAGTTGAGAGAGCAGGGGCCAGGTACGGACAGACCAACCCCCCTCACATGATGCCGCCCTGGGCAGTAGCCCATGTCGCTCATATCAGAAACCGCCACTGCTCAGCACGACCTGGGTGACATGCTGTCATTTTATCAACTTTTGCTAAACACAGTAGTAAATCTCCAGCTAAATAACAAAGACAAGATTCAAGGTGTCACAATGGTTCAGACAAAGTCGAGACATTAATTTGATAATTCTGAAATTCTCGAGTGGAACCTGAAGAAACTGTGTTCTGATCAGGCTCATTTGTAAGATTAAAAGTAGCTTTTACTACCATTAAGCAGGCGTTGAAGATCGTTTTCATTAAGGACATTGAACTGCACCTCCTAATACCGGTGAAGTGTAACCTACTGCGGCCACCAGGGGGATCCCAAGAGCAGTTTCTTTTCTCTTTTTGCCCATACAAAGAATAATTTCTACATACATTATCAAGTCTATGTTATTGTAAAAATCACAACTTTATGATGAAATTTTGTGTTTTTGTTCATATAATCACATAGAAATCATTACTAAAAAATAATTAAATTTAAGCAAACTTATCAGCCGGTTAACATTGCCTGCTGTACTTTATACTTTTTTATTGGTCTTACGTCACATTCACATTTTCTGATAAACGCAAGTTCACTTTTTTTTTTTGCTAGAATCAAAATAAACATTTTAGTTAATTATTATTGATGATTATAAATTATAAGTATAAATATAAGTGTGTTTAATTCAGTCTCACTAAGTAAAATAAATGATGCGGCTGTACATTTATTTGAACAAAATCTTAAAGTTAAAAATGTGAGTTTGCTAATGAGCATCTTTTTAAAATACATTTTACTGATGTGTTTATTATTATTTTTCTTTCCAAATTTGACCAATAAGACGATACAGACGGTAACTCTTCAAACACGGATGAGAAGCGTTGTTTCCCTACACGATTTGAATGCAACAAAGCAGACAGGAGGGTGGGAGTTTCCCTCCTACTTTTAATGGAGGGTGTGTCTCTTCAAGAAGAAGAAAAAAACTCTTTTGGAGATTTGGAAATCAGTCTAGAAGTTATTTTCCCTTCTCCTCGTCGTGCCACTCTTGGAGCCTGATACAGGGACGCTGCTGTGAGCTGCGTGGGTTACGGTGGAGAAGAGGCGTGTTTGTTCCAAAGTGTTCTTGAAGACATATTGTGGAGTCTGATCGAGACTTGGACTCTCTTCTGTCATGGGGGACGTTGTTTCCAGTCACCTGGATGAAGCCAAACGGGAGATTATCTCAGGTGAGGACGGTGTTACCAGACTGCGCGGTGCGTTTTGATCTATGTGCGCTTTTACGCCTCAGCGGTTCACAGAGAGATCCTCCTCAGGTTCCGTTGCCAGACAGAAATGTTAGTGGAGTATTTATCAGAGAGGGGCAGTCTGTTTGATTCTTTTGAAGAGTCCCACTACAGTGCTGGGTCGCTTTACCAACCAGGTTTGAAGTGTACAAGAAACCTGGAGGTGGAGACAGACCAGTATGAAGACCTATGTAGTACCCCTGTTCATATTCCTTTTAAAAACTGCATAAAATATTTTTTCATAACTCTTCATCCCATTGGACTTTGAAATAAACACAGCGGACATTGTGTTCATTTCTCTTTTTCTGGCCTTTTTTAGATTAAGCCCCGTAGCCCCACCCCACCCCTTAAGTTACAAACTGGTTACGTTTCATTCTCTTTTTGCTGCCTCTCATGCTTAGTTTTGTGTGTGTCCCATTACTCCAAAATATTTTTTGTTCATTATCTGTAGTATTATCAGTCATATTGTAAAAGACACGGGACAGTCTAGGCCAACATACCTGGATCTATTCTCTCTGTTGGTGTATCATTTTGGTCTTTAAGATGCATTATGTCCCAGTGTCTGACAACATTTCAAGTTTCTTATCAATACATCTTAGTTCTACTGATCAAGGGTAGAGTACTAAAATCTTATGTATAACTGAGCAAAGGTTTCCCTTTAAAGGGTTTGAATCCTAATTTTCAGGTTTCTGTGGATTTCATTTGGAAAAACTAATCAACTAAATGTCAGTGATTTATTTGCTCTGTGTTTGAGTAACAGACATGCAGATAGGTGAAAGTGGCCTTATGTGTTATGGAAGAGCCAGCCCCGCCCTCTCTGAGTTTACCACAGCTTATTAACCAAGGTTAACTTCACAGAAAGGGCTGTAGTCAGGAAAAACGAATCATGCTTTCAAGGCCAAAGCCTGTCACCGTTTAAATCCTGGTAACCATTGTTTTCTCTGTGGCAAGGACAGATGCTGCTGTATCAGTGACGTGCGGTGAGGTTCATAGCTGGTGAGGCACTGACGTCATCAGAATCAGATTTGCAAATAGATGCATAGATTGACAGCAGTTTATAGGTTATGTTTCACTTCTGCATCCTTACACATACAAACTGTAGCTCACAAAACACACATATTATCTCCTGCTTCGATTGAAAGTCCACTTGAGAAAACTTTTTTGGTGTTGTAATGTAGTCATCCATGTCGAAAGTCGGGATAAGCGAGAGGAAAAAAATCACTATTATAATCTATCGCTGCACTTGACTTGCTTCCCGAATCGTTTAGCCTAGCTCGCTGTCACTTACTCGGCAGTTGAGGAGTGAACAAGACGAACGTCTGGGATCTTGAGCGCCCCCTGCCATGAGGCAAGAGAACTGCCTGCCTCACCTCGAACCTGTTCTCTGCCGTTTATAATCGCTCATTACACGAAACACGTTACACAAACACAGTTGGTGACAAAAAGCACTGTACATTATATACATAAGCTAAATTATTGGAAATAAGTTCACATATTAAATTGGTTTAAACCATTTTATTGACGCCGTACAGCAACATGCTCTCTCCGCTTAGCAGCCAGCGCAGAGCCAGGGGTTGCGCAATCCAAGGTGAGGCAGAGCTCGCTGCTGCCTCACCGGCATCGCTTCCAAGCATTTGAATGGGAAAATAAGAAAATTCAGCGATTTTGAACAAATAAAAATCGAAATTGGTGAAGCTACATGAAAAATAAATATTTTTTAGTACAAACCACCGGATGAATATAACAATTAAAATTACTTTATGATTATATATTTTCTTTCTTTCCATGATGGCTGGTGAGGCACTGCCTCACCTGCCTCCCCTGACCGCACGTCACTGTGCTGTATGTATAATTGATGCATGGGTGGCTGAACATTTTTCTTGATTTACCTTGAAACTAAAATGAACCATGAAGATACCAGCTTCTCCGCTTCTAATGTGGCCTGCTGGAAAGTGTAATGGTGAAGTTAGCTCTGGGGCAGAGTAGAGAAGCTTCCAGAACATTGTATGGAAGTTGACATATACAATCAGGTATGACATTATTCATATTATCGCTAACTCTGACCAGTACTAAGCTCCCTGCAGTAGTAAAGATGGAACTTAAATGGAGCAGATCTGTTTCTCCAGCTCGTCTGAACAAACGTTTGGAAAATCTAGAAAATAGACTCACCCATTGCTGCCTCTCATGCTTAATCTATGCTTAATCAATCTCCTCCAAGGCGTCTGAGGAGATTGTTTTTTCACAACCGGTCAGCCATATCACTGCTACAGTTTTGTATCATTTTATTTAGTGTAAAGTGAGGAATGTAACTGCAGCACCACATGGTGTAATGACCATTCCTAAAATAAACCATGTAAAAATAAGACCAACTTGTGCTGCTCACGTGAATCTCAGTTTTTCCCTTTTTTACTTTTTTAAACTGGAATGATAAATAACCCTTAAATATTCTGTCCATAATATTTTATTTGGCCATTGGTTTATATGAGGCCCTGCTTCCAGGTTAGCTTGGTAAGAACCAGCTCCTGTTCTATGCTTTGCTTCGTACAGAAGGTCTGGACCCTCAGCTTGAGAAACGATTGCTTCCTGGAGGCGTGAACTCTATTGAAGTTTTAGTCAACTGGATCTGGTTTTAACCAGTCACTAACATGTGGCTGTGACACACACAATGTGCCAGCTTGATGAAGCTTACTGAAAATTCAAAGCTTATGAGATGTGAAAACAGCAAAATGGACAATTGACAAGCATTCACTTGCACCAGATTAGCACTGCAACTGGTTTGGTTAAAAAAAACTCCACCACCATGATATGGCTGCATCCAAACTTTCCCAGTAAACTACTGTCCAAAACTCCCCAGAATCCAAACAGTTTATCTTCTTCCCATCCTGATAACTTATCTTTCCCACAAAATGGACAAAAATTGGATCAACTATCCACATATGATTAAACAAGTTGATTCATAGGATATTATGACTCAGTTGTCTGGAATTAAATATTCAACACATCAATTGTGAAACCTGAATGGACAATGGGCACACCCCTCCCTGTTGAAATGAGGCCTATACCTAACAGTGATATTGTTTTGGTTTAAGTTTTGTAAAATATATAACAACTAATTGCATAACTTTTTTTATGCAACAGAAAAGAACAGCTATATATATATATTACCTTTCAAGATATATAAAAGAAGTGATCAGATACATGTCCAGTTTAGAGAGAACAACAGTAACCCATCTGCAGTAGGAGACTAAAACCAGCAGAAATGTTATCCTTTCTGCTCAGACTTCCAGGCTTTGTAACTGTGGCCTGATGACTTGCTGATGCTTTTAAGTATTACATTTCTTTGCTATAATGACTTCCCCTTCTCTGCACTGCACCTATTTAAGGTATGAGCTGTATCTGTTAGAGCTGTCCACTTCTCTTAGAGATGTGGACTGCAGATGCCATGTTACAAGCCAAATATCATGTCTGTCTTTAGTGGCCTGTTTGGAGTGAGACCCACAAAAATCTATCAGATGTGGAATCTGAGGAATGCATAAAAAAGTTTGCGTGAGCATGTGCGTGTACGGATTGGATGGAAACTTCCTGGCCTTGAGTTGCACAGCCTTCACCACATGGTCTCTGCAGCTGAGATGAGCCAAGTGCCAGCCTGGATTGATCATTAAGCACACACACACACACACACGCACACACACACACACGCACATGTTTGTCTCCCTGTCCTTGCGGGGACTTTCCATTGACTTTTGTTCATTTCTACAGATTAATCCTAACCCCAAACCTAGCCATCACATACCTAACCCTAATTCAAAACTCAATTCACACCATAGTCTTAAAACTGACCCCTGACCCAAAAACAGCAGGAAAATAGTGTCAGGAAAATAGTTCCCACAATGCATCAAGTACATGTTACAGGCATGTCCACAAAGCTGTGGACACATTTCTCAGTAAATAAATCTTTTCGTTTATCATGTGAGCACCTATCTTATAGTTGTACATTATGACATAACCTGAATTGTTGAAATAAATGGTCTGTTTTAGACCATTCAGAACACTGAATGGTTAATAGAGGAAAGTTTTGCTTTAATCATGAACTTTTTAAAGTTACTATCCTCTCTGGCAGATTCAAATTTTGATCAGAAATGATAAATTATACTCAGGGATTATTGCAAGCAATTAACATAATTACAGCAGGCAAATCTTTGCCACAGGAATCAGGTTTGGTCTATTTGCTGAAGTTGGTAATAGGGTGTGGTGCACTGGTTTCAGATTTAAGAATCTATTGGTTGAATAATTTGCTTAAAAACTAAAGTAACTTCCTTGCATATTTTACAAAGTGTTTTCCTACTCTGTTGATAGATGAGCCACACTTGTCTGTCATCTCACTGCAGGGAGCGCTGTTCTTACTGATAAGAACAGTCGAGTCCTGGAGGAGGTTTGCCTGTTTGAGCAATCAGCAGTTGTACTCAACTTCCCTCGTATGCAGAAGGGCGAGGTCAACTGCAGTTGGAGAGGGGAAGAGAGGGTGTGTGGTAGGTTGGACATGACCCAGGCCATGTGACTAACCTCTCATTTCCGTTTGGTAACGGGCATGATGAACAAGCATGTGTTAAAGTCAGAGGCCTCGATATACACTCAAACAAAGCATTTTTAAGGATTTCATTGTGTTATCATTCTTCTGTGTTTTTGGAAGAACAGTTTGAACCTCTAACTCCCAGAATCTTTTCATATGAACATCACATCAAAAAGGGCTGCTAATTTAGTTGAATCAATAAAAAAACTACAGTTTTAGTTAAATCTGTATCATGCATTGTTGCTTAAATCTATGCTTGGATTTCTTTGTGGGAGAGGTTACTCTTAATAAAACTAATGTGTGTGAATAAGAGTAACAGCCTGTCTTACTAAATAGGTTAAAAAAAATTTAGAATTTGTTTTATGCTCTAATAAAACTGTTTGTGATTTATACTTATACAGATTAGAATAGTTTATTAATTTCTATTTGGGTTTGAGTTTTACCATGAGACATTTGTTCCTACTCTTCTTCTTTCTGGTGCTATGGGCCCTTTTTTATTTGCAAGTTAATAAATGAGGTTACAAAGAAGTCCTCGGGATTATAATGTTTGCAGATGGTTTTGTGATCTGCACCGAATGTGAGCAGCAGATGGAAGGAGAAGTTGAGAATTATGATGACTGTCTGAGAAAATAACAGTGTTTTCACACCTCATAGTCTGGAAGACCTGATTTGACTAGGAACCAAAATTGAAACATTTGTTATGTTTTCAGCTGGTGTGGTTTATTTTCACACTGCACTGTCAAACAATCCAAACTAACTGACAAATCTGTTCACCCCTTATCTGAGGTGGTGCTGCACCAAGAACCACTGAAGGTAATGAGACAAAAACCTCTGACATAAGAAATAAGAAACAAAATTGAAGTAGCATCAGATTTAAGTAGTTTTCTCTTTTGCTTGGTAAAAGACCACAACATATTTCACCCTCTAGCACTAAACTCTTGTATTTGTTTGGCTTGATTGACCCAGAAGGTCCTGCGATGTAGTCCACTTCCTGCTTTAAGAGCAGTCTGGGGTCCACTTGGCATTCACACATGCATTTGAACCGCATCAGAATTCACAGAACCAAAACCTAGGTTCATAGGCTAACCAGAGTTTATACAGCTGGATATTGCTTCTTCCATAATTTTGCAATTCTTTTTTTGAATCAAAATTGATTATGTGGAAAATTGATTAAAGACCTTCCAAAGTACTTTATTACAAGGTATGCAAGATAATTATCCCCCACTCTCATGGAGAACTTATGGATTCTGCTTTTCTCAGTTTGTTCAGCTTGTTTATGAAGCTAAATGTGATTTTTTTGTAACATGGGTCACGAACTATAACTTGACATCAAAAGCAAGAAGAATATTGCAGGTAGCAGTCACTTAAACCAATATTTTTGGCCATTTTTGCCAAAAGATTGCAATAAATTCACAATTATGCAGTAGCACAGAAAAATGCAGAAATTTGCTGTTTTTGGCATGAATTATTGTGATCATAGAATTGCAAAAACTGGAGGGACTAAATATGAGTTGGACGTCTTCTTGCATCTGCCTTCAGATGTTAGCTTAGTGTGGTATATGCAAATCTGATATAAATTGTTTGAACAGCGGCTTTAAAGAAATCAGTTGAACTTGCATGTGTTGTGTGGCTAACCTGTTCTAGTCAGGGGTTTCATATTATACAAAACGTGGATTCTAAAGGCACTTGTGTAACAACACCATAGCAACAAGTAGACAACACAGCAGTAGTAGGACGCTTCATGAACAGTGATGAGTCCAATTACAGAGAGGAGGTGGAACACCTGGGACAGTGATGCAGAGAAAATAATCTCTGCATCAATGTGAATAAGACCAAGGAGATAGTGATGGATTTCAGCCCTGTACATCAGAGGAGCAGCTGTGGAGGTGGACTCCAGCTATGGTTGTGTATATATCCAGTGACCTTACCTGGAGTACCAACACCTTCCGTCTGGTCAGGAAGGTCCACCAGCGTCTCTGCTTCCTCAGGAAGCTGCAGAGAGCTTGGCTTGGAAACTCTGAGAAGCTTCTATCGCCGTATGGTGGAGAGCGTTCTCTGCACCTGCATCAACATATGGCACAGCAGCTGCGCTGCTGCTGAGAGGATGGCTCTGCAGAGGGTGGTTAAGATTGCTCAGAGGACCCTGGGGAGCAGCCTTTCCTCCACCTCAGACCTCTACACAACATGATGCATGAGGAGGGCATTCCTCATCATGAAGGGCTCCACATACCTATACACATACCTATACATCACATAAATTACTTTATTATTTATTTATTTTCGTGTAGTAAGTTTCTTAATCTGGGACCTGAGTCCGAATTTTATACCACAAAGGTGGTATAACAATAAAATAATCCGTGAACAATCATAAAGGCTTGCCCCATGCAGACAAAGAGCCAGTCTGGTGGGTCGGTGGGTGAGGGGACAGGAAACAGGAAATCCTTGAGAACCCTGCACCAACAGATATCTTCTATAAGTGATCCCATTAAGTAACCCCTGAAAATAGGCCAGTTTCAAGAAAGTTGCATCATGAGGGAACTCGGAGAGTATGGATGAGGGGGAGAGTACAGACTGAGGAAACTTGTTTTTATTAAAATCAAAGTGGTTCGAGTGCTTCAATCTCACTAGATGTTGACTAGTTATACACACAGTTCTGCAAGAAGGCAAAAATCCAATATTCTTCTTCAACATCAGGATAATGCTTTGTCCAGCTTTATGTTCAGGGAGTTGGAATATTCTAATATTTCCCAACCACCAGATTGTATTCTTCACCAGCGACATAACAACATATCCTGAGCTCAGTCATCGGGGTGTACTTATTTCACATCCATTCTTATGTTCCTGGTTCCATTTTTGCCTTGAAGTTCAGCTAAACATTTGGTGCTGCCATTAGCACTGTGGGAACACAGGCTTTATTTATGAGTCAGTGTGTGGGTCTATCTCAGTGGAATGTTATTTAAGCAGTGTGGAGAAAATGGGGTGGAATGTGGAAAAATGAAGTTGAGGGTCTCATTAGTCTGTGTTAGATTATTGGGATCACACAAATTCCCCATTCCTCTGAGAATGTTGAATGAACCTTAAGTTTTAAGAATAGATTCCATGAGAACACCCTATTGGTGTGATCAGGTTACCTCAGTGATGGAAGACAGCACTGTAGATGACCTCAGCACCATGGAGGCCCCAGGGACAATTAATCTGGCAGCTGGCTGCAGCACAACAAAGAGTTAGCTAGATGCACAGCACCAGCTTACACTGCTCTCTGAAATGCTGTGCTCTGGGGCTGAAGTACACAGGGTGGAAGGGCAGTGGGAGAACAGGAGGCATAATTTGTGGAATGTGGGACTGTGTGGAGACGCTGTCACTGGATGTTTTAAGATGTGTTTATGGCATTCCTTTTGTTTTAACCTCAGAGATTATCCGTTCCATTTGCTTTGGTTGTTAACAGAGAACTCTGGTACTTATCATGATATTACAGTTTCTGGTAATGCTAAATCTATATGCACTATGTACCCTCCTTTGGAAGAAAAACGAAACAATCTTGACCCAACTGTTCTCTCCAACTGCTGGCCTATGTCCAAACTTTCTTCCAAAGATTTGGAGAAAGTAATTTTTACAAAGCTTTACTTTGTTTCCGAATCCCAGTCCTCAGGAACCACAGCCCCGCATGCTTGAGGTGTTTCCCTTCTTCCACACATCTGACTTGAATAAGTGGGTGATTAAGAGACTTCTGCAGCACTTGATGGCGTGCAGTGAAGGGCATGCAGTCATTTGAATCAGGCGTTGTGGAACAGATATACAGATATACAGGGCAGAGAAAAGGGGGACAACATAGAGCTATAGCAGGAGTCAAAGTAATGTGTTTACATATGTTTTCTCACACTAAACTACAATCACCAGCCTGGAAAAATTTGGAAACCTACATGACTCGGATTATCCTAAGGACTGGGTTTGAAACTTTCACTTCTTACTGATGTCTTTGTTAACCTTTAACTCAGAGTTCTCACATTGTTACGTCCATAGGTACTAAAATAAACTGACTTTAGATCCTTTCTAAATGGGGAATAAGACAAATGTGATAACTTTTCTTCCCAGTTCATTAATAATAACAGATAAGGAGGCTGTTAAAGTTGTAGTGGGTAACCTTTATTTAAATATTTTTATGACGGTCATTGTACTTGCAGCATAATTTGAGATGGAAAATAAAAAAAAACAAAACAAATAAAAACAAAGTTCTATGCCTCCTCCCTGTGGTTCCATTGCCATTTGCAGAAATGTGCTATTCTAGAACAGAAACAACCAATCAGAGCCAGGAGGAGGGTCTTGCCACTGTCAATCATGCTCGTATATGACTGACAGATCTCACCCCACTGTGCAGTGGGTGAACCTGCAAGTTGTTAAATTTTTTGGAATTCTCTTATGATGGATTGTTGTAATGAAGAAACTAAAGGGACAAAAGGTATTTTTATATGTACATAAGAAATATTTATTATAAATGATATCCCTAATCTCTTATTCGACTTAACCCTCATCTGAAAGTGCATCAGATAACTTGCAGCTTGTTGAGGGCTTAATAAAAAAGTTTTTGAGTGCACCAGCATAGCCTGCTGTTGTTCTTAGACATGATAAAATGTCATCAGCATACAGGCTGCTTTATAAGACTGTATTATATTAGAGCTCAGTGGTTTGTAGTTGGATTTGAATTTGAATCTGATTGTGGCTGTAATGAAATGGGTTTTATTTAACTGCATACAAACTGAAACCTATTGTCTTGTAAAATCTCTGGATTACCTTTTGTTGTGAACTAGCTCCATTTAAAGAAAACTGAAATGAATTAGGTACTTCAGTTTATCCTACCTTTCCTTGCTATAACACAAAACATAGCAGGTTTGAGAATCTTTCTCTCGTAATTGTAAATATAAATCTGCTGAATTATTTTGTGGATAAAGAAGCTCCTAATGCATAGAAAAGCCTGTAGTACTTTGAATTACCTATCATGAAGTGTCAGGTGCACATGAAGACTTAATGGGTAAGTGGAAGTCAAATACTACATATTATTTTGAGTGCATAACCAGTTGATGTAATCTATCCAAAATATAGTTACTGATGTCTCTGTTTCACCTCATCAGTTTTCTTCTGGTTTTAATGTGACTGAAGAGTAAATATTCCATGATCTTGTCCTGGCGTGTTTCTTTGTCTGATTCAGTTGTGACCCAGTTGGAACCACTCAAGTCAAACATTGGCTAAGTCTTAAAGTTTCTTGTGCGTAATTTGACTAAAGCAACTAGAGCAGCAAAACTAAAACTTTAAAGCTTAATATATAAGTTGTAAAGTAAAGAACACTGAGAACTGGTATGAACAATTTTCATTTCACCACTGGTCCTCCCAGTGTGTGGGATGTGGGGGGGTTTCTCACTCCTAATGCTCTTATATACTTATCATGAGGAACTTGGTGCTGCGTGACTAATGTGTCAGGGATGACTGCATTGTTACTCCCAACTGTTTGAAATGTGGCTCTGCATGTGTTTTTTTTGGATCTGTTGAATCACAACTTCTCAGATATTTATGGTTAACTACAGCCTCTTGGACTGTGCTGGTCTATTGATTATCTACAGAATACCTTAGATGGTCAGGAGATTGCGCTCCACACAGTCTTTACATACTGTATATATAGGCAAGTTCATTTGTGTAATACCTTTCATACTCTAGAACATCAAAGAGCTTTATAGAAGCAGAGGTGGAAAAAACACCAAAAACCAACAGTCAGTGTTGAACAATAGTATGAGAACATGCAGTAATGATGTTGTCACAATGATGAAATGACTTTCAAAAGAAAAACAAATATTGAACCAAATGTTAATGTCTTTCTGCCTTTGGTTTCTGTTCTCTGACTGGAAAAAATATGTTGATTATTTTCATCTCAACCACATGGCTTTAATCAAAATGTGCCATCTGGATACATCTGCTGCTTCTAGGACTTAGATGGGATTACTTGATGATTTTCCCAGAAGATTTAATGTCTTTCTAAAACATAATTTGCTACATTAAATAACAAACCTCACCAAATATATTACTGACAAAGATGGCCAGAATACTTTTTGCTCACACACGCACACGCACGCACACACACACACACACGCACACACGCCCACACACACACACACACACACACACACACACACACACACGCACACACACACACACATATAACTGGCAGCCCAGTTATTTCTGATACTGTTAAAGTAACTTAACAATACCAGCAAAATTTCAACATATAGTGGAGCATTACCAGTGTGACAGTACAAGGCAAAAATTGAAGCAGCAGTTGGTCGGTCAGTCGGTTCGCACTGACCAGTGACAGTCACATGTGAGAAATATGTTTACTGGCGGTTTCAGATGAATATAGTAACATGCTGGTGTGTGATGGGTTTGCATAAAGCACTGAATGCTTTTGGTCAGCATGCACGGGGATCACAAGCCTGAGCTCAGACTATGGGAAATCCTTTTTCGCAAATCCCCTACTGAGGCTGTGAGTTGTAAGACATGTCCTGTTTGATTCTGCAATCCCAGCTATATGATCTGAAAGCTCACACAGTCCATGAGGCTAGGTTACCTATATGGACTCCTAATAAATTCATATTTAACTTTTGGTTGGGCTTTCAAGTGAGGTCTGATTTTTGCTGTTTTTAAAGTCTGTAAATGAGGATCTAAATCAAGGGTGGGCACTCCTGGTCCTGGAGGGCCGGTCTCCTCCAACTTTTAGATGTATTTCTACGTCAACACACCTGAGTCAAATAATGAGGTCATTAGCAGGACTCTGGAGAACCTGACTGCACTTGGGAGGTGATTCAGCTGTTGGATTCAGGTGTGTTGGGCCAGAGAGACATCTAAGAGTTGCAGGACACCGGCCCTCCAGGACCAGGAGTGCCCACCCCTGATCTAAATGAATGGAAGAATTTTCAATCTGCAGGTTTTTGGTGCAAAGCAGATGTTCTTATGTTTGTGGGCACCATAGAAAGGCAGGAGGTTGTTGATTCCAGGCAATGGGTTGTTTGTTTGTCTAAGAAGCACAATTTAGTGGTTAAAATGATCCAGTTTCACTAGTGTGCAGAACCATGTTATCAGACGTGTATTCTCAGAATTATGTCTGTGGAAAGAAAATCATGAACACTAAACATTAACCAAGCACCACTGGACTTTAGACGTCCTTCTTGGCTTCCATAATAACTTTATCTAAACACTTTTTTGTTTTGAGACAAACAATGACTCAACTTTATATAAATAATTTTCTGCCTTACATTCACAGTTGTTTCTAAGCAGCTATATGCACTATATTACCAAAAGTATACTTCCTCCTTTATTATACCACCTGAATGAATTGAGGTGGTATAATGGAGGAGGAAGTATAATTGTGTCCATGTGTATAAAATCCTCTATCGGTGCAGGAGAAGTCACTAACTTTCTGCAGAAACAACAGACTTCCTAACTTAATGTGACCTTCAGATTAGGTAAAGAACAGTATGTAGAGAGCTTCATGGAAAGTGTTGCAGGCCAAAGTGGTCATCCTGAACCCTTCCCTTGGACAATCAGGGAAAACAAATTGCTGTAGATGGGTAAAAAGTATTCACCCTTTTGTATGTATCGCCTTTTATAACTTTTTCCAAATCTCTGATCAACCATTTCTTTACAGCATTAAAAATGCAAATTAAACAGTAAAGTGTCTTCGGGTGTTTTGAAAGGTGCTGTCAAATAAAATTTATAATAATAATAATTAATTATTATTTATTAAATAGAAGAGCCAGTACTTCATTTGTGGTCAGCAGATGGCATGTCTGACTTTAAATAAACCAGCTTTTAGGTGTATTTTGAGCAGTCTAGTTCTTGGATGTTCGTTGGAATGGATTTTCACTTCTATGCAGCTCTGAAAATGTACACTGACTGTAAGTATGCCTTCTAAGAGGAACAATGCAGTCCCCTCTAAACTCTTGTTCCTCTCTAATAAAATATTGATTGTGTAAATGCATCAGTTGAAGTGTGAAGCTTTAACTGAGGGTAGCATGTAGGCAGAAATGACCAAAAAGGGCCACAAAGCTGAGTAGTAAACTGGATTGCCAAAAGAATTTGCCCAACCATCCCAGAATCAGGTGTACCAATCACTTCCATGGCCACAAGTTTACACAATGAAGCACTTAGGCACGCAGACTGTTTTTACAAACATTTGTGAAAGAATGGGTCTCTCTCAGGAGCTCAGTGAATTCCAGCATGAAACTGTGATAGGATGCCACCTGTGCAACAAATTCAGTCGTGAAATTTCTTCATTCCTAAATATTCTGCAGTCAACTGTCGGCTGTATTATAAGGAAATGGAAGTGTAGAAAACCTTTAGGATGAAGCAGAGTGGAGCCTGAGAGCCAGGGCTTCTCCTCCAACATCAGTGTGTGACCTCACAAATGAACTTTAAAATTTTATGGCTCTTTCTCCATTTAACATATAGAGTAACAAAAGAGAGAAACAATACTTTCACCTCATCCAAATTGGCATAACACTGCAGAGAAAAGAAGTCATACTTTCTTATCCAACGTCACATATTACAGATGGGATTCTAGGAGAAGTGAGAGAGAATGTGCACATGTACTGTCAAGTCTTGCATAAAGCATTTGCAGAAGAGTTTAAGCTGTTGTAGATTAAATGTTGAGCTCAAACATGAATGGGATGTGTCACTTAAGTTTTTATATTGGTATATACAGGCAAACAAATACATTTGGCAATTAAGTGTATTATATGTTCAGTACAATGAAACTTTTATTTGTCCATTTGTTCTGTTCACATAATACATGCTGTGGAGTTTAGGGAATGATGGGTGAGAAAGCTTAAGAAAAACATACAAGCAGGCAGGACCCATGCCAAAAATACCAATACAAACGAAAATGGCAAATATGTCTAAACACTCCTTAATCTACTCCAGACCAACTTGCAGTTACTTTTTTAAGATAAAGATCACAGTCCTCTTGAGGCTTCCTGTCAGTTTGCCAGACAACAATAACCTTGTGTTTTTCCAGAGGTCTTTGCCTAAAGAATACATTCAACAGCAACGATACAAAGTTCAAAATAGAAAGGAGTTTAACTTTCATCATATTGACCTCTCCTGACTTACACTTCTCATTTAGGGAATGACACACTAGGTACACAGAGTAGCACTGGTTCCACGTTTGGGGGTGTGTGGGGGTGTATATATATATATAAATATATCTATATATATATATAGATATAGATATATATATAGATATAGATATATATTCGTCAACATGCTGTCTTGCAGTGCTTGATCATTCCCTAAAATTCTCATAAATAAATTATGAATTATAATTACATAGGGATAACTAATGGTTTTAGCAGAACACTTAATTACACAGCTCCAAATGTAAAAGCAGTGTTTCTAACCACAACACAGAGCAGATGGGCTCCAGTTGGTCATCCTCCTCCCTGCTGCAGTGGCAGCTGGGAAGCATCCTTCCCATAAAATGCAGATGGAATTTAATTTTGAATCTCAGTGATTACCAGTCAGCATTGGATGAATGCATTCAATTCATTCTGGGTTCCTGACTATGTAGGGTGGGTGGGCTCAACATCCTTTTTTCAACAGCGTCCAAATAATTTTTTCTGAAGTGTTGAAGAGGTCAATCCGAGGACGCATTGTGTTTTTATTGGTGCTTGGCTCTGTTCTGAAAGTAACAAAGACAGTGAAACAAGTCTCCAGACTTTTCCCACATGACAAAAGTGAAGACATTTCCTCAGGATTTATGTAACCTCCATATCTTTTTTCCATTTGATTCCTTTGTCAGCTAAAGGTATCAGTACCTCGTTCAATAATCCTCCTTTGTGTTCCAGGACCAGCTCCTAAAAGACAAGTGTGTTATTATATGGGAGGTCTTTTTTTATGGCTGTGCCTAGAAATTCTGTCCATAAAAGTAAAAACACCAACTTTAACAGTACAATTTTCCTAAATCAAATGCCATTCAGGGATAGATGATACTAATGTTCTTGTCTCATCTGAGTGCAACTGCAATAAATACGAGTGTTAGGTCCCTGTATGACCGGTGCCAGAGTCTGGTCTGCATTGCCAGCAGTAAGTTGGGTTCGTTTCCGGTGAGAGTTGAACTCTGCCAGGGCTATCCTTTGTCACTGACTCTGTTAAAGGTAGCGCAACAAACTAATGGTATACAGATTAAGACTGAGGCTTCTGTGATATTTATGAGTGAGTGACGGTTTCAGAAGTCTTAGAAATTTCATACCTTTCTGATCCTTCAATAACTGCCAAGGCATTTCCTATTTATCAGGAACAAGTGGATTCAAATCTGTAATTGTCTTTATGCACACTACTTTTGGTCTCTTCTGTTCCCAGGATTATCAATAAAGTTGAGATTTCCTTCTGCTAAAAGGGAAAAAGCCTCTATTGGATCTCCTGATGTGCAGGCACTGGGAGAAATTTCTTAAGAGGCCATGAAGGTTTACAAGTTCTGAGTGTTTGTTGAAAGTGGAAAGCATGTGGAAACTTATGAACTCTGTGGCTCCTTGGTTAGCATCAATGTCTGGATTTAGTCAGTCCCCATAGACTAGCTGCTGTTCCACTCAGTGGCAGTTGTCTCTACTTTTCCTGCTTCATCAGATTTGAACGTATTTGCGCACCACAACATCATTATAAATGTTTCCCAACAGCTCTACCGATTTGTCTTCTGGACTGAATGTTGACTTCCATGTCCAACAAATTAAGAAATGTTTCTATGGTGGCAGTCCATGATCAAAACACAGAAGACATTAAGTTACAGGTTTTAAAGGCCACCCAGTTATCCAAAGGGTAAATATTAGCAGGAGAAAACAGTGATGTAGTTATTTTTGGGAGGTCAGCAAACTATTGAGGTTGCTGTGAAGAAAAAACAATCCAACTTTGTTTTTATCTAGCTTTTCCCTATTTGCAGATCAATGCTGTTTGTCATATAAAAAAAACTAGCAGAAAGCAGTATGCACTGCTCAGGACCTTCAAACCTGCTGCTCAAAGCAGTCAAGTTGAATTCAACCTAAAGATGCAAATAATCTTTAGGTTGATCACTGATGAGCTGTAATCATCAGTGTACTCACTTCATTTTGTCTTTCATCCTCCTGTATTAAAAACTTAATTCTGCTTTTGTACCCGTGTTCTTCTTGCATACTTGATTTTTTTGTTCACATGATTTCACAGTGAACTTTCATTTCCCTTATGACGCACACAAAAAGTTTTGGTAATTTTTCCATATTTGTTAAAAGACTGAGTATGAGTCAGGTCATTAATGGTTACAATCGGTGGCAGTGGAAGTATGTAGCAGAGTAATTTTGACTAATTGTAGTAAGTTGGGTATACTCAGTATAAGGAATGTTTACTCATTTTCTTTAGGCTTTAATGAGGAGATTACATTATCCTGTAACCAGCAGGATTTTTAGTAGAAAAAAGTGATCTTTGTTCTCGAACACAAATCAATTTCACTTGGGGTTAGAGTTGGATAAAAACATCAGTGTTAGCAGGCCACCTCACTGGTGTGGTAGATAGTGATCTACCTTGTTATTCAACACTGCTGATGTCTGTAAATGATGTCAGAGCGTCTCTGATACCACCTGTTGAGCCATCGCCGCTTGAAGCTATTGTGCTCTTTTGTTTGAATTATGGTCTATGAAACAATATATACTGTATAGATGCCATGGGAGTCTAACTTCTGCTCTGTATTGTGTTTCAGCCCGGACTGGGGTGGTGATGGCTGAGTTTGGGCATCTGTATGAGCAACAGTATGCTGTAGCTCTTTTCAACAAAGTTCGCTTTGACATGGAGGGAGGAGGCGGCCCACAGTCACAGCTACTACAGCGCAAGGTAAGGGACTCGCTCTCAGCCCTACACACAGTTATCCTATTCTCTTTGAATACTGAGTCAGTTCAAGGAGGGTACATTACAAAGGTGCTCTCAAGGGTTAGGTTAGTCATTGCAACTTACATTCTTGTGCATGCAAAGCAAATACAAAAACGTCTTTTTTTTTAAAGAAGGTAATTAAAAGCAGTAGAGTATAAGCCTGTCAACCAGTAGAGTTAATAGTAAAGTTCTAATAAAGAAATATGGTGCACAAGTTACTCAACATTTTGTTGCTAGGAAACCAAAGAGCGGGCGAGTTAGTTGATGCAACTCATCCAGCTTAGCTGGATGTGAGACGGTCATCGGCTGTAGTGGTCTCAGACTCCGGGCATCAAGGCTGCAACGTCTTGATGTCTCTCTGCTGTTAAACCTTTAATTCATTTGTGCAGGGCAAGGTGTGAGACTCTTGGCCCTCAAGGAATGCAGTTGGAGACGTGCAGTTTTGGATCAGAATTTATAGAATATACCAGAGGTGTCCAAAGTCTATCCTCGAGGGCTGGCATCCTGCATGTTTTAGTTCTCTCCCTGGTTTAACGCACCTGGATCCAATGATGACTCATTAGAGGCCTAAGCAGAACACTGACCTGCTGAAAACTAAAACATGCAGGATGCTGGCCCTCGAGGACCGACTTTGGGCACCCCTGGAATTATTGAATGTAATATTGAATGTATTTTTTTTTTCTATTGATGTTGATCATGTAACTATTATGATATATTGTTATTGATCTATTACTCAGCCTTACCATTGTGGGGTCCTGGGTTATTAATGGAAGAGTACCAATGATTTTCTTCATGTGTGTAATCTGACTGAATTCTGAGAGTATCATCTATTACCGCCACCTACTGGTATGTTTGTTCCTTCGAACTATCACTCTCATTTTCATGAGAGTCTAATGTGCCCAGTTGACTTTAGTTATTCAGTTTAGTCGATTATGTAGTCTGTGATCCATTAGCCAGTTAAGTCTGTGATCCTCAAACCTTGTCATGAAATGGAAACAGTCTGTTAGTAATCACATATTCTAAAACGACTTTAGGTTCAACCTGTTAAACTGGTGTAGTCCGTTCCCAACTTTATTTTCATGTTTAAAGCCTAGCAGGCAACAGAAGGCTTCTTTCTCAAACTCACATGTTGCAGAATACTGTGGAATTCACAGGCCATGCTAAGAGTAATGTCTAATGTTCAGTCCAGATTACATGGGTGATTTGTAACTTGTGGTACAAAAACTTGTCATTTCTTACCATTGCGCAGATATTAAATCAGTATTGAGGACAAGGTTTTGTAGCTCCAAAAGGTCTATGCAAACACAAGACAAGCATTCTCTTCAAATTTGAAGGACTGAACAGCTAAAAAAACATGTAGATGTTTAGCAAGTTATGGTCTGATATAAGTCTTCACATGGAAATGCTTCTGCACATGTACCTTATTTACATTGATGCAAAGGTCTGTCCCATGGCTCACACTTTCAAGTCATTTGAAAAACCAAATGACTTCAGAGTTTCATTGACCTTTCTGGAATGGTACCTACTGGTAAAGAAAAAAGACCTATAAATAACTATAAAATTGGTTTACGTTTTTATGTAGATTTATTTTTAAATACGGGATGCAGGGATGTTCTTTGGTTGTCCTTCAGTTTTTAGTTAAAGTATATTATTTCTCACAGAACCCTTTGGAGAACAAATCCATCTTCTCTGGATCAATCTTCCAGTGCTTGGAAGAGAACAAGAAATGGAGAAATCGCTTCCTCTTTGTCCCCGACACCTACAATATCAGCTACTATGACAACAAAGCGGTAAGCAAGGCTGACTGGACAGCTTAAGATAATGCCGACTGGCTTCACCGATGCATTAACACACCTGCTGCCTTTTTTACCTTCCAGGCTTATGACAAACACCTCCCTCCCAAAGGAACCATTAACTGTGCTGGTTACAAAGTGCTGAATTCTATGGAGCAGTACATGGACCTAATCAGCAGCAGTCTGCCTAGTGAGTACTGCATTGGTGACTGAGACCCCATTGCTGGATGCCTCGGTCAGCTGAAGCTGTTGGATTTTCACTGAGGACAGTGAAACCCAGTGCTGTTCTACTGTGATGTCACTATGTAATGTTCAGTGATTTTGCTTTGTGCGTCTTGTACATTATTTCAGGTGTGAAAGCCAAAGTGGGTAGCGCTCCTTTCCTAAAGTTTCCTTCCCAGTTCCCTCTGATGCTGTGGCATCCTTACAGCCGACACTACTTCTTCTGTGTGGAGACGGAGAAAGAGCAACAGAAGTGGCATGCTGTCCTTCAGGACTGTGTTAGACATGCAAATGATGGTAAGAGCTGCCAGCTAATTGTCGACAGACTGCTAGATTTAAGACATCAACTGATAACTGAGTTATACAAATATTACTGCCTAATCCCAGACTGTTGATTTTATTATCAGAGGTAGCTATTCTTTTTTTTTTTTTTTTTTTCCAACTAGAGGACTACTGGAAGCAGCATACTCTCTGCAGCTGGAGAGAACAGCTACAGCATCTGTTGTCTGTTCAGCACCAAATCTTAAATGAGTTAAATACTGAAATCAGAAGCAGAAATACTTTATTGACACATAAACAGCCCCGAGCCAGGCCTGCAATGATCTAGTTTAAAGTGTACCATGAACACTACCCATGCTTTTAGTTTTTTTCTTCTTTCTTTTGTGAGTTTTCTGAACAATGCGTGGGCTAACCCCTGGGTAAATTTACCAGAAAATCAACTCCTGGGAAAATTTCCAATTTTGTGAGATATTTTCCTTCCGTTACCAACTGTTCCAACTTTAGACAGATAGAAACTTTTCAGATTGGTGCAGAGCAACAATTCCCTTTGTTAACACACACCACATCTAAAATAGCAAACTACCAAATGCTCTGCATTCATGGAAGGGAATGGTCTGGCTTTATATAGTGCTTTTTGTTCTTCCTTCCTGTTAATGTACCTTATGGTATAAAACGGTTTCTAGCAATCCATTTACCTTGAACATATTCACTGCTTTGGAGCTCCAAAAGGTCTGTTCACTGCTTTTATCACGTCTTCTACACATCACCTTTCTTTCTAGATCTGTGGTTAAGAGATGTTTACCACATTCAGAATTCTGTTCTGTGATTCAGAAATTAAACCTGAAATGAATCCTGAAACCAGCCAAAGGGCAGTAGTGAATCAGTCACCCAGAAACCTGTTAGTTGCAGTAAGTCACAATAAACCTATTTGTAAAGCGAAACACTTTACAAATAGACAAACATCTTATGAGACACAAACACTGAGAGAACTGAATGTAACAAAATCTCTTCAATCACATCTGTGGGTCTTCAAAACTAAAAATTCATATTGATAGGAGTGGCTCACAGCCTTCCAACCTCAGTCTACCATGTCTGGCTCAGTCTTATTGAGCAATGTTTGGTCTGTTTACTTCTCGTACTGCTGGAGGCAAACTGTTGAAATACAGCAACTTCCCAAGCAGTGGTGAAGTCATTGTCTTTAAACAGTGCTTTTCATTTCTGTGTATTTGGCACAAAACTAGGGGATGTGTGCTGATGACGTTGCAGCTGCTTGTGTTGAGTGGATAGAGGTGATGGCTCATTCCTTAGTCTGTAATATAATAGCAGATGACACAACAGTTCTCTTGTCCTTGCCTGTTATGCCCTCATATGGTTCTGTGTTATAAGAGCTGGTTTTTATCCAGGCCCTTGGCAACATCTAGTTGCATCTCCTTTAACTGTTTTTTTTTTTTTTTACTTAAAAAAAGTTTAAAAACAATACTTTTTTAAAGTTTTTTTTTTATTTTTTATTTTTACTTATAAATAAAAAAAATAACCTGTTTAAAATAGAACTACCAGCTGACTGAAACACTAAAGCAGGACCTTCGGGTGTCTGAGGAGATTCCTGGCACACATTGGTGGACAGATACGGACTGTAATTGTTTAGTCAGTGCTGTTGGAACTATAGATTGTCTTTTTCTTATGTTTCCTAACAGTCACAGAGTGGTTTTGGAAAAAATGACTTTTTCAGGTATAGAGGTTCATGATGTCAGTTCATCCTAGTATGTTTGTGCTAAAGCAGCCAGATCTTGGTAGAACTATCCCTTAATTGGTCATTTATTCATCCAGTGACCTGGTTAGCCTTAAGGGCTAGCAGCTATCCTTTAGTTCAACTTAGTCTATAAATTTGAGTTTCGCAGCCAAATGGGGAAATCAGTACATAGTAGGCAGTACTGACTGTAAAAGGTAAGATGTAGAATGGATAAACACCTCAACACTGAACTGCTAACATGCCCAAGTAAATTTACACGTCAGTTATATAACCTGTAACATAAACATGCCCATAATGCTTGTAGATTGCTCACCCAGGGTGTTGGCATCCATCTTTAAGCAGTAAGATGGATAAACAGTAAGAGCTCAGAGGAGAGTACAGCTTCAGACAAATTCCACTGGCTAGGCCTTTTGTTGGGTGTCTCCAAAATACTTATTGCATTGTCTTGGAGGAGAGTTTTCCCTGCCTATGGCACTCTGACAATTCAATATCACACTTTATCCTACAGATAGTAGGGTGGCTAATTCCTACAGTGCTCCTTTAATTTATTTTGCTTGATCTCATGTTACAACCACAAACATTCGACATAACTCTGGAAGAGCTGCAGAGCTCCACAGCTCAGGTGGGACAATCTGTCAACAGGACAACTGTTAGTCATGCACTACTGTACACATAAGTATCAATGAGACTGAGGTTATTAAAAGGAAGCCATAGTCATCCTGTTTGCAGTTGTTGTGAACCATTTATATGAAGCACAAAAAAGTTGCTATGGTCAGATGAACATTTAGACCAAATTGCAAAATGCTTCCATCACCATGAGCATATCATCCTCATGGTAAAACATGGTGCTGGCAGCATCATCTGATGGGGATGCTTTTTCTAATCAGCTGCTAGAGGTTTTCTCCTCCATCCCTTAAATGTGGTTGTATAAAGTTTTGGCTGTGAAGGTGGATGAGGATGCAACTGCTCACCATAGTTTTCAGATATTAATTGTCAGAGAATTTGAAAACCATGTATATTTTTTGTTCCACTTCACATACATACACTTTTTTGTACTGCTCTATCAAAATTTCAGTAATAAAGTCCAACAATTCTATTGTGGTTGTAAAGTGACCAAATATGAAACATTTTCAGGGGTACTCATACTTTTTTAAAAACACTTTACTTTTCCCTGTGCAGATCTATTCACTAAATTAGAATATTATTGAAAATTTCATTCATTTAATGACGTTTATCACTAACTGAAACACATGGAGATTAACTACACATTAATGGTTGTTTGAAAACCTATATTTATGATAATCATGATTTTCCACTTAATTAATAAAAACATGACATTAAATTCAAAAATTACATCAGATCAATAAAAAATATACTTAATACAGAAATAGATAAAAGGTTGTCAAATTTCATTAGTTTTAATCTGTCAAATGAGTGTCATTGGAACACATTCATGTGACTATGTGATAGCAGCACTTTATCTCACATGCCTCTCTATATGTGTATACAACATCCTTGGCAACTGTGCTGTTTTTTATGTAGTGGTATTATTTCTGTAGCATATAAGTCTGTAAAATTCACTCCCTAATGCCTAGAGTGGTGATTGGTGAAGAAGCCATAAGGAATGTTGACATTAGTGTTCTGGATGAAATATGAGCTCAGACTCTGTCCATTGACTCACCTCAGCTCACCAAACTGATTCTTAGCAGAGGGTTGTCGGTGACACACCAGGTCATTACAAACCCACAACACCCAGCAATTACACTCCAGTAATTTAGTATGCCACTTTATGACTGCAGCCTTTTATTACAACATGCTTTTCTTGTGAAGGTGGAACAAGACTGATCATTTCCTTTCAAAATAAAACCACCATCACAGTGGTTTATTGTATGAACCACTAATAGAAGAGGCTTATGTTTTCTTCACATTGAGAGTTATGTAATTTTATAGTATTGAGGCAACTATAAAACACAATAATTAAACAACGAATTGTATTTATGGGGTCGGGTTTGAATACGTTGTCAGAGTCGATACCCTGTTCCTCCTGATAGGATATCGGACCTTTCTTTGTTCCTATAAAAATGAAGGGGTGGGACTGCTTCCATGTCACTCCCACCCTCTATGTGAGAACTTACTGTTAAAGGATGCCTCAACTTGTTTGAACACCTTAATGGATTTAATCTTGATTGGCTTTACTACACTCTGCTGATATTACAGAGCTATGGCGTCTAACAGAGCACAAATACCAGCCAGTCATAGTAAACTGATATTTCTGAGTCACATCTTATTTGAAAAAACCCTTCCAACAGTGCAGTGGAACTGGAACAAGGAGGGAGTGACTGTCTTCTTTAATTCAACCAATCCAACATTAGTTTGATATATGTGACAAGTGTCCAATCAATTGCCTGTCTGTAAAGTATGGCAGATGAACATCTGAAGAGTGTTTTGTTTTTTTTAAATTTTTTTTACTGAATCTTTAGCTTAATGTAAGTGACTTGTCTCCTGGAAACCTGTTCAACCTGCTTGTTTCTGTTTTTTGGTGTTTTTTTTTCGTCTGTGGTTCATGTGAATCAAGATCAAATCATCTGAACAGTGAGGGCTTTGTTCTACTGACACCTTTTCAATAGGCCATTCCACTTATTGATCTAGATATTGTCACTTTACAGTGTTGGTGATGTTTTCAGCTCTTTAGTCTGCTGTGACTTTTTGAGTCCAATCAGTAGTTTAGTAGTTAGGTCTCTGAGCTTAGACCATTGCTCTGAACGACTGTATTGAGTAATAAATCTACACAGCTTCCTTGACATCTGTTTTATTTTTTTTTCTTGATTGTGGAGTTTGACAACTGCCATCAATGTAACTTTTTTCGGGTGTTTGCAATGGTCAAATGACAAAAAAATAATATAAATTATTAAATAACACTAATATCTCAATTGAACACTAAATTGTCCTTGGCAATCAATTACTTCAATTGTTTGGTTTCTCTTGATGCATCCTGTTGACAGCTTTGTTGTTTTCATCAGTTGTTTGAGATGGAAGACCTTGAAATGCTGGGACTGTTCCTATTATTGTTTCATTGAGTTATTATCCAAAATGTTAAGTGAAAAGGTCACTGCCTTGCACAAACAAGGAAAGGAACACAAAAAGACAGCAGAGGCCATGAATGTTCAGTTAGAAACTGAATCTGTGGGAAAGGTACCTTTCAGAATGCAACTTGAAAGTACAGCAGAATACGTAGCAGGCAGGTGGTTATAATTTGCAGTTAGTCACAAGTTTTCAGTCAGACTTGGTTGCAGTAGTGGCTGCAGTTTTATTTTCTGCAGTAAGTTGCATGCTAAATGCTGAAGGCCTCCAGCTTCCTCAAACCTCAAAATGTACTAGAAGTACACTGCTGCAAACCTAGAGACACCACGAAAGTCTGCTTTATTTAGTAGAGGTATGTTGAATATAAAATCTGCAAAGAATAGCAGTGATGCTTTGCATGGGGAAAATATTCTGCCATAATTTGAGAGCATACATTTTCCGTTTGAAAGCAGGACTTCACGTCTTTCTTCTCAAAACTTGTAATGCTTGTTTTCAAAACTTCTGCTCTCTTTCAAACAGTCACAGCAGACATTGTACTTTCTCAAACCTTCCTCCTCACGCTCAAATCTTCTTTGCTTGGAGCAGGCCTCTCTGCTCGCCTGCAAATCATTCTCTGGCCGCATGGAACAAAAATGTAGCGTCTCAGCCAAAATAATAAAAGTGTTGTACTGGGTGCGTTTGTTTCTTTCTGCTGGGTGTTCCTGTGTGGCAATTATCGATTAGGGGTTGGACCACTTCGTGTTTTTTAAGGTTGAGTACAACTTGATAAAAGTTGAGTCGAAGTCGATTAGTTACAGTGACATACACGCAAAATGCTTCAGAGCAACTTGGAGGCTCACTCGGCAGCGGCTCTCTGCGAGATGAACCGACTTGCAGACGGCGGCAGAGATCGCCTTTATCAGATTCTCAGAATGCAACTTGAACTTTGTTTCCAGATGTTATTTAACTGTATTTTTAGAAGAGCGTAAAGCTGCCAGGTTAGAAGCTTCAATTTGCAGAGTGAAGCTGATCAGTTGGATGGATAAAATAGCCAGACATCATGCCGCATTGTTGCACATTACAGTAGTCTTTTTTTAAAGAATTTTTTCAGCACTAGTTGGCTTTATTTGACAGCAATCATACAGGAAGAGGGCAGGGAGAAGAGAATGGGAGAGAGAGGCATGTGGCCAGCGAACCGAGGACAGGAGTCAGACGCCAGGTAGCCCTTGCAGAAATGTTCAGTTTTTCTTTGGTAAATTACTTACAGTTTTATACAATTTGAGCTGTCTGACAAACTCACCTAGTTCACTTTCTTTCATATTCTTGAAAAAAATTGTTTTGCGACTAGTTGACTGAACCTGTAAAAAGTCTTTGCTGAGTAAAGAATTGACTAGTTGATGCAAACCCTAGATTGTGGCAACCTATCCACCTATATGATGAATAGGTTTATAGATGTAAGTTTTCTATTAATATCTATCTATCTATCTAATCTATCTTATGTATCTTATTTTATCTATCTAGGTTGTCATAAAAGGGAAAGATTGCTTAGAAAGTGTTATTTTGTGTTTTAATTCAGAGAACCAACCTGTAGTTTTATTGCAATGGAACTATTTCAGTTGCAATAAACAAAGTTAAATAGAACACTATGTATTTTGCAGAAAACCTAATTTGCTGTGGTGGTTGAATATTTTTAGATACCGTTTTCTCACTTTTCCCACCTTCAGTCATGTTTCAATGTGACCCGAATGCCAAAAACTGCAATGACTAATATTTGTCAGTTCCTTCCAAGCTGCCGAAAGAAGAGTGCACATGCACCAAGCTGCTAAACACTGTTCATTTTCTGTTTTTAGGTTTGTCTGAGGAACATGAAGTCCAAACGCCAGCTTTTACCGACACAGTCCGACTTTACCGCCAGGCTCAAGGGCACTTTGGCACCTGGGAGATGATGTGTGGTGTACCATCACAGGTAAAACATACTGAATGTATGACCATATTTTTGCACCATGTGTGTTTTGAGTTGGGGCAGAGAGTATTTGGTTTGGATCTCATGGTAGATATGAAAGCTTTTGTTTATTACACTTGACATCGCAGAACACAGTTAAAACTACAAGTTGTTTCTCCAAATTAAAACACAAACCTAGACATGTATGTAGTTCACCAATCCAACTGTTATAATACAATAGGAGAATTCAACTACAGTAGTTATCTTTATATGACAACTGAATTAAGTTTTAGTATTAGTATTACACTGTGATATCTTTCTGCTGTGAGTTGTTTTTAAAGATTTTGTGAGTCTGAAGCATCTCCAGAGGACCTTCTTATATTCTTTGGATGCACATCAAAATCAGAAGTCATAATGGAATTTGATGTATTGTATTGTTCTAGTTGCATACATTAGAGAAACTGCAGTGTGACCTTTGGGATATTTTAGCTTCTTTTTCTGCTGCTGTTTTAACTAATGAAAAAATAAAAGCCAATGTTTTGAGCTTCACAACAATCTGTTTTAATGTGGTAGGTGAAAATTTTTTAGCAGATTGTCAGAGTAAGAGCAGCCAATGGAAGTACTTAGGAAAACAGTATTCTGTTCATCACCTGGCCTCATGCAGGTGGCACCATTGTGCCAGTGCACAGATGTTCTACCATGATACTCCAGTTTCTGAGTCTTGGTGAACACACAGTCTGCCAGTTGAACCAGCCTGGCAGACTGGCTCAACTACAGGATTCCTTGCAGATCCTGTCTAACCTGGTGATGGAGAGCCTCCTGCCTGAACTGCGGGAGCTCATCTCCCCTCGCCTTAAAGGAAAACAGCATGAGCGGCAGAGGAACTGGATGCTGGTGAGACACTCCATCACTTGTCTTCAGCTTTGGGTTTAACAAACAATACTCATAGCTTAAATTATGTTTTACGAATTTTATTAACAAGTTAAGGTCTTTTATTATTTATAAAATGAGAAATATTATAAATTTAAACTCTTTGGTTTGTTATTCTTTCTTATGCTCTACTCCTTTGTCATGTTTTCATGATCAGTATCAGATCTGTTTTATTTTATAGAAATGATTCTTAAAAACTATTAAGAAATTACACTCATTGGCCACTTTATTAGGTACTCCTTGCAAGAGCATGTTGGACCATGCTTACCCTAGTTTCAACCAACCTAGGATGTCTGAAACATTCCTCAGAACATCTTGTCCATATTCACAGGGATCTCATTCAAGATACACATCCCTCATTCTACCACATCCCAAAGGTGCTCTATTGGATTGAGATCTGGTGACTGGAGGCCATTATGGGACAGTTGATTCATTGGCATGCTCAGGAAAGCCAGTTTGAGCTTTGTGACCAGGTGCATTATCTTGCTGGAAGTAGGTATCACTGTATCCATACGGGATGGGCATGTTCAGCTGAATTTAGTTGGTACTAAAATATCCCCCATACCAGCATACCACCACCAGCAGCCTGTACCATTGAAGCACGGACAGATGCAGGAGCGTCTGCAGGATATTATCAGACAGTAGGCACAGCACTATCACTGCACCTGACCCCATGAGCACAACCACATCTCTAACATGAGTGTGTGTGGCACAAATCTAAACCACACAAATATAGGCCACATGCACATAATCTGCATTGCCCACAAAAACTGTGGATCTAATCTGCTTTTTATAAAAAGGCCAAGGGGTGTTTTTTTTTTTTTTTTCAACCCTTTGGCCTGCAGAGGATACAGGGCCGCAGCCACGCACTGGGTGAACATACAGGGGGACAGAGAGAGACCAAATGGAAGAACCGTGAATGGAAAATGCTTGCCCTGAAGTGCCCTGCACATCATTGGCAGGAGAAACTGCCAATGATGTGGTGCAATCAGTACATGAAAGTATGCGCCCCTCAAGTTGACCAAGGTGAACCAGTCGCCTGGGGAGACTGTCTGAAACACATCCCTGATGCTCAACATGTGGAAAGGAATGGCCTTGAAAAACGCATTCAGACCTCTCAGGTCAAAATTGGGTGTAGTTCCCCAGTCTTTTTGGGACTAAAAAATACTTAGAGTAAAAGTATGTTTTACTCATAAAATACCCCACAGGGAGTTGGCAGGCAATATAGTGCCCTTGGCCAGCAAGGCGTCTGTCTCGTGGCTCAGAGTCTGAGCTTTCATCTGGTCGCGAATTACTGTCATCCTGACTTGACCATGAATGGGAGGGGAGTGTCTGGGGCCACACGCTTAATAGGTTGGCTGGCAAGTACAAAATCCATAAAATGAGCTTTTCGCAGGGACAAGGGCAGAACAGAACAATTAGGGCAGGGCGTATCAGTCAAGGCCTCCCTTAGATGATCAGGCTCCAAACAAGAGGGACACAGATCATGCCCATTTTTCAACTGGAGAAGGGCCAAACAAGCATTTTGGCATGGCACGTCCAGCATGTCACGCTCACAGGACTAAGTCAGGTCGAGTTGAAATCAGACATCAACAAGGTGTTTTCCTCCAGCTGGTGCTCACTGGGTATTGTTTGCCTCTCCTCTCTTACAGATATGTAAATCACAGATGGATTTGTGTAAAACTTCAAGTAGCTTAGAAAGTTTGGAACTACTCAGGCCATCGCAGTGGGTACCAAACACTGCCATGCTCAACATCACTTGAGTTACATTTCTCTGCCATCCTGATGCATAGTCTGAACATCAAATCAACAACCACATCGAGATGCATAAATGCCTTCAGTTGATTGGCTAGACATTTTCTAGGTGTACCTCAGAGTGGCCAGTGATTGTAACTTTTAGTCATTGTACTTATGTCTAACTGCGGTTTGTGCATTTGTTTAGAAAAACTTGCTATTAAAGAGGCTCTTGGCCTGATTTAGACCAATTTCAAACCAGTACTGCTGTTACGGGAATGTAATCCTTCAGCTGTGTGTGTTCTCTGTTCAGATCACAGATGCTGTGTACAGTATGGTGCAGAGCCAGTGTCAGAGCCAGTATGAAGCTGCGGTGTACAAATGTGAAGCAGGGCGCTCCTCTCTGGAGGCTTTCATACGAACAGATATGGATCAGATCATCACATCCAAGGAGCACGTCACCAACAAGATCAAAGGTTTGCAGCATCAGGCTGTTCCTTTCCCTGGGTGATCAATGTCTTTAAGGGTTTTTGTGGCTGCTATTTTAAAAAAGATTATTTAAAATGAACTGACTTTAAACATGTTTTTTGCATATTTGTGTTGTGCAAATTTGCATATGCACAGCTCCAACCAATCAGAGCCAGAAAGAGGGTCTTAGCACTGTCAATTACCCTAGTGTATGCCCTGCTCAGACCCTCGCTCTCACTCTCTGCTAACCTACATCTGATTCACTACAGCAGAGCTCAGACTAGTTAACACAGTCACCGATGATGACAGATGAACAGTTTCCTCTAACAGTTGTTTCTCCACCATTAGCAGATTGAACAGTGTGTTCACAAGGTTGATTGACCCTCCTCCTGGCTCTGATTGGTTGTTTTTGACTGGGAACAGTGCATTCTCTCAGATGATCATGGAAGAGGTGGAGTAGCTTGATCTTTTATTTTTTTTTTTGAATACTGTCAAGACATAGTGATACTTTGAACAAATATTTAAAAACCATATTTTTCTAAAAGTTCCAAAAATATAAATAACTTAAGTAAGCCTGACAAAACCTTTTCATACCTGTAATAATGCTAAACTCTGGAGCTCCTAAATCCATATGTTGACCTCTGAGATTAAGGAAGGGGCTATAATAGATCTTAGAACATTTCTGCAGTTGTAAAGAGGCTGATGCTGACAACTCTTGAGATTTTGTTTGGGTGTGAATGTTGGCAAAATTGTTTAAAAAGTGGTACAATAGCAGCAAAAATTTCTCTATCTTATAAAGTCAGACACTATTTATTATCTTGGTGCTGAAACCTTTACTACACAAATACAGTTGCTTTTTGCTGCAGTTTAAAAATGGCTTTGACACTGATAGTGTTGTGGTTTACATTGAAATTATTCATACTTTTTTGTATGATCACTCAGTTTTATCTCGCTTGTCTGCTAACTTAAATTAATATTTTTAAGTCCATAGACTGCTAATTTTCTCTGGACAGAACTTATTGATTGATTCTTGTTTTTTTTTCTCCAAAACTGGCTCATGCATATTTATAAATATATTTATTTATATTATGCACGTTTCCTGCTCTCCTGCAGCTGTGGTTCTTCCTAAGGCTGAGAAGTTACTGAAGGTGAGCATCCAGCCTTACATCAGCTCCATTCTAGAAGCCCTCATGGAGCCCACCAGCCGAGGCTTCTTTGAGGTCCGTGATGTTTTCTTCAGGGACCTGGTAGACATGAGCAAGAACAGCCTCAATAATGGTACAAAGGAGACTGTAGCACAGGTGAGCTGGAGAATCAACAATTTGTATCTCTATTGGTTCCATCCCAAATGCAACCATTTCTTGTCATAAAAACAGCAATAATCTGATGTTCCATAAATCTGAACCCTCATGCTCCTTTCTCCCCAGCACATGGAGAAGATCTCCATGCTGGCCTTCCACCCAGTGAAGATGCAGAGCTGCTATGAAAAGGTGGAGCAGCTGAGTCTGGAGGGGCTGCAGCAGCGATTTGACGTCTCCAGCCCCTCAGTGTTTGTTCAAAGGGCCCAAATCCTCATGAGAAAGGTAACAATCTGATTCTTATACCGATATTGATGGAGCATCATAGGAATTACTGCCACCAAGTGTCCAGATTGGCACATTGCAGCCTCCACTTGTAGTAGTGGAGGTGACATAGAATGAGTCCTTAAGGTCTATGGATTCTCAGAAGGGCGTCACACATGTTGTACAGCTAAAGTCCAAATGCTGGAACTCAGAAAGAAACAGGTTAAGTCTAGAGTTCACGCTCCAATTTCTGATTTCAAAACTGAAGAGATTCTAATGTACTGACTTTACTTTAATGCATATTTAACCCTGTCAACAGTGTGTGGAAAAGGGTTTGAAATGAGGTCAGTGTGTGACAGCTGTTTGACACGAGGTCATTAGATTAATAAAACTTTGTCATTTCTTTGCATTGTTTGAACACATAAAACATGGCCCAATCTTTAAATTAAATTTTGGCAACACTCTATTTATTTGAAGGGTTGTGCATAAAACTGGCATTACATGTTTATAAACATGACTTAACATTGTCATGAAGATGAAGGAGAGTTCATGAATGGTTATGGCTGGTGTCATGAAGTGTCAGTCAGTAAATATTGACGCTTATAATGCAAAGTTGACCATTTTGATGGACTTTTATTACAAGCTGTAATGCACCTTTGCATTAAAAGTTATTTACTGAATGACACTTCATGACAACAGTCATAAACATTCATAAAGACTCCTTCATGTTCATAACAAGTAGCTCAGAAACACTGAGTTCCTTTAAATCTAGACTAAAAACTCAGCCGTTTAGACTTGTTTTTGAAACCTAATCATGAAACATTAATCAATAATCTGATGTGCAAAATGTAATGTTGTTGTCTGTGTGTTCTATGACTGTATTTTTGCATTGATATGACATAAAAGACTTTAAAATGCCTTGTTGCTGAAAGGAACTGTACAAATAAAGTCTGATTGATTGATGGATGTGTTATGCCATGTTCATGACAGTGCCATGTCAGTCTTATGCACACCCTGTCAAATAACCTTTTATATCAAATTACTTTTTTTGCCTTTTAATTAAGCAAACCAATTATTGAAATATTGTTTTCTGGAGAAGTCACAGAAGGGAAGATGTCTGTCTTATTGCAAATGTTTATCCTCAGCAAATGGACGATGCTGTGTATACATTTGAACAAATCCTCCACCAAAGTCTGGAATCTCTGGGTACTGAGGATCTGTGTAACACCATCCAGCGGTGTCAGGACAGGGTTATAAAGGTACAGCCCACACACGCACGCCTACACACACCTGTACACACAGGTGATGAAACCATGCTCTTCTGGTGCTGTCTACACAGCACCAGAAGAGAGTACATTTATCTTTTGCAATCTTAGACACTCAAAGTACAAAACATATATTTAAGGGCCAAAAAGGTGAATTTTGTATGATATTTCCCCTTTAAGTATCACTTATTGCCAAACACTCTGAACTTACTCTTTGAGGTTAATAAGGAATACCCCTGATGGAACATTTAGCGTTTTCTAGTTTCTTCTGTGCTTGTTTCTTCAGAAATTTGACTATGACAGCAGTACAGTGAGAAAGCGTTTCTTCCGCGAGGCCCTCCTCCAGATCTTCATCCCCTACATGCTGAAGCAGCTCACCCCATCCTGTGCTTCAGTAAGTCTATTACCTTTTCTTGAGCAGAGGACACGATGATGGTGTGTTTTGAAAAGATGGCCAATGTTTAGTAATTGTAACTTTAGATATGAAGACGTTCTGACATTTCTTGTTGTGAACGCCAGGAGCTTCCCCGCTTCCAGGAGCTGATCTTTGAGGACTTTTCCCTGTTCATCCTGGTGGAGAACATCTTTGAAGAAGTGGTCCTGCACTCAGTCATGAAGGACATCATGATGGGTCAGTCTTCTAATGTTTTTTTATTCTGTTTTTTTGGATTTAAATTATTTTAAATGCAATATAAATTTATATTGTTTTCATATTGCTCACACCAGGTACAGATTGTAATGGCATAAAGGAAGGAAAGTCTTCCTCATATGGTCACATTTGTTGTTTTTGTCATACATATTTGGATGTGGAAGGACACCATAGTGGTCATAACACTGTCAGAGGTGGATAGAGTAGCCAAAATATTTTACTCAAGTAAGGGAAACATTACTTCAACATATTTTTACTCAAATAAAAGTAATAAATAACCATCCAAAAAAATTTACTCGATGAGTAAAAAGTATTTGATGCTACTTGAGTACCACGAAACTCATCAAAACATTTGATTTAAATTTTTTAAATATTATCAAACAAAAATATAAAATTATGTGCAAAGTTTAGTATTTTAAAATGACAAAAAATACAAATGAATAATAAATACTCAAAAACAAATTGAGCCACATAAAACACTTTTCTAAGTATATATTTTTTAATATAAAACACATTAAGCTAATACATATGTCATGTTACATGTGTGTTAGAACAAGGTAAAGTACTTCCAGTGATATTTACTGTATCTTTTTGTGTCTGGTGCATTCTCAGTTTGTTGTTCATTTAGTGAAGTTGCTGACAGTGTGGAGACGGAATTTTTATTTTAGTAAGAGTGATTCTTCATAACAATATTATTAAAGTAACATTTAGAAGGGCAGTATTGTAAAACTACTCCTAAAATGTACATTTAAAATTTTATAAAATAGCAAAAATAATAATACATTTTCAGATTTTATTGTTTATACATCTAAAATAAATTCCTATATATGTAAATGCATATTTAGTTGAAGACAGAGCTGTTAGATAAATTGACAAGGTGCATGGCCCCCGTAAGACAAGCTGTCAGCTGAAAACATGAAACCGGATAACTTCAGGAAAGCTTATTCAATCAATCAATCAATCAATCAAACTTTATTTGTATAGCACATTTCAGCAGCAAGGCATTTCAAAGTGCTTTACATCAAATCAAACACAAAATACAATGCAACATAGAATCAACAATAAAAACACAACATCAATAAATTTGCAATTGATTACGTTTCGAATACAACTCTAAACAGGTGGGTTTTTAGTTGAGATTTAAAGGAAGTCAGTGTTTCAGCTGTTTTACAGTTTTCTGGAAGTTTGTTCCAGATTTTTGGTGCATAGATGCTGAATGCTGTTTCTCCTCGTTTGGTTCTGGTTCTGGGGATGCAGAGCAGACCAGAACCAGAAGACCTGAGAGTTCTGGAAGGTTGATACAACAGCAGCAGATCTTTAAATTATTAAATTAAATTATTTATTCAACTCAGTACTCTTCAAAACATGTTGGCTGTTTTATTTTATAAAATGCCATTTGGTTATAAAGTTGCTAAGAAAGCCCAGGCTGTTGATTCCATACAGTGGAAAGGAATAACTTCATTTTAGAGCTTGGGTTCATAGCTTTTATAAAGAAATATGTTTTTACCTGTTTGTTAAAGCTGTCACTATGCCATGACAGTATAGCATCAGACAGATAATCTGTATTTAAAAAATCAGATGGAAGGCCTTATAACTTTTAACATGGCTTCTTGGAGAACTCATTATGTGAAAGACTAACAGGGTTCATTACATAAACTATACACATTGTTGTTCAGAAGCTATGGTCCAAAAATAGGCACTGGAGATCTGGTCTGTATAGTGGCTTCACCATCTGCTTGTAATCTTCCGATTACAAGACAACTAGTCTACCTCCTGAGCCACAGTTGCCCCAGAGATTTACAAAGCAGAAAATAGCTTTACAACTATTTTCTGGTCATGTTTATTTAGCTCAGCTTGTAGATGCTCATCCTCAACTTGTTGTTGCTTTGTTTTCTAGCTGTGAAGGAGGCAGCAGTCCAGAGGAGACACAACCTGTACAGGGACAGTATTGTCCTTAGCAACAGTGACCCCAGTCTCCATCTGTTGGGAGAAAGCCCATCCATTGACTGGGCAGAGAAGTATGGAGGAAAGCAGGAGGAAGGAGAAGAATTGGAGGAAGTTTCTGAGGGTGTTCGTGAATCCTCAGAGTCCCAGAGGATAAGAAGGGCAAAGCAGGTTGTGTCAATGATCCAAGTGGAAGGCTCCAGTGAGTTGTTGTTCAGGGATGCACCGACCATTGATGTGATCCTAGAGGAGAACGATGGAACTGATGAGGAGAAAGAAGATGGTGAAGCTACCGTACAGACCAGATCTCCAGTGCCCAAAGTGACCGAGAGCCAACTTGACTCCACCAATGGTTCAGCCTTAAAGAAAGAAGAAGCTAACCCAGAAGAACTGAATAAAGAAAAGGACCCAGTGAAGGTTGATTCAGCTGTGGAAGATGCATCAGGTAATCTAGAGAAGGAACAGGGAGAAAACCTCCAGGCTGTGGTCAAAGAGGAGCCATCTGCAGACAAGCAGTCAGAGGAGATGCAAGAATCTTCACCGTGTTCTGAGGAAATATTGTCTGATGGTACAAAAACAACTCCAGAAAATCCTTCAGACTTGTCCAATGGTTTTGTTTTAGAGGTAGAGAAAGCCAACCCAAAGGATCTATTTAAAGAAAATGCTTCATTGTCCAACTATGCTGCAGATAATGCCTCAGACTTAAGTGAGGAGCTTAAAGAGGTTAGCAAAGCAGTGGCAGAAGAGAAAGCACTCCAGAAGTCAGAAGAACGTCTACAACTTCCACCTCCTTCAGAGGAAACAGCATCTGAGGCTACACACACAACTCCTGAGAAGCCTTCAGAAATGTCCGATAGTTCAGACTCGAAGGAAGACAAGTCAAAAGCAGTTGAACCATGTGACCAAGATGTCCCACCGCAGGCTGAACAAGCTGCAGATGGGGCTTCTGTTAATATACAGGGAGAGGAGAAGAAAGAACACCACCAACCAGTGTCAGAGGAGCTGCCACATCTCAACCAGGAGGAGACGGATAAGACAGTGCCAGTGTCAACACAACTTGAGGAAACTAGAGAATCGATTCCAGAAAACCCTGTACTCCAACATAATGACAATGGCTTCCAGTCTCCCACCACAAAGGTGGAGGAGCAGGGAGAGGTGATTTCCACATCTGTCCCTCAGGCCCCAGAGTAACTCTTTGTAGGAAAGGAGGAAAACGTAGCTGAAGCAGGGCATGCAGCTTGGAACTCTGTGAATAAAAATTAAAATAATTTCCACATGGAGCTCTCAAACTGAACCCTGCTCTGTTTTAGCAGTAAAGGTCATGCTAATGTAACTGCACAAGTTTTCACAGCAGCAATCACTAAGCAGCCTGTTTTCACCAAGCATGTCCGAGTCAACCACTGTTTTCCCAACTTTTTATTCACCTTTTTTACTACACATAACACACTTTTATTTTCTCTTTAACTACAAATATGAGCACAGTGGATGATAATGGTGACAAACACAGACCAGTTGCTTGAACACTCTTGTTAAGGTACCTTTTTTGAAAAGCCTGTTCATTTAGCTTTTCGGTTTGTTCTAACAAACTGTTGTGGCTTTTAGAAATCTACAACAGTTAGTATTTCTTTTAGTCAGTTGATCTGATGTATGCAAGTGTCTGTGTTCGTCAAGAATCAGCGAGATGATGAGCTCAGACCAAGTAAGAAAAACCCAGAGTACAGTTGAATCAAACCACTTCTATCAGTCAGTAGATGACAGATTCTTGAGCAGAACAAAGACAGGTATTCAACACTACTTCTATGGGTTTCTGTCCTTACAACCCTGTGCAAATTATGTATAAAACTTTGTATGGAACAGAGAACCACCTAACTGTCACTTTTACAAATATATATTTTTTAATCATTTCATGATTGTTTACTGATTTCTTCTCTTTCTGTTATTTATTTTTCAGTCTTATTTTTTTTCTTTTTTTTTTGATTGGAGTATATTTTATGCAATTATCTCTTGTGTGAATCAAGTCAAGCTGTTATTGAAATTAAACCATTATTCATTAAATGAAAACAGTGTTTCTCGACCTTTATTGGCCCCTATTAATTATACAAGTCCCTTACTGCCCCCCATCAAAGAAGATGCAGACTACTTCCACTGAATATTGTTTTATGATTAATATGACTATCATTATTCATGGTTTCCTCCAGAAAACCAGAAAAATCAGTCATCCTGCGCCCTTCTGTGTTTCTGAGTTAAAAAATGTTGGAAATTTTGAAATTTTCTGTCAAATTCACAATACTTCAAAATAATTGTCTATTTTGTGTTGGTCTATTACATAAAATTCTAAAAAGATATAGTAGTGGTTAAAATCCTTAAAGGTTTTGCCATATAAATACTTCAACTTCCTCTTCTCTTATAGGAAGTGCATAAATGTTAGTGAAGCTCAGTTAGTAGTAAACAGATTTACCTTGCTCTAATCCATCTATCACATGAAATGCATTTCTGAAGTTTGGCAATAGTCTTCAGTGATGTTCGTGAAATTTCTGCAGACCTATAGGACACCTTGTATTTTTGGCAGGACTGTTTATCTCCTGGGCTAGAATCTCTTCACCAGCACCCTCAGTGGCTGCATGGTGCTGACCAACAAGAAATCCATTATGGATTCTTTCAAACATAAAACCTTATGTACGAAGTCAGTGCAGAATTTTTAACCTTGTTGTTGAAACTGAAACCAAACTGCAGATAAGGAAGGCAATCCAGAAATGATACAAAAACTGTTGCCAACTAAACAGAACAACAAGCCTCTCATAAGCAGGCAAGTTGTGCCTTGATCCTTGATTCTTTGATCATGGATCAAAGACAAGGATCCTTGGCCAGTTGGCCACAATTTTTGCCAACTGCTTTGTCATTAAAATGCACTCACTGATTTTCTTGTACTAGTTCAAGAATCTCTTGTTAGTAAGACTTTTTGCAAACTGGTGACATTTGTTTTGATTCTGACCAAAGGTTTGACTTATCAGTCAAAATGTAACATGTTCAAAAGTTCCAGCTAGGGAAGTTTGATTGAACTACCAGACTGAACTAGTCAACAACTATGCCCACCTACCAATACACTAAAACACTATTAATCCAAATGGTTGAAAGTCATTGAAATCTTAGCGGACGGTAAATCTAGCACAGCATATAGGGCATTTGCATGATAAAGCCCTACTTGTGCTTTCTGAGTCTGTTCACTAATTAACTAGTACAGCTAAAAGATGCTTAGTAGTGTAACAGTGCTTTGAGGCTAAATGTTACCTACCAATGTCTTAAATACATGCATCTTATGTCTTCTATGAAGAAAAAAAAGACTGAAGTTGTAAAGACTTTTTTTTCTTCTATGAAGAAAAAAAACATTTTTTCAGTACTTTAGTATTCACTGGCCTCCTGTAACTTTAGGACAAAAAACCTCTGCTCATCAGAGTAATGTTTAAAAACAACCAATGCAGAAATGTTTAACTGCTTTTAATTCTTATTCAGAATTTACTTTCTACTACCATTTTAGATATGTTAAATTCAGTACACTAAATTGAACATATCAATTTAGTGATATATAAATTGATGTGTTTTTTTAGCTACTTTGACATTTTATAAAAACTGGTCTATATTTGCCATTGTTTATCATGAAGAGAATGGGTGGACTGCTAATGTTTATAGAAGTTATTTGTGGCTAAAAAGCACAAAAACCATCATTAGACTTAAAGAAATCCCCTGTCTTAAACATCATAAAAAATAAAGAATACACTGCTGAGTGCTGTAATAACAGCTGTAATAACAGTGCTCAGCAATGTATCTTTGTCAGAAAATATTCATTGAACTTCAGAAACAGAAAGCTGTAAAAAAAAAAAAAAAAACCCTAGTTAGTCCCAAATTTTATGAAAAAAGTTATATAAGAATCCCACAAAATTCTGGGACAAAAAGTGTTACAGACAGACAAAAGAAAGACCAACCTGGATCAGAGTGGTGGACAGATGACAGTGTGGGGACATTAAAAAAAAGTCTAAAGTCTAAAGTAGAGGAGATCATCTGCTGAATATGGTGATAAAACTTGAGTTGGTGTTGGTCAGAAGTGCCAATGCCCTCGTTTCTGTCAGACTGCCTCAGGGCAGCCGTAGCTGCAAATCAGTAGCTTTCCGTCATCAGCTTGTGAATGTGCCCTTTGAAATTCCCATTTGAGATTTAAAGGGCATTATAAATACAGCTTCTTCCAAACACAGTTTTTTTTGTTTGTTTGTTTTTTTTTGTCAAACTGGGACATAAACATAACCTGAACAAAAACTGCTGGGTTTATAACCCAGTGTTTCCCAAAGATTGTCTTCTGGGCCCCCCCAGTGTTTCCCAAAGATTTTCTGGGCCCCTCTATGGATTACAACAAAATCCCCTCCAAAAAAGAAAAGAAATCAACTGGGCACACACATCATTCAACCAGACATAAACCTATGCACATATTTTGTTTTCAAATTCCACTGAAGTTTATTTCACACTTCAGGCTGCAACAAAACACACAACAAACCATCTTTACAGTGAAACACTTTTGTGTAACTGTGTTTTAGGGGGGGCTTTCATTCATCCATACCACTTCTCTCACCCCCTCTGCAATGGCACTGCAACCCTCCACAGGGCATGCCCCACACTCTGGGAACCACTGATCTAACACAACACTGCTCTGGCCCATTTCTAAGACACAATACAAACAGCAAACTTTATTCTTGACAATTCATGTTTTATTAATAAAACTGCTGAATGATGATTTCTTTTCCAGCCTGATTTCTTTTTTCTTTTTTTTTTTTTAAACATTTTTATTAGTTTTGCGTTTTCACAAACAGAAAAAATAAAAAAAATGTACACTGTGCAGCCAGTCACCTTACATGAGTATGGGACACGGAACAAAAACAAAAACAACAAAAGAAAACAAACAAACATAAAGAGCAAATAAAAAATAAGATAAAATAAATAAAATAAAAGGAAGCCGCCGTACAATGTCACATTCAAGTTAAAACATGTCTTCAGTGGTCGCCAAACATTAACAGACATATTTAAAGCCTGATATCAACACAATCATAACTAGCCGGGTGATCAAAGAAAGAAGAAAGACGCATAGTAATACCAAAGGAGGATGTTCATTAGTTAAGACCTGGTGAGACCTCCAGCCTGATTTCTGATTGCTACTTTTTCCATTTCTCAGAAATGAGGAGTTTATAGACAAAGCATGAACTCTGTCCTCTAACAGGCTAACAGGATTAATACTGTGGGTAGTGTTTTCCCTCCTCCGCTTACTTTTAGTTTCACATCCCATTTCTGTAAAACGCTCTAGGGTCGACAACAAACATTTTGGTGTTTGGAATGTGGAGTGGAGCCAGATCTGTGCTAACATTGAAAAGGTTATTTTCTTTATAGTTGTGTTTTTTCTAAATATAAAACCATCATCATGTATAAGTACCTTTGCATTTATTATAAACCTGAGTAGAAGTCAACCACACATGTTCATTTTCGTCACATCCTCTGTAGAAAGTCCTGTTTTATTTTGTGATCTGCATAAACAACAAAATGTGACTTTGGGTGACTGTATTCTCCAGCTCACTGTTTTTTTTAACCATACAATTTATTTGGACATAAGTACAACGAAGCAATACAGTACTTTGACATGACAGCTTTTTGAACATGCAGTTTAAATTTTGTTGTGCAAAGATAAAAAGTTATTGACAATAACTTTTTATGTGTGTCGTGGATGACTAAACCTTCCCGTGTGGAAACTAATTACGGTAATGCATCTTTGGAGAAACTTTATTTTTGTGGTGTTTCATTTGCTTCATAGCTGCAGCTGCTGCTCCCTCAACAGCTTGTACTAATGATGCAAAAAAGTTTAAGCTGATCTCAAATCTCAGCAGGTTTGTAAAGTATTATTAATCTCAATGATTTAGTGATTTATGAGCTAAAGGTTTTAGACAGTCTTTGCTTTGTTGGTAAATTGTATGTATAACCAAAGAGTCATTGTGCAAGCAAAAGAGATTCACATCAGAGTTTGAAAGTAAGGTACAGTTCTTGGAAACAGACTTTGTAAATGAAAAAGGAAGAGGCAAAGAAAGTGAAACCCAAAGAGGAAAGTGAGTCTGTTGCATCACGTTGTACAGTGGTGCTCGTTGTGGCCCTGGCTCTATAAAAACAGGACTGCTTGCTGCATCAGAGCATAAGCAGCTCAAACTGAAGACAGACACTGAGGCTGACCCTGAAGCTACTAGACCTACAAGATGAAGTCTGCTGTGATTGGATTCGTGGCCTGCCTGTTTCTCCTCTATGCTCAAGGTACTTGAAGTTTTCTTAGAATAACTGAGTAAGTGTGTGTGGGGAAAAGGATAGCTTGCATGTATGAAACGTTACACTTTTGGGCTCCTTGTTATTCTGACTGACAGAAAATCAATATGTAATGAGACCATGCTTCTTCCTTTCTTCCACAGCTCAGCCAGCCAACAGATCCAATAAATGCAAGTGTTCCAGCAGCCTCCTGAACAGGGTCCGACTGCAGAGCATCCGCACAGAGCCTGTCGTTTACTACCCAAGCACCTTCTGCCCCCGCACTGAGATCATGTAAGTTCTATTTTACTTTCTGAGCGATGCAAAGCTCAGGTAACCACTCTGCACTGTTCATACCTGATGTAGGTCCTTTGTTGTGTTTTTCCTTCCTCTAGTGTTACACTGGCAAACAAGGAAAAGTGTGTGGATCCAAAGTCACGAATTGGACAGTTTATCTTGAATCTGAAGAACAGGTAAGATCAAACGTAATGCTCCATCTCTGAGGAGTTTCTGTGAAATCAATCAATGGGAAGTGTTTCAGAAATCTGCTGTGTCATCCTAACAGTCTGGTCTTTGTTTCAGGTCCAGAAAAACTGGAGCTGTGTACACAACGACAGTTTCAGCTCACTCTTCCACTTCAGGCTCAACACAGCAGGCGACACTCAGACTGTAGAACTCAGTTCTGAAAGCTGAAGGTGCCGAGCACCAACTCTGCTTTTCTGTTTCACAATAACATCACTCTAAATGCAGCAAGTGTAGAAAATACCAATGATCATGATGGCCAGTTTTTTTTTACCTTCTGTATACTGTATTATTCCTTGTTAAAAAGTTTTTATATACTTTGCATATAAAGATACAACTGTACAGTTTTTATATACTCTACAGCTTTTAGAAATTAGTTTTCTACTATGGGAAATAAAAACAACCTCATAGTTTTTGTGTCAACTCTTTTTGCACTCATGTTGAATGTGTTTTCAGCTGGAGTGGAACTGAGCTGCAAAGGCCTCCAACACTACTTGCAGCTTTAATTGAAATGTTATCTTTGTTAAAAAGTGACAGAGAGCAGAATGTCACACTGAGATCAAACTTAATGATCTACTTGCTGAGCCATTCGAGGTCCAGAGAACATGCAGTAACAGCACAAGACATACTTTGCACGCACTGTTTATACACATTAGCCACTGTACGTACTGGTTTCTTGAGTTTTATGTTTAAAAATTGACTTGTAAAAGCATTCTTGAATTTATTTTGTAATTATTTGTATTATTTTTGGATTTCAGTCTTTAAAATATCAAAATGTACAAATAAATATATTTTCCTGTCTGTCTGGATCCATAATTTTCAAATATTAATCATGATCAGTTACACAGTAATTGACAGATGCGACAGTCTGTCAGTAGATGGCGCTGGATCAGTAAACTTCTTTAGATCCAGAATGAGAAACGAACTCCTTCCCAGGTTCATGGTTTCTTTTTAAAAGGCAACTGTTGAAGTCCTGACATTATCTTAGCACACCTGAATACCACAGCTGTAACCTGACAAAACTGCAGCATTTGTAAAATAGTTCATGAATCTTAATGCTGATTAATAAAAAAAAAATGTATTACTTTCCTTCTTTTTCAATAGCAGTATCAAGTACAGTCTTATCTTTGGCTAAATAAATATTGACACATTTATTTTTTGCTGTTTCTGCCATTTTTCCCCATAGTTTCTTGGAAACGCATCTGCTAGAGGAAAAACGAGAACAGAAAGTAAGAGAAACGCAGTGAAAAGCAAAACAGTTGTGTATAATCTTCTTATGGCTCTGACACTTTTACCACGTGATAATAAAAACAACCTGGTGTTATTTTGGATTAAAATAAAAAGTAGAACAAAGCAACGTCAGCTAACTATTTCAACACGAGCTTCTGAAATTCCTTCAAAATTTTAATTACATGTTGATGGAAGGAGACTGAAATGTTTTTTTCACAAGTCCCCTTAGTATCTTTATAGGAGCAGAATGTATTTTATCTTAATCAACTGACTGCTTTGCTCTGTTTGCAAGGAAGAGCTAAATGATTTTATCAGATATGAGAGATAAGGGGAAATATAACAAAGATCTTTCATATAGTTTTGGATAAATGACACTGTAGGATTGATATCGCTGTCTCTTTATAATACATGCCCATCTTTAGGCATGTATTGTAAAGTTGACTGACAATGAAATTCTTTAAAATCCCTGGTAAATGGACAAAATCACTTGTAAGGGTAAAAAATTGATTTTTAATTAACTTAACCGAGTTTCTTTTAATTCTTTTACACCATTCTACTCCCAGTCAGGCAGTGTCAGAGAGAATGAAGTTCTGGTGAAACTGATGAACATCTTGTTTGGAGTCTTTTATTTAGTCATTAGTGAATACAAAACTGCAAAACCAACCATGTCAGTAATCCACAGTGGAGGAGAGTACAATGAGATTCTGACATCAAATCCAGCTGAATGTGGTTAAGAACCATTTCTAAAAATCATTCACATTTTTCATAAAGGAATCATCAAACAGGAGTAAATATTATAATACCAACAGTCTCAGAACACAGTTTGGAGTCTGCTTTTATAAGTCAGCCATCTTTTACACATTGGTTAAAATAGTTTAGCATTCCTCACAACTGTTGCCCCTTTCAAGTCATAATTTCAATCTGTATTCTAGCAGCTCTGCCTGGCCAGATTAACAGAGAGGTTAGGAGACAAGCTGTGCTGTTGATATTGCTCCACCACAGCTACACCTATGATCTGACTCAGCATACTGTCACAATGGTGATGTGACAGTATGCCACGCCCCTTTGGTTCAGACTCCACTGAAAGCATTTATTGATCCATGATCCTGCCAGCTTGACCAGCTGATCTGTGACTGGGGAGGGGAGTTGTGATTATTACAAAACTCTGACCTGAAAGAGGTTCCAACTGATCTATGTGGCACATGAGACTTTTAGTTTACTCACCTCCAAAACATACAAATCTGACAAGAAATAGCCCTCTACAATAACAACACCAGCAGAACAGATAAAGTAGATGAAGTCTGACAAGCATTCAGATTAAAAAAGTAACAGTCTCACTGTCACAGATATGACAAAACCTTGGCAAAATAAAACTTTCTAAACTGTAACTTAATCTCCTCTAAATAAATTAATATATTAAATCTGATAAAGTTAGCTGACGGTTATGTAGGTTAAATGTATATGTGTTGTATGAGTGCAGCTGCAGGCCCAACATGCCTGTGTGGGCCTGTCCCAGCAGGAAATCTGCTAATTCTGCCAGTTTTGCAAACAGCAGCAAACTGAAATACCGATCCAGTCTAAGCATGTCGGCTTTGGACCAACCATTAGCTGCTGGCATCACATTCCTTTAAGAGAAATCACATGAACACACACATGCATGCATCCTCTGACATGCTCAGATTGAACAAATGGGACTTCCTGTTTGGAAAGTCCCTGAAGAGAGTGTGATGTGTGTGAACTGGACCGCTCAGCCCTCCAGTGAGAGTGCACAGGACATTCAGAGGATAGAGTGCTGCTTCCCGTCTGACTCCAGTGAGTCAGACGGGAAGCAGCACTGATATGTTGGTAACATATCTGTGCCAACAGTTAATGCCTGTTGGCACAATTATTAAGAACCTGTTGGCACTCTGGTTTGCCAACAGGTACTAATCACATCATCACCAGATCTGGCCAGAGCAGATCGGGTAAGGACCTGAAGGACTCCAGCAGAGTGCTGTTTAACACCAGCAGACCCTGCATCCAGAACCAACCAGGCCAAAGTGGTTTCTTTGGCCCAGTTAGTTTGGAACCTCTAGGCCAAATCTGGACCTGACGGCCGAGTCGGACTCTGAAGGTGGAGATGGGACCCAGCGGTGAGTCGGACCCTGAAGACTGAGTCTGACCCTAAAAGTTGGACCCTGACGGCCTAGTCAGGAGCCATCAGGCAAGTCGGACCATGAAGACCGAGTCAGTCTTCCTGGATTCGGCCTATGGGACAGACCCTGATGGCTGAGTCCCGATTCGGCCCTGGCAGCCAAGTCAGACCTTAAAGACCGAGTCAGGATCTGGCGGGCGAGTCAGAGCCTGACAGTTAAGTTGGGAGTGTGTTGGTCCCTATTGACCTGTCTGCAGTGGGTTGGCATGGTCTCCCTGTGCATACATGTTCTCACTGGGTACTCCAGGTTCCTCTCACTGTCTAAACACAAACCACTCTCAACTTTCTTCAGCCGTGTGTGTGTGTGTGCGTGTGAGTTTCTTCGTCTAAGTTGTACAATGACAAACTGATGACAAGTCATCTTTCAGGCTGGGGTGGGTTTTGGTTATCTGGGTTTGATTTATGGGATTATCACCACTATCCCTATACACAACACACAATACACACATCACCCAGCAAAGTTAACAACTGTGGCTCTCAAAAGTTTACACACTCTTGTTAAAAAGTTTAAATATCAAAATGAAACCATGATAAATTATTTCTAAACTTTTTACATCTTTAATGTAAATAAGGCCTCTATAATTCAACAGCAAATGTAATTTTGGTGGGGGCAGGGATGGGAGTGGGGGGAATATAAACCTTAAAAAAGGACAAATAACCTGGCATAAGTGGACACACGCTGATCTAATTCTTTTAACCCAACAGCATCATCCAGTCTCCGGTAGGAATCTCTACAGCAGCTGCATCGTCACTTAGCAATATTTACCTTGACAGCCTGGATCTGAACTCCGTCAGCCAATTTCAAAACATTGTGTCTGATAGTTTATACTTCAGTTGATCTGGATGGATGCTTGGACCTGGCAGCAGAGACCTGAAGGTTTTGGGTAAAGGTTGACTGTTAAATGGATCTGTCACCTTTTCAAAAATCCCTTTGCCATCTATAGAAAAGCAACCCCACAGTATGATGCTGCCACCTCTATGCTTCACTGGTGTTCCTTTGGTAATGCTCTCCATCCATAAAAAATTCAGAAGACAGTTGAAGTCACAACATACAGCTCCAGTAGTGAGCTGCAGGTAAATGATGCAAATGTCAGGACACTCCTGCTAGGACAGCTGAGCTGCATCAGGTTGATCAGAACATGTCTGTGTTGTTTGGTGGATCAAAAGGTGCACAAAACAAACATTTAGTTTAACATGGTGCACAATTACAACCAAGCTACTGAACATTTCTCCACCAACTGATGTATATTTACCATTGGACTGTACAGTATGTATGTCTCATTAGTGGTGGAAACCATAATTTTTTTATATATGTGTTGATGTAAATGTAAAACCCTGTCAATTCCACAGCAGTGTATATTTTGATATCCACAATAATTTCCACTTAGAGTGCACATAAATTCATATAACATAGGATTTGCATAATTTCTTGGGTAAAAAATCAAGTAATGTGCCAGTTTAGCACAGATAAAAGCTGTGGATATGTCAGAGGTGAGGATTCTGGGTTAGTCTGGCTGTCTGCAGAGGGCTGAATGTGTCCTGAGGCGAGCTGAATGGTTCCTTTCCTCTGGATGCAGCTGGGTTTATGTGTTAGCCAGCAGCTGGCCAGGCGGACGCAGGAACACCACCATCACTGTGATGTTATCACTGGACCCTGCCGCCTTGGCATCACCTACCAATCTCTCAGCAACTCTGTGTCCCACTCCATCTTCAGCGTGTTCCGGTGGACGACTCCCTCCAGTTTCAGAGTCATCAGCACCCCGGAGCGCCTCAGCAACCAGATCTGGGACCTCGGAAGGTTTGATGGCATCAAAGAAGCCATCACACGCTAGCAGCACATAGTCCTCGTCCCCTGACAGCTGGATGGTTGAAGAATCAGCGTCCCCAGACACATACGGCTTCTGGTCGAAGTCGCCTGGATTTAGGGATGTGAATGGGATTAGCAGCTCAGAGCAAACTCACAGCACATCAGGCAGACAGAAAAGCCCCTTCACTAAGGAAGCTTTCACTTGCTCACTTTGTTTCCCACACAGCCTCTTCAGGCTTCTTCAGCAATGAAAACTGGAGCAGTTCCAGCTCAGCAGTGCCACCTCCTGGTTATTATTAAAGTTTTTAGAATTAGTGCATCGTTTATAGTTTGAAGGTGTTGTGCACTCCACTTTAACACTTCAGTTTCTGTTTAATGCAGGGAAGTTATTTCTGTCTGAACTGCCCAAGTTCCCAATTGTTAAAGAGGAATACTTATAAAAATATACATAGTTTTACATCTTAAATATTAGATCTGTTGTTTATATCTCATATTAAGACTTGTCTCTAAATGGAAAGTTAAAGGAGAGTTCAGACTTTTTGCTTAGAGATTCTGTGATGTCATTATTAGCAACTGTTCTACCACTTGATGTAAAAAATGTCATTTTACTGCAAGCATGTTGGAAAGAAAATCCTTTTTCCGAGTGGTGAAAACCAACACATCATCTGTTTAATCTGACTTGACTTTTAAAACAACTCAAGCTGACAAATTTCAGATCTTTGTTAACAGAGATTAACAGTCTACAGTTTCACAGCAGAGCATTGCTGCAGTTGGTGCTGCATGTTAAGCGGCGTAATGTCTGTATTCTTGTGCGAAGCTAGGTTAGTTGAGGTTTCTGGCTGCATCAATTCACCAAATCAGATACAAGCTGTCAGCCAAAACTGAGTAAACTTTTGTGCCAGTGGTGCACCTACATCAAAAAAGTTTTGTTGCTGTACTTTTCTAGGTCTCATTTGAGGACTCATGAGTGGCTCATTCATCAAGATTTCTTATTATCTGTATGTTCAACAAATCACAAAAATCAGTGTGGAAAAAACAACCAATCAGAGCCAAGAGGAGGGTCTTAGCCTTGTCTACCTGTGTAACAACCTGTCCCTTTTTAAGGTTAAAGAAAGAATTTTACAGATCTGTAAAATCTGTTCATGAGATTCAAGCCTGCTTTTGTTTTCTATCTTTGGCAAGTTTTCAACCTGGTATTTGGGCCTGCTTGTTTAAAAAAGGCCTTCATTTCAGACATCAGTGTCCTCACTAACATGTAGCTGCAGAAGAACAGCAAGTTTTACCTACATAATAATTTTGATTCTTTTTATCACCTATCAAATAGAATTTGACTTTTAGATATAAGGTTCCTAATGAATAAAATTTTGCAACTACATAAAAATATTAAATATTGCAAAGGGTACATTTTCAACAATATAGTCACAACAATGGCGAAAGTTTTTTCTAAGTGTGCTAGTGTATTTTCTAAGTGCTATATTCATAGCTTTGCACAAGTCTGTGTTCTCCATTCTGATTGGTTGAGGATGTCTTACCGATGGCTCTGGAAACAGCATAGGTGCCATTAACTCGCCAGCAACCCATGAAGGTGATACAACCCCCAAGATCTTCTATTCTCTGTTTTTCATCCTGTAAAACAGAGAACAGAAATAACATGAAGATCGGACTCCTGCAGTAATGTGTCTGTATGCTGGTTCAAACTGTTTAACCTTTGATCCCAAACAGGTCAGAAAAAATAATGAGAAAATGTGGCCATTCAATGAGGCTTAGTGAGAATAAAGTCTTTATCTTATTCAGGAGCAAACACCTTATCAATAATCAAACTGTGTTTTCCTGATGATGAAAATACTAGACATTGCAACTTATTTTGTTTAATAAGATTACAGAGGAACAACCAATTTAATTTAACTATGATGTTTTGTTTTGAAAACGAGCTGGTATAATCTTTGTCAAGTTATGTCAACTCAAGTTTATTTGCATAGAGTATTTCAGCAACAAGGCAGTTTTAGGTTCTTTACATCATAAAAACACAAAATACAAAGTCATAGAACACACAGTCAAGTGCCATTGTTACAAATCAGATTGTTAATTCATACATAGAATAATCCATAGCATGCCATAATTGGTGGATGTTCCGATTAAATACTACATCATTATCAATATACATCGTCTGGGCACCATTCAGAACAATCTACACTGAGGAAGCCATCTTCTTTGTGTGCCTTCTGGTGTGAGGAGGCAGAGACAGATAAACTGGCCAGTTATCTGCTGACGTCCTCTCTGGTCTGACCCAACTGGTCGTTATTATCTAAACCACAGAGTCACAGTTGATTTTCTACACATTCCTGTCCTTTTAAACTACCACTTAGTTTAAAGTGCTAGTGGTAGTTTAAAGGGGTGCTGGACCATATTACAGACATCCAGGACCCACTTCTGAATGACAACTTTTCAACCTCAACACCTCAAAAAGGGATTTAATAACCAATATATTCATAAATCCAATAAATGTTGTTTAGATGTGGAACTACATGCTCTGTGTTTGTGTAGAAAACAGATGGCTCAGTGAAAATGTGAGAAGTTTTCACAATTAGAAGTAGCTGCTGTAACTACTATCACATTGTCATTGACTACGTAAGAGTACTAAATGACGGGAGAGTATTCTTTTAAGACAAGGAAGGAATTCAAAGACTTCTAAGGTCACTGTTGTTAGAAAGAGTGAAAAATAAAGCCCTAATTGTTTCAAACTTAAAACCTGACTGATTCAGTATTATTTAACTATATGACAACCAGAAACAGGCTGAGATAGTGTCAGTGACTGTGTCTCAGACATTATTGTGGGATCTGTCCCACATCCCATATTTGGAATATGAGCTCTCGCCTTCCTGTAGGAGATACATAATCCCAAAAAAACAAACTCCATTTTTTTTAAATTCTCTTTGGTATATCAAATTTTTTAATCAAAATTTGAAATAGTATGGAAGGTGTGCAGTAACCTGGGTAATGTGTTGTTGTTTTCAATCTGTGTGTGGTCTATGTTTTTAGCTGTTTATATGTATTGCATGTTATTGTTATTGTTTCTTTGGGCAGCAGCAACTATTCAGTGCACACCCTTGAGTCCATTATAAATTTCTCCTAGGGGACAAAAAAGTATATTCAATTCCATTCTATTATACCAGTGTCATTTGTTGTTGGCATAGCAGAAAACAAACCAGGAAGAATTAGTAGAACATGTACCTCTCTCTCTGGTTTGTGGGGGTCCATCAGTGTAACAACCTCTCCCTTTCTAACCAACATTGCCTGAGAGTCTCCGAGCCAAGCCACAGTTAACTGCTGACCGTGAATCAGCACGGCCACTCCTGTGCTCCCACTCCGCAGACGCTGTTGACACAAAACTCCACATATAGATTCATCTGAAGCATACAATGAGGTACATGGAAAAAAAACAACAGCTTGTAGAACATTACTATACCTCTCTCTTGGCTTTGCGTCTGAACATGTTGTCTGTGTTCTTAAAGGCAGTTTTAAAAGCCATGTCGGTGTTACTCTGCAGCGTCTCCTGTTTGCTCAGAGCAACATGGAGGTGAGTGGCAGCATAAACGGCAGCATCCACTCCCCCATGACCGTCAAACACAGCGTAGTAGGCCCGCTCCACTCCATCCTAGATCAGGATCACAGCCAGGCTGAGTGACAATGGAGAACACTGGCAAAGCAGTGTTTACGTTTCAGGGTGTTTACCTGAATGCCGAAGAGCTGGTTGAATTCAGCCAGCGCCACATGCTTGTCCTCCATCTTCCTCCTTGTGTTCTTGATAGCATGAACAGAACACTGAAAGCTGGGAGGAGGAAAAGAGGAGGGGAGCTTCTGGTTCCATCTGAGTGCTACACCTATCAGATGGTTCAGAAAGAGCCGCTGGACTGCTTCCGACTCGACTACTGGAAGTAGAGCAGAGCCAAAAATGAACATCTGAATAAATAGCATAGAACTGCAGCAAACAAATATATTAGTAATTGATTATTCCATCAATTATTATGTAGATTAATCGAGTAATCAGATAAAAAGTTTGACATTCTACAGATTTTTCATTTACCCAATCAAGTCTTTTCATACAGTATTAGAAATGCAGATAAACAAATAATCTTTTTTTTTTTAAATAAGAAAATAAACATTTTCCCACCTGAAATGAAAAAAAGAATAAAACATCATAAATTATTCACCCTTTGTGACAAGGGATGCATCTGCAGCTAAACGAATTCTTCCAATATTGACATGTGATGGCTCAGGATTTTCTGCTCAGTTTAACATCAACTCAACTCAGCTCTACTTACAGCGTTGGACTGATCTGGTCATTAATTACTGGTTCATAACTGGAAAGTAAAAGATGCCTAATAGGAGATAGTTTTCTTTTTTTATTGGGTGGTTTTGCATAGCACATATTTACATGCATTTAGAGTTTTTCATCTGAAAACCAAAATGTATATACCTTTTTGTGTAGTTTTAATTTACTTACTGTCCTGTGTATGCTGTTCTTTCACCAAGTGACATTCAATATAAGACTTTATATTACAGCCAGATAACAATCATTCTGACTAATAGCTTCTATCCTAAAATAATACCCCATTCTTATTTTTGCTACTTATAGCAGGCAACTAAAAAAACAACTTACAGATGACCTTTTCCTCATCTTCCAGGTTTGCTTGAGCTTCCTGTGAACAGTGAAATGGAGACAAGTCGTCCTTCAGAAGCTGGGCGACCGCTGCTTGGGAGAGGAGGACCCTGAGGCCTGAGGGAGCTCCACTGAATCACACAGACATACACATTCAGATCAAGTTCTGAACTTGGGCAACAAACAGCTGGGCAGATAGATGGACATAAACCCCAGAATAGAAATAGGTTTGTTCCAGAAAGATCTAGACTCTGAAGACGTTTCATCAATAAGAAGCAGTAGGTAAAGTCAACAGTGAAATAAGTCATCTATCACTCCTGGCCCTTTACAAAATGCCATATCTTCGAAAAGAAAAAAAGTTTAGGAAGCAGGAAGGTGGTGAAACAATGGTGTTTCTGTAGACAGGATATGAGCTCTTCCTGGCAGGGTAAAGTGGAAAACATGTGGGCATGTCAGAAAGCACATGAGCTTGTGATACATTTTCTATAATTTATAGAATTATTTTACTCATTGTTTTCAAACTAAGGACTAATCAGCTGCACCGTTGTCAACAAGCAGCACCTCTTCAGTGTGAAAAATTCTTATTCCTTAAAGGCGACTTAAAAGTTGGCTGCACTTCCACAAATGGAGGCAACATATGCTGCTGCTACCACAAGATGGCATTAAGACACCATCTTGTTTGGTGTTAGCCAATTTTTTCAAAGGACGGATTAGTGAGAGAGTCTACCAGCAAAGAAAACATTCAGGCTTAGGTAGTGCTGCTGGGTCATTCCGCTCAATACTGATCTCACCTGGCTTCATAAACTATCCTCAATAATCAAATCAATGAAAACTAAGGAACTCAACCAGAGTTTATTTATTGATTCACCAATCCAAAGACCAAATAACAAGGTAGGTTGGAATGATGGAATAAAAAAGAAAAACTAAAAATCATTTGAACCCATTAATTAAATTCCACAAGTATTCCTAAACATATTTATTTTTTTATCACTTTGTTTCTGCCACAATATTATTCATGTCAGCATTCAATAAAAGTTCTATGTATATGGCAATTTATGTAAATTAGGAAAAGATACTATTTAGAAATTTTTTTGCTATTTATAGGACAGCCAATAAGCAATTAAGAAAAGGTAACTTTATTCATGAAGTACCTTTTATACACAAGTAGGGTTAATCAATCATTATTCTATTGATCAGATTAAAAAAAAATTGGTACATTCTGCAGATTTATCAATTTCAATTTTCGAGTTTCGGGACAAAAACAGAGCAGTTTTTTCTTTATCATAATGAAAAATTTATACATTTTTGTACAGTTTTGGTTTAATTACAACTCTGAGTTCAGTAGTAATTAAAAGACCATTTGTTCATCCAGGCCTTCTGGTTGGGAAACACCAATGCAAGCTCTCTGAATAGTTTTGGTTCATCAAATGGAGAAACTGAAGACAACCAGAGATTTTCCATCTTCAAACCCTTCAACAGTCGAGGAACTCATAAACCGTCTGTCCAAGCTGATAACATAAAGCATGTTCTCTGCCAGCTCTGCTGATGGCAAATGTTTCTGAGGTTTTGGGAAGTTAACACCTGACTTTTTCCTTTGTGGGACAATAAAACCTATTTCAAATAAATCTATCAATCTAATCTCTAATCTCTCTATACCTTAAACCCACAATATCCAAAAAGGCAGCCAACATTTCAATATCAGACAGAAGTTAAATGTTAAAACAGACAGAACAGACCAGTTTTGTTGTATTCTGTTCAACCTTCTTGTTACCTGCTGAAAAGTCAGATTTTTTCTCAAAAAGGAAACTTTATATTCTGACTGTTTACATAGACTGTTTGTTTTTCTTTTAGAACTGCAGTGGCTTCCCCCTGCAGAGTTAACAGTGGATCATTAATGAGCAGTGCAGGGGAGAGCTGCTAAAGTATGTGAAGAATGCAACACACAGACATGTACACACAGGGCTGGTGGATAAAGGAGTTAGGTAAATAAAAAAAGCTCAGGGAATCTAACATTCTCTGTCTAACCAGGTGTGTGATGTGTAGGCTTCATGTCTGAAGTGTATTTAACAAACATTTAAAAATGAAAGCTAGCTTTTAAAGAAATGGAAAATGTCATTTTGAGAGATAAAGTTTTTTAAAAGGTCTTCATAACGTGGTGTGGTGTAGTGTCATAAGCATGGTGGATGAATGTTACAAGCAAGAGTAGATTTGGATGTGATTTCACTAGTATTGACATACGAGGCAAAGTCAGGAATTCAGAGTCTATATGAATGCTGACAAATACTTCAGAAAATGGGAGGTTTGTTCAAAAAACTTGGATAGTCCTCTTGAACCCATTCTTCAAGAGGAGTGTAAGGGGTTATGGTGCCTATTACCCACTATGAGTATGCAGGATGTGTGGTACACCCTGGATAGGACCCAGTGCAGCCCCTCTTAGAGACAGCAAGGCCAAATAAAGAAACACGACTTGTGCTTCTGTGCTTTGATCCCATCTTAACAATAAGACTCAGGTCCTCCCAGTGGCTTCCTACAGCAGCATGCATGCAAGCTCCAAAACTGCTATCTATCAGTTTATCTAACTATTATCCAACTATCTATTATCTGGTTATATATGATGTTGAAGGTAGCAAAGCTAAATTCCCCAGTTGGCATGCGTAACAAGTATTGAGGTCCAAGCCAAAAGAATGAATGAAGTGTATATCCATACCGAGCAGCCAGCAGTCTCTGGCCCAGCTCCAGGCTCTCTCCTTGCAGCTCCTCCAGTGAGACTCTCCGACTCAGGGAGCTGACCGGCAGAGGAGCGTCTTCTTTCAGAGCAGCAGGGAATTCCTCCACAAGCTTTTTCAGGAAGCACTGGGCCTCCTCCTCCATTCCAGCCGCTTGGGATCTCTGCAGAGCGCAATCTGATGAATAGCTGATAAAGAAAAATGACTTTACTGGACATGTTTAGGTCAAAGACGTGTAGACATGCTAAATATATGACAGTAAACGAGCAAATAGCCAAAGGTATGCTTCAGTTCAGTGACAATAGTAACTCCAAATGTAAGGATTTATTAATCACGTGTATGACTAAAAAAAATATTATAATTTTTACAAGTATAATTACACCATTATATAAGCAAGTACAGAGGTGGAAACATTGCTTTAATCATAGATTATGTACAAACTGAAATATGAATACAAAACAACCATATCTGTGTTAAAACCAATTTTGTGTAACGTAGAAAAAACATGGTTATTACTGTGATGTTACAAATTAATAACTTCACTAAAATGACCCAACAACATATATGTTGGTTAAACTGGTAAATCTATGTTATACACTCTAACAATAATTATCCAATTCAGGTTTTCCCAACTTTAAAATTGGAAATAAGTTGGGATGGGGAGCCGGTCCTGCATTTCCCATTAGAGCAGCAGGGCTGAGCTCAAATCCTTTGAACTTGATGTTTCTCTATTAGAGCTTAATTTCAGAAACCTCCGTTTCCTAGGAAGATTCTGTGAAATGACAAAAACTTGATAAACAACTTTCAAGCAGTTTTGTGGAGCAGATCAATTGACCGGGTGGTTCATATTGCTATTAAAAATGAATCGCAACCAAGTCGGTATGCAGGAAAAGGAAGTCGTGTTGCTTTTATTTATTTATTTTTGCTTTTAAACACACGCTTCCGTAAATAACCCAGCAGAGACCCAGCCAACACCTTTCAAAGTGAACATGATGCTCTCCCGTATCGGAAATCAGTTTTGAAAAACTTAAAGTGTCCTTAGAAAACAACAAAGGGCGTCCTTAAGTCCTCGCTGTGGTTATATGGTGAGACTGGCTTAAAAAGCGAACTAAAGATGGATAGGCTAAGTAACGGTATAGTTGAATCTGCCTTAGACAGAGAAGAAAGCTGGAGAAACTCGATGAGCGGAATACAGACACCTTATGATTCTTTAAACATATGATTGGTCATGTTCACCCAGAATTGTGTCGTCAGTAGATAACAACTCTAATGGGTGTAGAAATGCCCATTTTAACCCAAGAACAAAGTTGTGTTTTTGTCTTACCCTGAGATAGAAACAGTTCCTTTGTAGAATAGTGGTACAGAAACACGCCCTTCAGCTACACAGAGACGAGAGGAGCTTTATTTACCACGCTGCCTACTTCCACTATCCGCAGAGACGATGAAAACGTCTTAACTAAGCGAGTACTATCCATGGTGTTTACAGATCTGCAAAAAAGCTCGGCTTTACATTGGACCCTTCGTTCGAGAAGGACCTCGTTGCAGCAAACAGTAAGGGGTGGGGGAAGACCAATACCATATTTGGAAATGGGACCATTGCACTCCGGAAGTGAAGATGGCGCTATTTTCTATAATATCCGCTGCCTCCCGTTTTTATTTCTTTTGAAATCTGTTATATTTTTACCAATAGGAAGTGGCACAAGACAATTGTTGAGTGTTTTAACTTTTCCATCTCCCTGGTTGGTATGGGTACATGAGCTTCTACAGACTAACAGACAATTTTTTTATGAATACTTTCAATGGCAGGTAAAATAGCTGGTAAATAGTGGTGAAACCAAAAACAATTCTGTCTAAACTGTTTGCTGAAAGAGTGTAGAAGACCGCTAGGAATATTTTAGCAGATAGAATCCATAATGTTTTATGAGTTTGAACCTCTGAGTTCAAGAAGGCGTTATTGTGTCTCTCTGACAACTAAGAACATCAATATGATGTCATTTAGTCACAGTGTAAAAACCATTAACAAAACTACATGACAACATTTGGGACATGCAAAGTGTTGTCATGTTGCTTGTGGTAACCTGTTTTTGAGTTAGACAGTGCCATAACAACCTAACCTGTGCAAAGGAGAAAAGGACTGGCCCGTCCTTTCTCCACAGTTCTGGAGTCAGAAAGAAAAAGAGAGAAAGGCAGCAAATTCAAGCTGCATGAGGTTCAGCATGAAGTTTCACAGTCACTGATGATTTCATATGCTACTGTAGGTTCAGTATGTTAGAGCCACATGCTCTGTGCATCTGTAAAATGATAAACATACTGGACACATTGATCAATAAAGACGAAAATCTGCTGGCCATACTACTGGCAGCCAGTAAGATAGCCATCATGAGGAAATAGCTAAAACCAGAACCACCCACTACCAATGGATGAAATTGTTTACCAGATTTATGTTATGGAAAAGATTTCTTTTTTCCTCAAAGTTTTAAAAGGAAAATTTTGTAAGATTTGCAACAAATGGACTGAGTGTGTAAAACCAATTAGATCTGACTAAATTTGACTGTACTTGTGAATTATGTGCCCTGCCCTTTTATGTTCTTGTGTTTTTTTATTGTTCGAAGTGGTATAATCCCCATTTTTGTTACATTATGTTCATTTTTGTTATCGTTCACAACTAAAATTAGTAATAGTCTGTAAAAGAAAATACCAGAAAGGCAGTATTAGATAAGATCGCTTGGACTCTCTGCTTCTGTCCTCATGTACAACCTTAAATGGGCAAAGCTGTAATTAATGAATGTGATGGAAATCTGTCTAAATAAAATAATAATGATAATAACAAAAATTATTAATATAAAAGAAGACCTGAATGGGTCCTGAGTGCAAGTACTATGTAGTAGGATGGGATATTGGTGCATGTTTTGGTTTTAAAAATCTGTTCTTTATTGGTCTAATGTACTAATGCAGTTTTCCAAGACACTGAATATTAGGTTTTCATTGTCTCTAATTAAGAAAGATGCTGACCAATCACTTAAATCTAAAACAACATTTCAATATAATCTCAGTGCTAAACATTTCTAAAAACATATTTTGTTCAAAGAAGTTCCATGATTGATGAGGAATTTCTGAAACACTTCAAAGATGAGGGACTAGAATAACTCTGCACCATGTCAGATGGTTAAATAACCTGAATAACAGATTCAAAACATCAATTATCTATATTATTGAGCTCATCATTCAGCTCATTAATTTTTGAATAAATTGCTATTTATTCATCAACTTATCAATAAAAGTTTTACTAATTTAAAATGTTACTTTGTATATAGTTGTTTTTAACTAAAATGTGATTAATCATTTACAGACCCTGCAATTAACTCGATTAAGAATCTTCTTCAAATCTGACCACCAGGTCTAATCCATCATAATCGAAATGAACAAAAACAAACACTTGAAATATATCATTCTGTTAAATAAATGTGAATTTCACTCCACATCAATTGTTTAGCATTTTATTAACTAGTATATTGTTCTTTTTAATGTATATTTATGCTGTGACCTAGCTGTTTTTAAAACAACTTGTTCAATACAACAATAACGATACAGATGAATCTGACATGACTTCATTTGCAGAGCTAATTAATTTGCAGATATCTACTGAATGTTGACTGTCTTACTGATGAACACAATGTTTTAGAAGAGATAGTTCTCACTAATCACAGATGCCACATCTTTTTTTTGACTGAACAAAGATTTCCAGATGTCTGACTTCAACCCTGTGCTATTTCTTCCTGTGTGCGGGCTAAGGCACATATGCATGCGACAGTAATGTTCTCAAATTCTACAGAGTAACTGGGTAGAGGGAAGCAGGCTGAGTTTTTTCTCAGAACAGGCATTCTAAGGGTGACGGGGATGATCTCTAGTCCCAAGGCACTGTTGCAGCTCCCGCCAGAGTGGCTATCCTGGCACCTGGCCTCATAGATCACCTGAGGTTCTCGGTTTAAGTCAATTTTCTTTCTGTTGACAGAATAAAAACAAGGAGAGCATAAAATATTTTTTCATCCTATGAAAGTTCTTTGCCAGGTAACTTCAATTTGCATAAAAGCAGTCAGATGAGATCAGATACGTCTTATCTCTTATATTTTATTGTTATAGTTTAAGGCTTGAGGAACTAAAAATAATGAGTCAAATAATTACATTAATTACATTAATTAATTACAATAATTACAAAACACAAAAAATAATAATCTGCTCATCTTCTCACAGAAAACAAACTGTGTACTGTGGAGCATAAAATGTCACCAGACTCTAAGCAAATATTTTATTTTATTTTTTACTTCTGCTTTTCACCTCTCAGACTTCATTCTCTACCCTAATTTTTACAGTTCATGCTAGCAGCACCCACTCGTTTTGGTGTAAAAGTGTCATGTGCAAGGAAGTTAGGTTTACACAACTGGGGTAATGTTGCAAAAGGGAAGATAAGGAACAATATTAGAAAGAACTCATATTAACCTATTAGGTTTAAAGTGAAAGATTGCATTCGATCTAATCACTTACCATTAGTTGTTTTAAATTATTGTGTTTTGTAAACACAATGAAACCCGCTTGTGTTCAGCATAAAAACATAATTTAAAATAGTAATTTGAACAAACTTGCAAATAACTGTTTGTTTTACTGAAAAAAGTGAACAAACTATGACTGCTTGATCTTTTTTGTTTTTGTATAAAAACTGCCATGTTTGACTTTACTGTTCTTAAATCTGACTTTTTAAAATAAAGTTTAGTGGGTTAAATTTGCTAGATTTTTTAAAATTAATCCTTTGAAACATAAACATTTTTAATGTTTCAATTACTTAACTCAGTCATGTCAACTGGTTCCACTAAACTAGTTATTTAACTTGAACATGAGAATATGAAGCTCTATCAACAAAATCCAACAACTCAACAATGTTGAATAAATTGAACTAAAGTGGCATAAGTAGATTCGATTAGCATCTTGTAAATTTAACTTCACAGCATTAAACTGAACAAACTTAAGTCTGGATTTACTGAACTGAATCTATTTGTCTTTTCTTTAATGATTATGTTGAAAGTAAATGTGTAATACTCTTTAAATTGAATTAACTAGCTTTAGTGAAACCACTTGACATAACTTGGTTAAGCAAATTCAACATTTAATTTCTTAGAGTGAAAGGTGCTCAGCAAAATTATAAAAATTATGCAATATAATTTCTCATGTAAAACCAAGTAGTCCGTAGCTTTTAGTACAGACAGATGTAATATTTAATGCCTACCAAATAGGGAAGGGTTCCAAACTATTTGGAATTCATTGTTTCAAGGGCAGAAAAAACAGTTGCCAACTGCACTCAGATTCTTCAGACTTCAATAAACATCTTTAAATTTCTGGAGATCATAACTTCTTCCACAACTCAGCAAGACAATATACTATAAAAACACACTCACTGGTAAACCCAGGTTGCAAGGCTGCGTGTGTTGACATCTCCGGGAAGGTTAGTCATCTGGTTGTAGTAGTCTTTCAAGGTATAGGTGCACAATGTTTCTCCAACACACTGGTTGCTCAGTGGCATGGCCATACACTGGTGGAGGATCAGCAGGCACAGCAGGAAGATACGCAGCTGTTGCATACACACAACAACCAAGACTGTATGACTATATGAATTCCAAAGGAAGAAAAAAGTAACCACATCAAATTTCAACATGTGACAATTGAGTTAGGCTCCAGCACCCCTGTAGCACCAACAAAATGGCTTATTGACAAGTAACAAACCACGCCAGTATTTGATCTATGGCAAAAGATCTGTAAATATTGATCATGTCAGTGTTATTTCAAACTCATTTATAAACTGTATGTAATGCTGCCAAGTTCCATGCTCTAATCAACTGACTGGCAGAGAGGGCCAATCAGGCTATGGAGGATGCCTCTTACCCAGAGGCAATGGCTCCAACTCCTCATCTGGAAATGACAACCAAAATACTTTCACTTACACAGCAGTCTAAAAAAGGAGTTCAAAAACATTTCCATGTTTTCCTAGAACATTTTGCTCAGAATTTCTGAAAAAAAAAAAAAAAGCGGAAAAAACCCTCCATGTTACAGAACGCATTAAATTGCGAAGATTTGCTGTGGGGTTGCTATTTCCACATGTCTTAAGTACAATTTGTCTTAAAAGACAGAACATTTGAATTCATGTACATGAATTTACTTATCTATTAAGTTTTATTGGATAATAATGTGAAGTCATTATAATTACAATCCTAAAACAAATTTCTTACTTGAAAGTTTTCCATGATGTAAGCCGACTTCTGCTTTTTTCAGATCTTCATCAGTTGTTGGCTTTGTCCTTATGCCTGGCACCAGCTTGGAACCTGTGCCTGGAGCTTCCTCTATTTATATGCCATGATCTTCTCATTATTGCTCCAAATCTGATCAGATTGGTCAAAGTATTGATGACAACGAGTAGGCTGGACTTTACGTGTTCCAAAACTTAGGACAATATGTGAGGACATATTAGTCACCATTGTTGTTCTTTTTCTGTTATTAGCATTTAGCCTTGATGGTGTACTTTTATGCTAATAAAAAGTTATGGCAGCATATGCTGATGAGGCCATGCAACTGAGTGGAGTCCCCTTCATTCAACAGTATTTTGACCTCCTATCAAATGTTCATGTGTGAGTCAACAGATTTTCAGTTCTATATAGCTTCAATTTAATTTATAACGGACATGTACACATTCACACATAAATATACACACAAACACTACAGTCATGCCCAAAAATGGGATAGGAAACATTGCTTTTGAGGGTTTAGCTGATGTTTGTGTACAAGTTTGAATGGTGTCCTGCTGAATAGTGTTATTTTGAAAGTTTGAAAGTGGTTGCGCAGTGGAGCAGTTGGTAGGGAATCCTGGCTTGTCGTTTTGTATGGAGTTTACATCTTTGCCTTTTGCATGAGTTCTTTCTTGATACTGTAGCTTTATCCCATAGTCCAAGCTAATGATATTTGGTTAATTGGTTATCCTTAATTATCCTTAGGTGTGAGGGTTTATAGTTGCCTGACCTCCATGTGTTCCCCTGTGGTGGAGCAACCTGTACTGGGAATACAACACCGATTGCCCAATAACCATATGTGACAGGTAACGCAGCCTGACTGATGGTATTCTGATCCTAATAGTGGTTGAATTTGACCATAAGGTGATGGTCTTTGTTTCTCAATCTCGTTTTGGATAATTGATCATAGTCTTTCAGTGAGGTGATGATATAGGTCCCAAATGTTTCTGCTCTGAGCCTTGAGTCCATTTTCACCTTTGCCTTGTGTCACTGTGCAGAACACCACAATTAGTGATAGGTGGTACAAAGTAACACTTACTCTGTTATGTTTATTTGAGGAAATGCTTGCATTATGATTTTTTTATATTTACTTGAGTACATTTTTTTAAAGCAATGCTACTCTTATCGGAGAGTAGCATAACATTTGGTGAGGATTGGCTAATTTGCCCAATCCTCACCAAAATGTTGGGAAACATACTGATGATCAACCAACTGGCACTTGTTTTGTTATAAGAAGCCGAGTTTGGTATGATCATTTACACATGGAAAAACCGTGATTCAGCCCTCTGTCCATGAAGAGAAACAAACACACATGAACTGTGAAAGCAAAGTTGGGTTAAATGACCCTGAAAGGTAAAACTAAAGTGAAATAGAAAATAATTGATAAAACAGAAACACACAAAAATTTAAATTTCAACCCAAAGATCATTGTCATTTGTTTTTTCATTTCTCCTAAGAGTTTTTGCAGCACTAGTGGCTTGTATTTTTTCAACAGTAGGCAGACAGGAAAGAGGGGGAAGACATATGACAAGGGTCGTTGAACCCGCAATGTTCGCATCAAGGAACAGGGCCTCCAAATGTCGGGCATGCTAACCCCGTGCGCCACCAAAGCACGCCCCGACCATTGTCATTGTTGTCCAACTGGGTGACCCTTTCAAGAAACAGCAAAACACAACAATAACAATAAGTAAACTGACAAATAACATTTAGGCTTTGGTCGTACATGTACCCACTCCCACAGACTTACACAGATGTGGGCTGCGTACAAGATGTTTTGACACAAACATCAAATCTTTTTTCTCCATAATTTTGTTAATAGTAAAGAGGGTTAGATAATAAAAATATCCAAAAACTATTCTTATCTTTTTTTTACTTAGAGGAAAATTTCAAGGTACGCATAGTGCCACAGTAGTAGTAGCTGCAGGCACCCCTGTGTGGGCTCATCTGCAGAAACTGGACAAGTAAAGAGGAAGGCTATAGCAGTGGAAAAAAACACAAGAAAGAATTCCGTGGTTAATGACTTATGTGTCGAAACAACGTTACAAATCTCCATTTCACGTTTCTCTGTGGATGTCCGCAAATGTTGGCTTTCATATGACACTTTCGACTTCCTCTACCTGTCTGTTTATATGTAACACATGGCACTGAAAGTAAATGCAAGATGGAAACAGATGACAATGAAGCAAAATTTGCCAGGAGTACAAATAAATGTAGAAGTTTTAATAAAAACGATTTTCTATAAATATTTTAGAAAATGAAACAAAATCTATTAGAAATAAATTAATTAGACTTTGTTTTAAATACTAGGTTATTTAATGGTATTTAAAAGTATATGTATGTGTGCATGTATGCATGTATGCATGTGCATATACATATATGTGTTTGTGTGTGTGCGTGGGTGTGAATTTGCACAATGCACACCATTAAGGTGCATATTATTAAATTCGCTCTGTGTATCATTGATGAGCACACTTCAGTCCGGTAGGTGGCGGTAAAAGCACCTTAAGTTGGTTGCCATCCGCCAATAAAATACAAAGGAAGAAGGAAGTAAACGCAAATAAACAAGCTTTGCCTTTAGCAAGTGACTTCTATGCTGTATGACTGTACTTTATGAAAGGTTTAAATGATTTCTAGGCTGTGAGGTGTTCTTTCTTTACTGCCCCTGGCTAAGTAGTTTCGCCGAGTGCCTATTTCTTCCACAGTTATTTAACGGCCTCGACAGAATTTTGTTAGAGGAGCGGCTATTTTCTCATCATTCAGAATGAGAACTGTTCTGATGGTGGCAGAGAAACCTTCTTTGGCCCAGTCGATCGCCAAAATTCTCTCCAAAGGTAAATCGGAATTAATTCTTTATGTTTACACAGTCATATTTATTATTTTACAATATTAATAAAAAGTTTATATTTTGCACTTAGTAAAAAAAATAATTAGGTAAGTAATCAGGCTGATATTTTCAAACCTTTCTTTTTGTTATTTATGATGATTTTCTGTTTACAGTTGATGAAAACATAACACTAAGAATAAAATATTACATCATTAAACATATTTTTAAAACAAAAATGTGGACTCAATGAAAAAGATGTTTAATACCTGCTAGAAGGTTTTCATTTTCAAAAGGTATACTTTTAACCCGAGAAGCCTAATCGGAATGCTTATTCAAATTTATTGATTATGACTGGATATGCGGTTAAATAAATTTAACGTGATTTGCTGTATGCTTAAATGGTAAGCTGAACTGAAGAAAATATTAATTGTAACTAAACTAACTTCAAACATCTGTGGTCTGGAGGTCCATATATGCAAGTTTGGAATATAGTTCTATGGAATAATTTGTAAAAAAAAAAAAAAAAAAACTATACTTTTAATCGAAATATTTAGTATTAGCTAGGGTGCCATTTTTAAAGATATACAAATAAAAACCTAGCGGCAATAAACAATAATTTGGCTTATTTAGCCTTCTTCGCGAAGAAGCAAAATGGATTTATATTTTCACCATACTATTTCATTTATAAATATCAGTTAGCAAGCTAAATTATTAGTTTACCATCTAAGCATTTAGTTTTCAAGTTAAAGAGCTAGTTCCAGATTAAGCTAGCTAAATATTTATAATTTTTTAGCTTGAAACTCAATGAATGAAAGGCATGGTGAAAATATTTGAAAAATGAACCGTAAGGTTTTTCTCTTATGACAGGCTAAATAGCTCAAACTATTAATGTTAATTTTTGATTGTGTAACACTAACAGTTACAAACGGCACCCCATAGTGTTATACAATAAGTTCACAATTTCTAAATGGACTGTCATCAAATACGTTGGCTTGTGATTATGACAAATTCTATTTTAAAGAAAAGTTGGAGGGAAATCAGGTCCATCACTCCCTTTCTGATGACGTGTACTGAGAGACAAAGATATGTGTGTGTGATCAGTGTAATTTCCCCATAATAGTAGCGTTATATACCTGTTATATAGAACATTTACACACTTATTTTATTTAGTTTCAACATTCAGTCAGTCAGCATCCCATATCTTGGCATGGTACACATATCTCTTGTCTCCAGTCAGGTGATCCCTCAGGTTTTCTGTTGGATTTAATTTTGGACTCTCTGTGATGCTGAAAAATGAAATCCCTGCTCAGTTTTCTTGCAGTCAGCTGGAGGATTTGGGTCCGAATCGACTAGTATCTAGTAGAACCTTTCTTAATTTTGTCCGTCTAAAGTGTTGCAGTAACATTGTTTTGGAGTTTACTTCATGAGAAGTTGACCAGTGAGAACAACACAGAGCTGCTCACCAGTTGTACCAACCCTGTGTGGCAGATGGCAATTATTATTGAAAAACAAATGTCAACTGGATGAATCTGCTGCTGGAATAATCAGTCTGTCTCTGCTGTTGTGTTGTTCTTCTCTTTAAGGAAGCTGTACCAGTCGGAAAGGGCTCAATGGAGCATGCTCAGTGCATGAATACAACGGCAATTTTCAAAGCCAAACCGTCCGCTTTAAGATGACTTCTGTGTGTGGCCATGTGATGAGTCTGGACTTTATTGGTGGGTGTTCTCATATTGCTCTTTCTTCATCTTAGTCTTGATAGTATTTTGTTGCTTGAAGACCATAAATGTTATCTTCTTTAAAAAAAAGGACAAAAAATGTAAGTGGAATCATTTGACCTCTTTACTGAATATAAGTGCTCAGGCTACATCTCACAGTAAGGGAAGCAGACAATTAAAGGTTTATGATTTTGTTTCAGAATATTTATTTGAATAGAAAATTCTGTTTATTTTTTCTTTTGATTGTGTTTATTTTTTGTACTGAGTAAATTATGCTTTCCCCTGTTTTTTAAGTAACTCCTTTTGTAATCCAGTCACTTTGTTGATTCAGCAATTCTTCAGTCTTGACAGGGAGAAGATGGGAATTTACAGCATAATCTAGGTGAAGCAGATTATGTTCTAAAAAAAGAGCTTTCTTTTTTTATTAAATTATTTAAATTTATATTATGAATATTGGAGTTAAACTTGTAACTATGCAGTTTGTGATGCCTGCAGTTCATCTGCATTTTATTTTCCCTGCAAACTGACCTCTTGCAATGTAATTCAGAAATAGTGGAGAAATATATCTGTAGAGCTGCACAAAATATTACTCTGCAGTCATCTTTTCAACATCAATATATGAAATCTTACAATGCAAAGGACTGCTTTGATACACATTTTTTACATATTTTACGTGTAATTCATTTATTCTGTGCATATTAACAATATGTATTTTGCTAGTTGGATGAACCCTAACTGCCCTCTCTGCCCACAACTGATAAAAAGAGTCAGAAAGATGTTAGTTAAATGCCATTGATATTACTGTTACAATATTATTGCAATTATGTATCTCGGTGTCATGCCACCCGAGTTTAATTCTTCTTGTGAATTTCTTTGTGAATGGAGGAAGAAATAAGTTAATACTTCTTTCTCCTCCTTTTCATTAATTTTTTACATTTGTTATGTGAAATATTCATATTCATAGGGAAAATAAAGTAAAACAAAATGTAATGTTTACAAGCTTGTAAGTTCTTTATGTTTTTAGGTTAAACCCCAACTCCTTATGGTCCCTAAAATGTTTGTACAATTTATTTTTAAAATAAGTATTTTAATTTTTTTGCAAGAAAAAAAAGTCTAGTGGAATCAGTATCATATTATTTTACTGCATATTTTTCTCTTTCTAGGAAAATACAACAACTGGGACAAAGTAGATCCTGCAGAGCTGTTCAGCAAAGCGCCAACAGAAAAGAAGGAGGCCAATCCTAAACTCAGCATGGTGAAGTTTCTCCAGGTTGAAGCCAGAGGCTGTGACTATGTGGTTTTATGGCTGGACTGTGATAAAGAAGGCGAGAACATCTGTTTTGAGGTAGCTCTGACCTCATGTATGTCAAGTCTCCACAGGACATAAATGTTTTAATTTAGGTTGAAAACAAATTCACTAATATATTTGACATAGACTGAGCTGACAAGTATGTAGAAGTATGTTAATTAGAATGTTGAACCTTGTGTCACTATTAAAGGAAACCTTTCACCTGCAGGTTCTAGATGCCATCCAACCAGTGATGAATAAAGGCATTGTCAGGGAACAGAGTGTGTTCCGGGCCAAATTCAGTTCCATAACCGACACAGACATCTGGAACGCCATGAACCGCCTCGGAGAACCCAACAGGAACGAAGCGCTGTCGGTGGATGCTCGTCAGGAGTTGGACCTGCGAATCGGCTGCGCCTTCACACGGTATGCTTCCACCCCCAGCCTCAGACAGCTAGCTTCTTCCGCCAGTTTGGCTGCTTTCAATGAACTTTTAAAGTTCTGATCATATTTAGAAATTATACAATTATTTTCTAATTATATGTGTTCTACAAAAGTACAGTCAAACTGACATTGTGACATTTCTGATAGTATTTCAGTATCATGTATTTTCCAGGCATATAGTGCCTTAATTAAACAGATCAGACAGGATCTGATCTTCAAGATCAGATCCTGTCTGATCTGTGTTTAACCTGTTTTTTTTGTTGTTGTTTTTTTCAGATTCCAGACAAAGTACTTCCAGGGCAAATATGGGAATTTAGACTCTTCCCTGATCTCTTTTGGACCTTGTCAAACCCCAACACTTGGTTTTTGTGTGGAGCGCCATGATAAGATTCAGTCCTTCAAACCTGAAACATACTGGGTTCTCCAGGCAAAGGTACAGAGAATCCCTTTTTGAGTTAAAGTTCTTGTCATGTAGATCAGTCATTACTTCTTACTGTGGGTTCTACATATTTAATGGTTCATGTTTAGTACTTTGCAAGCAGCTGTCTTGTGTTTTATGTGAGTAAGGAACAGATCTGCGGACAGTGACACTTTTTGTTTTCCCAGACTTCTTTGCAGTCAGATCTCTTATTGCACGCTGTTTGCAGTGCTGCAACTCTTTACTTGGTGTAGCTCTGTGCTGAACTATTGCCTTATTCTGAGCCAAGGATGCTGAATCTGTTGTTTGTCGGTCAGGTGTTCAAAGGGAAGGACACGCCTCTGACTCTGGACTGGAACAGGGTCAGGGTCTTTGACAGGGAGGTGGGGCAGATGTTTGTCAATCTGGCCAAGATTTCCAAAGAGGCCAAGGTAAGATTCAGAACATAACCATGCTGAGGACATTGGTGTTTGGCTCATTCCTGACAGTTATCAGGAGGTATTATTATATTTCAGCTTTGTGTGGAGTAACAATACATGTGATAGACAAAACGTTTTCAAGCTGATTAGCTGAAAATCATCTGATGTGACTAGTAGGACAGAAGTGCCTGTTTGATTTTGACTGGTAGTATTATTAATCTTTTTGTTGTTTCTGGATGCAGGTGGAGTCAGTGAGTAAAAAAGAAAAGGTCAAACAGAGGCCTCAGGCCTTGAATACTGTGGAGATGCTGAGAGTGGCCAGCTCTGCTTTAGGTAAGTGATGTTTACCTGAACGGTCAGTAATCATAATACATAATAAACGCTTTTGCTTTGACGTCAAGCCGTAGGCAAGAGTCAGGGGGTCGTGACCCCACCAATCTAGGAAAAATCTAGAATTGCCCCACTCCAAATAAATCATTAAAAGAAACTTTCTATTTAAACAATAACAACGAGAAAAGAAAAAAAAAATTAAGTAAAAATAAGGATGTCTTTTAGTTCCTTCCCTCTATTGTTAACAATGGTTTACAGATGGCTGCTCCAATATGTGATATATCCAATATTTATCACATTTACGCCAAGGACAATTGAATGTCATTGGCGTAAATGTGATAAGAGATGTCTGAAAAGAACTGAAAAGTGTATTATAAGCCTGGCGGTCAACCAGGTTTATAATGCGCTGGGGGAAATTCTGAATACTTAAGCACAACTATAGAGTTCAGAAGCCCCTAACATTTTAATACAGACCTTACAACATTTGTTTACAGAGAATGACAATGCAGCGGTTTCAGCAGAGATAAAATATTTTAAATTAACATTTAAATGAAACATCTAAAGGAGCTGGGTAGTTTACTATATAAAAGTACAAAGAACAATCTTCATAGTTTGATTGTTTTGTTACCATAACTACAATCTATGAGTTTAATCTTTGTGTTTGGGCTCTGTTTGTTCACAAATACATCTCAACAAATAACTAATCACTAATTGCTTTTAAGGTTGGCCAATTAAACTGGGTGCCTCCTCCCAGATTTCACTAAATCTATATTGAAACGCTGTTAGGGCCTGCATGGAGCTAGGAGCCTCATTTAATACTTAGCAACAGCATTGCCATCTCAGCTGGATGTGAGATATATGAGGCACAAGTAGGAACCAGGCTTTTTCATTTTGTAACTGAGTTTATGATGAGCACCACAGAACCGTTCCCCTCTTCCTCTTCTGCACACTGAGATCTGCCTGACAGGAGTGGAAACAGTGAAACAAAGAAGCATGCAGTCTGGGGTTATTGTTGTTAAAAAAAAACTATTTAAAACTAAAACAAGCAATGCCTCACTTGATAGAAAGGTACGGGTTGTTGGGGGGATTGTCTCTTTACTTAATACACTGGATATTTAATGTTTTCTCTAAATTTTCTGACTACAATTTTCCACCAATATTTAATCTTTACATTTGGTCCAATAAAATTCCAGAATATCTAAAGCCCTCTTTCAGCGAAAAGTTAAACTTTTTCTTTGTGAATTTGCTAGATGTACAAAGTAGTGGTCCGCATGTCCCTGAAAACTTTCTAACTTTAGTTGTTTTGATATTTATTTCTCACTATGACATTAAAGAAACTTTAAAGTGGTGTTCTCAGTTTTGTGGACAAGCAGGTTTAGTTGGGAACAGATGTACTGATGGGATGTTGCAGGTATGGGTCCCCAGCATACCATGCAGATTGCAGAGCGCCTCTATACGCAGGGCTACATCAGCTACCCACGTACTGAGACCACCCTCTACCATGAGAACTTTGACCTGAAGGGAACCTTGAAGCAGCAGATCAACAACACCATCTGGGCAGAAGAGGTAGGACCACTAATATTGGCTTGTATTAGTCAGCCAATATAGTAGGCTGACTAATACAAGATTAGTCAGCCTACTATATTCAAGGATGAGTGCAGACATAATTACATGCTTTGTGTTGCGTTTGGACATGGCAATCGGAATATATTTAGATGATTTTATTCAGAGTTTAAATATTCTTTTCAACAGGTAAAAGCGCTTCTTTCAACCGGCATAAACCGGCCCAGAAAGGGAAATGATGCAGGAGACCATCCACCCATTACGCCCATGCGTTCTGCATCAGAGGGGGAACTGGGTGAGTCACTTAAACCTCAATTTAAAACATAAAGATAAAAAGTCCATTGACAGGAAAGGATAGACTCTGTACAATGGTTGAAAGGAAAAGAAAGCCAAATAATAAAAAATAAAAATAAAAACAATTAATAAAAAAATATAAATAAATTAAGAGGACCATGGCCTGACAGAAGAGTACGGAATAGGATTTGGGGCGCTTAAAGAGAGAGAAATGCTGACTTTTTTTCCTCAGAACTCTGATTCTATTTGAATGTATGTCAAAATCCAAATAAATAACCAAAACATTCCCAGGTCTATTTCAATTATGTTGTTCTTGTATGAAAATAATCACATAACAGCTTCTTCTGTGTTATGAGACTTGTAAACCTGCATTTTATTCACAAGAAAAGTCCATCCTACATTTGTTTGGTAGAATTGAGTCTTGTTGCCTGTGCAAAAAACAATTCAGACATTTCTGATTCGGAGAAGAGAAGAGAGAGGTAGCCCTAATCCTCTTCTGTAGACATGAAGCAGGAAAATGGAGAAATAAAATCAGATATTAAAAGGAAATATTATAGATGAAAAACACTCAACCTAAACATTTAAGAAACCATAAACCTTTCTTTTAATGTCAACTATTTATAAATTGGGTCTACAGTAATAATAGTTAAAAATAAAATTATAAAATTATGTCTTGCATTTTTAATAAAAAGAGCTTCTTCAGAGCTTCTTCCTCTCCTCTGTCCTGCAGGGAGTGATGGCTGGCGCCTGTATGAGTACATCACACGACATTTCATTGCTACTGTCAGTCAGGACTGCAAGTACCTACAAACCACTATAGACTTCAAAATTGGCACCGAGGCCTTCTCATGTAGCGGGAAAACTCTCATCTCACCAGGTAAAACCAGGCGTCTGAATTGCTCCAATATGGAGTTCAAAGCAATCATCTTTAAACACTTGGATTTTTAATCCCTTAAACAAACTTGTCTCGTCTTTGTGGGAAGAAATCTGGTTCAAGCTAAAGTCTGATGTTTTTGCCTGTAACACATTGTACCATGGTAAACCTTTGGTCTGCATGGAATTGCTCCTCATCTTGTCTTTTAATTTCCCCATTCTTCTTCATCAGAGATGAAAAAAGCAATGATGGTAAAATTTGTTGTCTAAAGTTTACCTGATGATAGGCCAAAGCTAAAAATATTAAATCTGCTCCCTTGGGTCCTTTGATTGTATTTAATTACTGTGAATGCTGTATGCATTTTGTGTATTAAATGCCAGCAAAAAGCCTCTGACAGTGTCCGCCCCTCATGCAGCTGTAACTCACACATTCAGAAGCGATACTCTATTTATCAGCCTTGTGAGGACAGTGGCTCTTTTACAACCATATGGCTGTTAATCTACCCTATGCTACTTTTACTGATAATGTTGCTTCTATTTGTACTCCTACTACTGCTGTTCCAACAGCAGGACAACAGGACAGGACAACGTACTACTCAAAGAGAATTTTCAATACTCTTTGGGTAATATGTTTTTGGTAGTCAACATTCTAGTGCTAGCCTAGGTGCTACCATTTTAGATAGTTTTAGCCATTTAGCTAATTTTACCTTATAAGCTGATGTGACCTTACAGTTTAGCTTTGTCAGCTACAATTTTTAGTAGTACTTTGGGTGGGATTTTTGCATTGTTCAAATGTTTTTACTCCTCTACAACAGTTTTCTTAAAGGCACTTTGCAGGATTATGCTTTGTTCTGCTCCTTCTGCCCATTTCTTACATTTGACCAAGTCTCCTGCAATTGACTTCAAATACTTTTGCAATTTTCACCAAAAACATTCAGCGTCCAGCATTCACACTGCATTTTCACAGGAAATGCAATTTTTTCTTGTTACTTTAGGCTTGTTAAACCATTTTTATGATGTCTGATGAAAGAACTGCACATTTTTCTGCATTGTTAAAGATAGTCTTTAGCAATGCTAACTGCTCTTTGTTGTACAGTTACAGAGAGTGTGGTTAGTTATGGACTTCTAATCAATCAAGTGACGCTACCCTTATATTGCAGTGCAGTGCCTATACAATAGGAGTTGCACTGGAGAAAATGATTACATTTGAGAAATAGGATCAGAAGAATGTGGTCATGAAGTTTCATTGCGTCAGAAACTCTGTCCACATTTTCTGTTCACTTTTAGGAATGCTGCTGTCTTTAGTTTATGCAATTACAAAATAACCTTGTTTCAATAACGTATCCAGTGAAGACATGCTGAAACAACTAATGTTCTTCCTCTGGTTGGAATGTGTCCACAGGTTACACCACAGTGATTCCCTGGCAGGGCATTCCTCTGGAGGAAGCGTTGCCCGCCTGCGAATGTGGAGACACTTTTACAGTGGAGGAGATCAAGCTGGTGGAGCAGCAGACGAGCCCTCCTCACTATCTGACCGAGGCAGAACTCATCACACTCATGGAGAAACATGGCATTGGTAAAAGCTTTGGCTGCAGGACTCTCCCCTCTGACACTGAATCCTTTTAGTGTCTACAGTCAAACAGCGTTTTGACTGTAGACTCTAAAAGGCACTAGAGGCACTAAACCTGTTGTTAGTTTGACTACAGTAAATTGTGAAGCACCCACTTTGTGGCAAACTGCTTTTAGAGCCTGTAATGCTTGGGTTGTGTTTAAGGGAATAGAGGAGGCGGCAAACTCGTCAGGACGATCAAAAACTCACAACCACACTGGTCCTGGGAATTCCACAGTGTTTTCCTTTAATAACACTCTCTTCACCAACCTTACAAAGCCCGGTTGAACGGCTGCTATATTATCAGACATGAAAATGAGCAGAGTCCAAACAACCCATAACGTTACTGAAAGTTAGGGAGCTAACATGTCCGTCTCAGTTCATGTGTCGATCTCTACAGCACGTTTCTCCCACGATCTCTACAGAGAAGCAGTGGCGCATACTTGTGACATCATTAGTGATACTAGACTATCTTAAAGAGACACTACACTAAACTGAAGTGGAACAGCGTTGTCGTATTTAGCAACTTTCAGGTCAAGCATTTTAAAGATCAGTGATTAGTCAGAAAGCTGCAATCAGTTTGCCGCTAATTTTCAGAAAATGTTATTGGTAGTATTTTTAGAATTCTCACAACTAGATTCCACAATATGTGTTCTGTGTAAATTGTTACCCACTAAATTATATAAAAAAAAAAAAATCAACATTTTTGAAAGCGTAATGTAATAATAATTAGATAAGTATCCTTGGCCTTTCAGGTACTGATGCCAGCATCCCCGTCCACATCAACAACATCTGTCAAAGGAACTATGTGACAGTAGAGAATGGACGCAGACTAAAACCCACCAACCTGGGCATTGTCTTGGTACATGGCTACTACAAAATAGGTACATTTCTTTCATTCCTCTTACTCTCTCAGATGAAAAGGTTTGGTTTCTGCACATTTGTGGCAACTGATGCAGATGTCTTGTCTTGATCTGAAGGTTTGTAAAATCCATTTTGTGAGTTTAAGGCAGCCACTCTTTCTTTGAAAAGGCTTGCTTTATTTTGCAAAGTTTAATAAATTAATAAAAACAGATTTGAACCAAAGTCTGTTTTTGAGTGACTAAATTGACATAGTTCTTTTTGGTATTAAATGTAAAAAGTAAAAGGTTTAGCTATTAAAAAACATAGAAAGCACGATTTATTGAACCTAAGGTTTTTTTTTTTGTTGTCATCATTTTGTTCTAATTAAAAATAAAGTGTCCATTTGCATCCTGTGTTGGCGAAATAAATTTATATTATTCTTGAATCATGGTTAGGAGACACAAAATCAGTGCTGAGGCCGTTAATGGTCCAGGCTACACTTTGAACAGCCCTGTTTTAAGTAGTTGACATTAGAAAAAGCATATTTTGTCTGTCTGGGTGTGCAGATGCGGAGCTGGTTCTCCCTACCATCCGCAGCGCTGTGGAGAAGCAGCTGAACCTCATCGCTCAGGGAAAAGCTAACTACCAGCAGGTGCTGCAGCACACACTGGAGATCTTCAAGAGGAAGTTTCACTACTTTGTTGATTCCATCACCAGTAAGTTTACCAAACTACCTGCAACTATCTCCGTATGCAGCAGTACATGGACAGTTGAGATGCAATGGCAACAATCACTGTATTGGAGACACTTATGTATTTTAAATCAGATTGAATGTTTCTTGTTTGAAGTCAGTTAGGAATCATTTCTATTTGCTAAATTAAATTACAGAACATTGAGTTTGCATTTATTTTCTCAATACTGCCGTTTAAATTGAATGACTTGTGTCAGGTGTTCTGGCTTTCCTTCCTCAAGCTTCTCACAGTACTTTTCTGGAGTTCAGGCCCATTCCTCCTGACAGAGCTGGTGGAACCAGGTCCGGTTTGTCGCTCTGTCACAAACCTTTTCAGCTCTGCTCACAATGTGGGCCTGAGATCTGAGCTTCTTGATGGACACTCCAGAACATTGACATGGTTGTTTTTAAGACACTTTGACGATATGAAAAGAGTCATTGTCCATTAAGAAGAGCCATTTACAACCATCTAGGGTGTGTGATAAAATATGTGCTATAAAATTTATGAAAAGATATATATGTACACATGTGATATTGTGTATTTTAAAAACACTCAGAGTTGGGTTGTACAGTCTGATGGCTACAGGCAGGAATGACTTCCTGTGGCACCAGCAGTGCACCAATCTTTCCTGCAGTAAAACAGTCCCACAGTTGGGACGGTGTTCTCAAAGTTGAGCTTATCCCTTTTCCCCCAAATCTAACAGTGGTCTTTATGACTAAACAGTTCAGGTTTTTGTTTCATCACAGAATTGGGCATTTTCCCCCAAAATTAAGGTACTTTTCCTTGAGTGCACTTGCAATGTTAGGCTGTAGAAAATGAATGGAAGTCAATGTAAAGTCTCCACAATATATAAAAACATGACTGGGTGTATGTGTGTGTGTGTAGGTATGGATGAACTTATGGAGGTCTCCTTCTCCCCCATCGCTGCCACTGGGAAGCCCCTCTCCCGCTGTGGCAAGTGCCACCGCTTCATGAAGTACATCCAGGTGAGTGGATCTAGTCAAAGTGTCTATGCTCTGTGTGACTCTGTGTTTTCCTGCGATGGGCTGGGAACTGTCCAGTGTGTTCCCCCTCTCACCGAACTACTGCTCGAGATGGCTCACCAGAGACCCTGCAAGGATAAGCCATTATGGCAGATATATGGAAATGGTAAAGTATTGCAGACCTGGCAATAGTTTTCAGATTTAGGCAAGTTTAGCATGAACTGTTGTGGCATTTTAGAAATGAACATCAAGACATTTGCTCCTCTCTGACTAGTTTCTAGATTGATAGTTTGATCCTCCAAACTGTAAATGTGATTCCGTCCATCACACAGTTACGTATTATATTAACAACAACATGAGGCCATTTTTGTTTCAGCCATCAGTGAAATAACACTCTGTGGAGTTGAGCGACCCCTTCAGATTGAGAAAACATGAACACCTTTAAACTTTTATCTGACCCCTTGTTTTTTTGGTTATGTTGGTTGTTAAGGTAGGAGTAACAGTTGATCCTTATTAGAAAACCTCTGATGGTCTCTAAATCATTGTTGTTGGCACTGAGTGAAATTATTGTTGTTACTCATATTTCTGATGTCATCATGTGGTGTTCTCTTTTCTGCTTTTACAAAGCCGTGTTTACGTAATGAATTTTCTATGTACAGTTTTATTTCTGTAACTAAAGTTGATTGCAAACCTGCTTGCAATCATGAGATTTACTGTAAACCTGTTGCGCTCTGGTGCCCTCTTGAGGCCATTGTGCCTTCCACCCCTGTATGTGAATAGGGAATAATTTTAATTTGCATTTAGCACTTTGCAAATTTGGAATGTAAAAAAGTAGAACTGAGCCTGAAAGCCATTTGTGTCTCCACAACATTCTCGGTGTGAAATAATTTTGAGATGTGCGATACATAAAGTGTTTATAGAAGCCAGCAGCTACACTCAGACCTGCAAGGATTTACTGTGTTTTCTTGAGAAACAGGAAGAAACCTCCAGCAGAACCACACCTTGGCTCTGTGTGAACACCCACTTCTTGACATAATGAGAATAACTGCAACAAGACAAACTCAAAGTTATAATGCATGGAACTGTGTTGTCACTGCAAAATCTGTCAGCAATATTTACATGGACAGTTTGGAATGTTATTTTGTTGGCAGTTGTATTTCAAGTGGTGCGAGTTCTTCGCATGCCAATGCATCATTGAATCAGTTGGACGGAATCTCAGCAAGCATTGGAAACATTGTTATGAGAATAATATCTTCTTCATTTCACATAATGATGGAACAGTTCAAATGAACTGCAGGTATTTTCTCCAGATGAGGTCATAAAGCACAAGTTGTGTTTTTGTTTAACTCCTGACTGAAAGCCCGTAGAGATATTCGTTTATACAGCTTGTGCTTTTTAATGCTCAACATACTGATTGTGACAAAGTGGTTCAGAATATGTTCACCACTTGTCCCTTATTATTATTTGATACATTTATTTTTGTAATGGGTTGTAATGCTTAAATTTAAACATTAGTTTGCAACTTTGCTTCATTGACTATCCCGGGTTTGTTTGTGTTGGCATTGTGTTGCAGTTTCCATCTATTTATATGCTTAGTTTAAAGCTACCACTTCTGAATTATTGGTTGAACTTGTTTATTTTGTTTCAAGGTATATTCTAGTGATGTTACGTGATGAGCCGAGGCTTCGAGGCGTGTGTCGAGTAATGGAGGGGGCGTTTCCGTAAAGCGCATATCGAGGCTTGCTTCATTTAGGGGAGGAGCCGAAAACGATGACGTCCGAAGCCTCGCTGCCCGGCTGTACCACGTGACTGCTTTGGGAAATGGCTTAGATTTTGTCGCGCGGTTTGACAGCTTTATAAACCCCACAGGCTCCATTCAAAATGTGGGTTGTTGTAGGCGAGTTGTGGTCAGTTGAGAGAGTGGATAGAGTTTTGATAGTTTGGATAGCAGAGTTTGGATAATGGTTATTTAGTTTGAGACAGTTAGTTTGGTGTTTGGAGAGTTTAGGAGAGAGATAGATAGATAGGAGATTTAGGAGCACAAAGACAGGATAGGAGTAGGATGGAGCCAGCGAGAAGTAAGGTGAACTGAACATTTGCAGATGCATTAGGTTTGTTTATGAGGAACTGTATTTTTCACTGTTTCTTATTTTCTGTAAAGGTGAGGTGTTTATTGTGCACCAAGGAGTTGGGGTACAATAATAACACCTCATCCATGCTAAGACACTACCGTGCCTTGCATGAGAATAGGGAGGAAACTGGAGCTTCACCCAGCCAAGGTATTTCATTACTATACTATACTATAATCATCGGCCACTGTACCCCAATCTGTACAAACTTGCACTTATTTATTTATGCACCCCGGCATTATCTGTGCCATGTGAGCGTGTCTTTTCAAAGGCTGGAGAAGTAGTGTCAAAAAAGAGAAATCCTTTGAAACCTAAAACTGTGGAGAAATTGTTGTTTCTTAATAAAAATGAATGAAATCATCCAAGTTACACAAGCATTAGCCTATTCACTACCACCTCCCTCGTTCCACAAGCACTTTCACTGTCCTCTGCCTGATTAAGCTCGTGCCATTTTTCTAGAGTCACAGAAAAACATTATTACACAACATGCCATATCACATGACACTATTTTGGGAATAATTACACACAGAGAATACATTCAAACAATATTTTATTGTTCAAACAATATTTTATTGTACACCTTTTGTGAAGTCATTCCCAAGACCCATAATAGACAAAAATTCAATGCATCACATGTGTTAAGATACAGCGGGCTGTGATTATACACCTGGCCAGTAGGTGGTGTCGTGTGCACATGAAGCCTCAAGAAATGAACCCTTTCTCGAACCAATTGGCTCAAGTGGTACAATGCCTCATGAGGCTTCATCTCACCATCACTAGTATATTCTTGGTATTTGTGTTTCTTTTTACTTACCATTCTCCCTTGTAGCTTTGCAGCAGGTCAGGAGTGTGGGAGCGGCCGGCCCAGTGTTTCCTGTTAAGTGGCTGAATGATGTCACTGATTACCTTGCTGGGATCTACCAATTAGAGGGTTTTCTAATACTATTGCTTTGTTTGTTTTTCTTTAAAGTAACTTTTGAGTTATCTTGTTTTACAGGGTTTATTTTGTACACTATTTCATTATGTTGAGTTTGTAAATTAGAATAATAATATTCTTGTTTCTGTTTAGACTTTGTCTTTGTTTCATTTTTACCTGTTTAATTGTGGCTTGGTCCACTTACGTGCAGCTGTGTTGCCAATTGGCGTTAAAAAACAGTGTTTGTGGAAGCTCAAAAAGGGCAGACGGATGTCAGAGAATAAAAATAAAATAAAATTCCTCAGAAAATGCTGGATCTGGTGATTTATGCGGTTTGTTCCGTTCACTTTGAGGACCCTTGACCACACTATCTTACACTGATACATAACCCCAAACTGAGAAACCACATGATGCTACTAAACATCAAAAGTTTCTGTATTAGAAACTTTGTATGAATGCAGAATGTAAAATCAAATGTGCTATTGATTTTCTGTACCTGGTCAGGGTTTAATTTGACATTGGATTTAACATCAGTTGTAAAAGATACCTGGTCAGATGTAACTGGTCCCAGTTACACCTGGCAACTGTTGACCAGATTTACTGTAACACTCCATTGTTATAGTCCCTTAAGAGAACAGGATATTATTTCCACCATAGTTTTGTGGAAGTGATGATACTAACCTGAGTGTGTACTGGAGGTATGAGCAGAGTGACTGAGCTGTTCCTGTTCCTGCAGGCCAAGCCTAGCCGGCTCCACTGCTCCCACTGTGACGAGACCTACAGCCTCCCGCAGAATGGAGCCATCAAGCTGTACAAGGAGCTCCGCTGCCCACTGGATGACTTTGAGCTGGTGCTGTGGACGTCTGGGGCCCGGGGCAAGAGCTACCCACTGTGTCCCTACTGTTTCAGCCACCCCCCTTTCAGGGACATGAAGAAAGGTACACCTGTTGACTCCCATTCTTCACTTTTCTGTTGTTCGTTTCCAGAAGTGCCATGTTTTTATTGTAATATAATAAGTTACATAAGAATCTCTGGTCTCTGATGAACCTTTAGAATTTGATCTGAAAAGCTGGCTTCCCTTTTGTCTGTGATTATTGTCTGCAAGTTTGCACCAGAATCAGGACTAAGTGAGGGAATAAAGACAAAACCAGGGGCCTCATGTATAAAGCACGCTTACGCACAAAAAATTTGCAGCACCATATTTTACGCACAAGTAGCATGTATAAAGCTGAATGTGGCATGAAAGTTTTCACAAATGTACGCAAACGTTTGACCAGCCGTGAAAATATGCAGCAGCCATGCACATTTTCTTTGTGGACAATAACAAACTACACAGCGTCAAAACTCACATAAAGGCACTGAAATCTGACTCCATTCAGTTATTTAGACCAAGAAGCATCAAATCCAACGTTTTTTCATAATTTTAATGTTTTATTGTTTGAACATAAACAATGAAACTGAGCCGCATTTCTCCCCAGACAACAACTAACACGGACACAAAGTAAAGAAAATTAAAATAAAAGGACGTGAAAACCTCACCAGAATGTACATATTAAATTCCCTCAGTCTCGACGCTCATTGGTCTGTGCGCCGAAGCGCATCCTTCTGTGGGATAATTTCATTCTCACTAAAAAAAATCAAACGGGGTTGGATCAGCAGATTAACTCCAAACAGGTTTGATTATTTTTAAGGTGTCCAAGGTGTGTATATAACCACAAGTATATAAGTAGCTGCGCGAAGGAGAGCCGCTTAATTGAGGAGCGCTTTGGCTCTGATGGAGAACATAGTTAGGGAGCGTTTGTACAGAGATCATATTGATCTGCTGGGAATTGTTGGTGATGGTTTATTAGCATTTATATTAATCCAGACTGATCATCCTGGAGTTCAGAGCAGAACTTAAAGAAGGAGCCGTGTGGTACCGGTACCGGTCCAGCTGCAGCCATCCTTCAGTTGAGCCATGCCCTCTTTGTGAATGCACCTTTATGGACAGAAAGCATCTCTATTCTGTAAATGTACAACTTATGCACATGATTTCTCTATTTAGAAACTACGCATTCTTTTATACATTAGCTCCTGGACTTTATAATCTGGTACTGTGAGTGTTTGATAGGACTTTAGGCTATGCTGGGTGATAATGTGATGACTGGTTTTCTTCCCACCAGTCCTGAATTACGTGACCTTCATGTGTGTTTACACCAGGTATGGGCTGTAATGAATGCACCCATCCAACCTGTCAACACTCCCTCAACGCTCTGGGCATCGGCCAGTGTGTGGAGTGTGACAGTGGCATCTTGGTGCTAGATCCTACATCCGGACCAAAATGGAGAATGGCTTGCAACAAGTGCAATGTAGTGGTGCACTTCTTTGAGCATGCACACAAAATCCAGGTAAGAGAGCCTTGTCTGGTGATTCAGCCTCCATATTGGACTCATGTTTACAGTTGCTAAATGATCTGCTCATGTTGTTGACTACATTTATTGGTAGAGCTGCTAACGATGCATATAGATGGAAAATACATTCTGAAGCAGCAGGACTTCATTCTGAACATTCCTGAAAAAAATCCTAACTTTAATTTTCAGTTGAGAAACAAATCCCACTTGAAGACACATCCATTATTAACAAATACCTGTGGTCTAATTTTTTATATTTCTGTGGCATGCTTCATTTTGCCTACGGAAGAGCACTCCTTGAAAGATTTTGCTAAGTTGAAGCAGACACACACACATGCATGCGCACACACACAGGCACACACACGTGGTTCAGAGTGCAGGGTTTCTACTGAGTTCTGGTCATTAAACTGGGAGGAGCATGAAGGAAGACAGAATCTCTCTGATGAACCATTTCTGTGTTGATTTGGCTACATCTTTGAGATCTTTACCTAGCAGTGACCTATTTCTAGTTGTCTGTCACAATACACAATATCTTTGATTTAAAATGTCCTGGTAGGAGAAACAGGCCCACAGCATCACAAATTTTCCACTGTAGCTTGAAGTGTTTGCTGCTGAAAATCAAGCACAGAGTCCAGGTTCAAATCTAGAAAACTCCACATGCTTCCATCTGGAGGACAGAAAAGATTTTGTGCAGCGTATTCCTTCCAAACATCTGCATGGCTTTTAGATTGTGTCTGATGGCTGTAATGGAGCTTAGGGTTGGGTGACCCCTAACTGCTGTAATCTTTACAGATTTTGTGTTTTGTTTTTTTTAACCTCCTGCACCATTTGCCTCAGCATGTTTGGTAGCCATATAAACATGAGTCCTCAGTCAGGCTAGTCATCCAGTCATTGATTATGTGATGAAAAGTTCATAAAAGTTCATCAAAATATGATTTATCTTTTTATCAATTTTAAAAAGATACAATATAAATGAAGTAGGAAGTTTTCAAAAAGCTTTAGTTTATTTGAATGAGACTATGAATAAGTTCTTAACGTGGGATTTTTTTCACAGTGTAAATATACTCAAGTTACATTTTTTCAAAATGATTCACTCAAAGATCATCCTTTGGATCTAATTTTCCCCGGGTTTTCTTCGTGAGACTTTTTCCAATAAGTATATTATTTGGTCCTAAATCACGATAAACATGGCAGCAGTTCAAATGTATGGTTCATTTGTCGTATTGTTGGAAGTTGAATTTGAATTGAAACAAACATAATTGGATATTAAGAAAGTCGGGACATCACGCAATATTGGGGAGAAGCAGGGGGATGGTACATGATTTCTGCAGGTATAAACTGTGGAACCAGTACTTACACCTGCAGATCAGACCTGTTTGGTTAATGTTCTCAGCTACATGGTTGGATTAAACCAAACACTACAGTCAGGCTGTGTGTGAGCTTGCCCTCAGGTTTCCTGGCCTCTCACTCTTCTCTCAGGTGGCGCAGGAGAGCTGTGATGCTTGTGACGCCTCACTTGTTGCTGTGGACTTCAACAAGACCCGCACTCCACTTCCTGACAGCGAGACCCAACACACCGGCTGTGTTTTCTGTGATCCCGTTTTCCAGGACGTGGTGGAGCTTAAACATGCCACTATGAGGCACTCCATGCACCGAGGTGGGGGGGCGAGGCGAGGAGGCCGAGGACGGGGCAGGGGACGCCGTGGCAACCCTAAAAAACCCAAAGATAAAATGGCAGCTCTGGCAGCATACTTTGTGTAACAACCATAGAATACCAAAGCACATGGCCATACGAAGTCCTGCTTCTGGAGTTTAAAGATCCAATAAAACAAAGTTTACCATCCATGTTTGTTTGTCTTTGTGAGAGTTGTTTGACTTTAACTAAATGTTTTCTAGAAAAATTTTAATTTTTTTCTAGGTTTGCTCTTATTTAGACAACAGGTGAAGTGATTTATTAAAACCTGAAGGTGTGTGGGTGGTCTTGTCTTTGTGTTGGCCCGGTGATGGACAGGTAAAGTGGAGACAAACTGCTTTAGAGAATGTGGATCTTATTTTCACACCAGTCTGTGCTAGCTGAGAACCGTTCACTAGCAGTGTTCTGGTGGACCACTAGATCACAGGTGTCAAACTCCAGTCCTGAAGGTCCGGTGTCCTGCAATGTTTAGATGTGCCTCTGCTGCACCACACCTGAATAGAATAATTAGGTCATTAAGGCTCTGGAGAACTGATCTACACAATAAGGAGGTAATTAAGTCATTTCATTCCAGTGTTTTGTACCTGTGGCACATCTAAAAACTGCAGGACAGCGGCCCTTGAGGACTGGAGTTTGACATCCCTGCTCTAGATGGACCCATCATGCCTCTCAGATGACTCATGTCGTTAGTGGGGGATTTTTTCTCCACTTCTCAAATGCAAAACATAGGACTTTTTTCCCCCCCACCAACCAGATTCACAGCACACCATACAGTTTGATGGGTTTAGACAATAATAATGGAATTCAGCTGACACAACAATTTGTTTCTAATTGTTTATTGACGCAAATGAAAATTTTTATATTCTGTGAAAGGTTGCTGAGCAGTTAAATTGACTCTTTTCTGAAAATAGTCATTGTATGAAAATGTTGTAGAATTTGACCAAACAAGGGGGACTCAAGTGTTCAAGCTTCAAGCACGGCCCCCACTTTGAAAAACACGGATCTATTCTATGGTCATGACATATTTCTGAATTTTCCTGAGATTTTTCAAGATGGGCTGAGGTAAAGTGCATCATAATTATTATCCAGAATATTCTCTTTTCTTATTGTCCAGTTAGACTGTTATCAAAACCCCATTTTATGTCCAGTCTTACAGGGAAGATAAAATATGTTTATTCCAATTATCAACAGTAACACCATTCCTACATAGAATGTGTTTTTTGTTCAATAACGTTTTTAATGTACACTAGCTTTTGATCTTGGTTCTTGGAGTTCAGACACAAAGGGAAGAAAAAGTAGCCAATTTCCCAAAAATGTCCCTTCAGTGGAAAAAATTCTTTAAGTTGAAGCTGCTGAGTGTCACCACTGCTAATGCACTGCACCAATCTGACTTTATGATAGAAGCAACTTGACTTTTTCTCAAAATGCATTATACGAACAGAGACACAAATGCCTGGTCACATAAACCCAAAACTCAAAAACATTATTAAAAAGCTCAGGACACTGTCATAAAGCTGCTAAAGACATTAACATAATGTTTGATTGTCACCCACATTTCTTTAATTGTTTTGTCATTTCACAATTTTGTAGTGAAATAATATTTTTGTAATTTCTTAATAAATTTCAGCCAATCAGAATTCATGCTGTGTAGAGTGTAATATATAAGGACTGCATAAGACAAACGTTTGATCTTATAGGATTTATGCTCCAGTTACTGTAGCAAAGACTGGGGAGAGGGAATGAAGTGATTCAGTGTGTGCTCCAGGAATCGGAACTATTCCACTTTCTTTAGAGCCAGTACGTTCTCTACTAATTTTAGCATTCAGTTGTTGTTCCATTTAGTTTTGATGGCACTTTGAGGCACTAAAGATTTAGATATTAAATAGAACTTTTCCAAATTGTGTAATTGGAGTGGAGGAAGTCTAGTCTACTGATAGAGGAGAAGATATTTCTTGTGACCCAGAAATACTTGTCAAGTCGTCGCTGTCCTGCAGTGTCGCATAATAAATTATAAAAAAGCAAATGTTTTTTACTTGTACCTCTTGGATGCTTCCTGACCTGCAGTTTATAGGACATTGCTGGTCTTAATCTTGCTAACTGTAAACAATAGATAGATAGATAGATAGATAGATAGATAGATAGATAGATAGATAGATAGATAGATAGATAGATAGATAGATAGATAGATAGATAGATAGATAGATAGATAGATAGATAGATAGATAGATAGATAGATAGATAGATAGATAGATAGATAGATAGATAGATAGATAGATAGATAGATAGATAGATAGATAGATAGATAGATAGATAGATAGATAGATAGATAGATAGATAGATAGATAGATAGATAGATAGATAGATAGATAGATAGATAGATAGATAGATAGATAGATAGATAGATAGATAGATAGATAGATAGATAGATAGATAGATAGATAGATAGATAGATAGATAGATAGATAGATAGATAGATAGATAGATAGATAGATAGATAGATAGATAGATAGATAGATAGATAGATAGATAGATAGATAGATAGATAGATAGATAGATAGATAGATATTATGTCATGTTTTTCTGCATTTCCTCTCTCAGTGTGACCTTCAGTCCACAGGTCCACCATTAACTGAAGGAATCAACTCGACACAAACTTGATATGAGCCCATATCATATTTGTGTGCTGCACTGTGTGAATGTCTCACATAGGCTCCACTATGTTGCTATGGTGACTCATTTTCCTCCCAGAGGCTGAATCCATTTGGAATGATGCTTAGTTTGCAAGCTGCAATCCAGAGCTGCCTGAGGATCAGAGTATTTTATGCTATTGATCCTTTGCAGACAGGTGTGTCTGAGTGTGTGTGAGAGGGGATTTCAGTGGTTTTATTGTGCAAGTGGTTGTGATGTATCTCATGGATGACAGTGGTTAAAAGACTGAACTGCTTGTTACTCGTAATCTGTCAGTATGATAGAACCCATTGCAGCCTCAGTGAAAGTATATTTTAGTCACCAACTGCTAAAATGCACCTTGTATGCTCCATCCTTCAGTTGATACACGTGAAGGTGCCCTTGGAGTTATCATGACAAATTTCCTTACATTCCCTGTAGGGGTCAGATCACTGGAGGGAGTTAGAGGTGTTCTTTTTTTATACAACATGGGCAGTTGTCCTGGAAGTTGTTAGAAATACCACCGTTTAAAAAAGAAGAGAGATTTTAATAAAAATAGAGGACTGCTGTCTTCAAGCAGCAGTCCTCCATGCTGCTGGAGGACAAATTCACAACTTCTCTGACCAATCAGCTAATTGTTCCTCCTTTCAAATTTTCTGAGGCTTATAAATCAGGTAAATGTTAGCAGCCATTATCATACATATCCCTGGTGGAATAGGGAGGGGTGATGGTGCCTCTCTCCAGCAATCAACGGGTGATAAGTGGGGTACACCCTGGATGGGACGCCAGTCCATCTCAGGGCAACACAGACAGGACAAACAACCATGCACACAGACACACACATACACACACACACACACACACACTCACACCTAAGGAGAATTTAGAGAAACCAATTAATCTAGCAGTCATATTTTTGTGAGAGAACCCATACATGCACAGGGAGAACATGCAGTCTGGGAATCTAACCCAAGACCTTCTTGCTGGAAGGCAAACAGTGCTACCAACTGTGCAGTTTACAAATGTTAGGAATTGGGTAAAACATAAAACCTCAACTGCACATCTGTAAAATTCTCTCTCTCTCTCGCTCTTTCCCTCTCTCTCTCCACACCACTCATAGTGGCATACAGTGTTTTTAAATATTTGAATTTTTGACAGCTTTTGTCTGCAAATCAACCTCTGTTTTATTTGCTATTTTAGTTTAACTGATCTTTTTCTGATATATCATTTTTTTCTTACTAATAAAATGTGTTCATTTTATAGTTTATATTGTTTATAAACTATAAATATAATATATTGTTTATATAAACAATATACTATAATTAAATTATTAATTATAGGGCTGCACAGTGGCACAGTTGGTAGAGCTGTTGCCTTGCAGCAAGAAGGTCCTGGGTTTGATTCCCGGCCTGGGGTATTTCTGCATGGAGTTTGCATGTTCTCCCTGTGCATGGTGGGTTCTCTCTGGCTTCTCCGACTTCCTCCCACAGTCCAAAAACATGACTGTCAGGTTAATTGGTCTCTCTAAATTCTCCCTAGGTGTGAGTGTGTGTGTGAATGGTTGTGTGTCTTGTATGTCACTGTATTGCCCTGTGACAGACTGGCGACCTGTCCAGGGTGACCCCGCCTCTCGCCCAGAACGTTAGCTGGGGATAGGCACCAGCAACCCTCCCGTCCCAATCCCATTAGGGACAGAAAATGGATGGATGGATTATTAATTATAACAATAAGTCACACCCTACAAAAAATAATCTTGAGAATAAAATAAAGTAGCTTATTATGCTTGCTGAAAATTGTCAGAGGATTTTTTTTTTGTCAAAAAGTTTTAACAGAACAACTTGTGATTAAAGTATCTCCTGAGTCCTGAGTGTTAGTTGGGTTTAATTTTTTTCTTCAGTAAAAGCACCTAACTCAGCTATCAATATTATCGGTAGATATAAATGTTAATTAAAGAAGAAGCATGATGCTAATAAAATATGTCTGTCTTTTGGGGACTTTAATCATTTGTTTAGTGATTTGTTATAAGTTTTACTTTACAGATAATCATTTGTATTTATTATATACCTGAAAAAAAGTTGTTTGAGCAAAGCTAGCTTTTCTTTCAGTAAAATATTATTCATTGAAAAAATTTAATATTTTTTCTGAAAATATTGACCACTTCAGTTTATTGACAATATGTGCAAAGACTTTGGAATAAAAACAAAACATACAGTTTTTAAGATCATTAGAACTGTGACAGAACTCCATCCTGATTAAAATAATTTGGATTTTTAAGCATAATTCATCAGTTTGTAAACAAAACACACTTTGAGTAATTAGTAATTTTACTTAGATTTTTATGTGCATTAAAAGCTCTCTACAACATCATTTCTTGAGATATTTTGGATCAAACAATGGGATACCAGAATGTTTTTTCTGGTCAAATCACCCAGATTATAACCACATAAATTTTGCCAATATCCACATGTCCATGTTATTCATCAAACCGTATGTAGAGCTCTACTCTCCCTTTAAATTTTTGGTTTAAATAAGCTATTTGAAAGGAGCTTCGTTACAAGATTTTTGTTCTTTGTTTTCTGAGTAAGAGTCAACTTTATTGGATAAACATTTTTTACATTTTAGTCAATTAAAAACAATTAAAAGTATTTTCTTGTGTTAGGCCTGTTTCAGGCTGTTTGGAATTGAAGGCCTGTGGAAAAGACAGTTTTGAAAAATTCAAGAGTTTTTTTTTTCAGTCTTGAAATAGCATACTGATCCATATATACATATATATGTATATGTATATAATGAACTATTTTAAACATATTTAGTAGTTAATAGTATTTATTTTATTAGAAAATCCAAGAAGGCAGACATGTTTTTATTTACCAATCCAGGTTAAAAGGAGCAGGCCTAAATATTACAAAAAAATTCTGATTAAATTCTGGGACTGTGGAATTCGTTAGAAATGACGCACTGTGACCTTCGACCCCGCTGTGAAAGAGTCTTTTTTTGTTTGTTTGTTTATTTTTTTCCCACGCCTTTAACTTTATTCATGGCGGTAATCTCTCAGTTTCATGAGTTTAGCTTGTCTCGGAATAAGTGAGGCTGTGGGTAATGTAAAGAAGTGTGGTCAGCGCTCAGCTCCTCCCAACATGTATGGTCCTGTCCCCGGCTTTAACTCCGCCGAGACGATGCATGGTTCTGCTACCAGCAGCAATAAATGGATGTATCAATAACAAGCAATGCACTGCTTGGGTAGTTCAACTCAGAGGTTTGACACAGTAAAGTGTGTGTAGTAACGCGGATAGCCTTTTTCAAACAAATGCGTCGACGTTGATTCAATTCAACGTCTCACTCCACCGGGAAACATAGTCCCTATGCGGCACACGCTTTACCCTAGCTCCTATACATGGGCGCACTGATCCGATTTTGTTGTTCGCTCCTCATACTTTAATGTTGCATTCAAGGAACACTCCGCCTATCTGGAAATATTAATAAAATCGTAAATTAAAGAAATACAATAGGATTTGCTTAGAACTTTAGTGCCTTCGTCAAATTTATTAGTAAAGCAGTGTTGACTTCATGTCTAGTAGGCAGACATGGTCAGTCAGAAAGGAGCCAACTATAACTATAGGGCAGTTACTATAAGGAAGGTGACCAAATACATCAACTTATTAGCAGTATTTTGTTTCTGCTGTTAAAAAAACAACAACCCCCCCCCCCCACACACACACACAAATAACACACAAAAAACTACTACATCAATGTATACTATTTTTTTCATTATTATTTTAACAACAACAACAACAACAAGAACAACAACAACAACAACAACAACAACAACAACAATAATAATAATAATAATAATAATAATAATAATAATAATAATAATAATAATAATAATAATAATAATAATAATAATAATAATAATAATAATATACATTTTTAGAGATTCGGTCGGGTAAGAAATTGGTCTGAAAACTGATGCGATCTAACTAGGTCCAACAACCTGAACGCATCATGTGTAAATTAAATTAGGTTCCGCCCTCTGAGACCCCACCCCCTCACCCCCCTCACCATCACCACCCGCCCTCCAACCTTTACCCTCAGCATTCCAGAGGGTCGCTCTCTACCCCTCCTTCCCCCCAAACACACCAGCCCACACCACCCTCGCCTTTTCCTCTATTATTTAAGACTTTCCCTTTAACCAGAAGAGATATGAATGAATACAAATAAAATGAGAAATTAAAGTCAGATAGGGTAAACATGTCCAAGAATTTATAATGGACAATTTGCTTTTTGAGTTTTCTTCAGCATAATTTACGAATAAATTAAATTAACTATATTCTTCTACTTTCTTTGCTTGACCACAGTATAGCATAACGCTGCTCCCTTAATAAAGAATCCTTAAAAAGTGATTTATTTAAAGGTTATAATAAATAGATTTGTTGATACTTTACTAGGAAAAACAATAGCGCTTTTTACTCAGATTTGCTGATAAAATCCTTTGAATTGTGATCCAATTGCATGTGGAGCAGCTTTGTAATCGAACATGTGACTGTAGTTAAAAAAAAGAAAAAAAGATTCACTGCTTCGACCATGAAACACCTGAGGCCCAGCTTGGCTCAAAGCCTGATGGAGCTTCAGTTACATAGGAGACCAAAGAACAGAGAATACGTTCCACTGACTAGTTTCACAACATGTCAATAAAACAGAATGCTTATAATCCAGGTTGTCCTGAAATGTTTGTATTGTTATTTTGAACAGTAAAAAACAGTGAAGTGATATAAAATAGTCCTTTCTGCAGTAACTGATTTTCTTTTCATTCAGAACTCATGTTTATGGGTTTATGACTCTCTAAAGTAAAGATTGTGCTTTGGAATACCTATGTTTAAAAAAAGGTGCAATTTTATAACAGATTAGAAAATAGCACTGTTTCCAAAAAATGTACAGTATTTCAAATATACCTTCATGATAATAAAAAAAAACCTTAACATGCTGTTAGTTTTCTGTCATGCACACAGATGAAAAATCTGTTATTTAAATTTTCTTTTTCCTACTCTGCCTATTAGGAATATTTAAATCTGATATTTTGTGTTTAGTCATCTTATTTGTATTGTTGGTGTTTCTTACTCATTTGTATATTTATCTTGTTCATGAGCTATTTTGTTTCCTAAAATGTTTGATGAAATACTTTCCTATTACAACAAAGTGAATTCCCTGCAAAGGGACACAAAAACATATTCTGTTCTATTCTATTCTGTTCTACACAACTATTAAGCAAGTTTTAGTTTTGACCATATCATCATTTGTGCATATTTTCCAACTCCAAACAGTATAAACTTGAATTCTTATTGAATATAAACATTTATTGTGCATTTATTTAATAAGTGAGGGTGGGGCCTAATGAGATCAACAGCCTACATCAAGGTGTGCAGAATTATTAGGCAGCTTCTTTTCCTCGTGCAAAATGTGTCAAAAAAAGAGATTTAAGTGATTCTGAAAGTCTTTTAGAGGAAAGCAACACTCTTAAAACCCTAACTTTAGAGAGAATGAAAATAACATTATGTTATATATGTTCTTCACTGACACTTGATATTGTAGATTATTCAGATTTATAATCTGAATAATCTACAAACTGCTGGTCAGGAACACATTATTCAGCAAACCAAACATTTTGACAGGGTACCTATTAACAAGAACCCAAAAACACAAGACATGTTTGTTAATTTCTACTTTGTACAACATAATTCTATCCATAACTCAGCTGTCTTTCCTGAGGATCCTCTATACGAGAAAGTGAGAAAATGTGTCCAAAACTTATAACCTTAATTAGTGACAAGGTTATGAGATAAAATTTTTAAGCTCCCAATCAATTCTTAGTGACCAAAATGTGAAAACATGGAAGGTTTGATTAAAACCTAATTGAATCATAATTAACATATTGAGAAATTAAAAACAACAGACATTTCAACTCTGGAATAACATTAGCCACGTTTTTTTTATTATTATAAATATTTAATCAGCACATTGAGCTCATGTGATCCCTGCTCCAGAAAGGTGAAGATCTCTGGGCAACCTGAAGGTAAACACCGACTGGCAGTCAGGAAGACGGACGCTGATGAGACATCCTCCAACGCAGAGGCTACAGGAAGAACCACACTGATGGTCTGCAGCGAGTTTACCAACATCTGAGAACACATTGGAGTATATTATGGATTTGCGGCGCCAACACACTACAAGTTATTTGCAACACCCTGGCTAAAATTAGCGCATATTCGGCACTGCATTACAAGTTTTATAGTAGTTTAACACAAATTTCATCGTTAGCTCACTCTGCAATGTCTGGGCCACCTGCATTCCTCCAGCTTCAAGGTGGAGATCAGCTGTCCTCCTCGCCACAACTGTAGCATTCCTCCCACTGCACATTGTCTTCAAATTTTTTGAAAGATCACAAACAGGCTATAAAAAATTGCTCTGCTCTTCTCATTTTGTCTCAGGAAAAACAGCAACTCGCGTTAGGTCGCACAGTAAGGAAGCACAACACATGGCGCCTCGAGGTGAGGCGTTATAACCCCCACCGCCAGGAGGCGGCACTCTGCTGCAGTTTCCGGGTTGTGGAAACGCGTTCACTCTGAAGTAGAGCGGAACCAGGCCGGGCTGCTGAAGTAGAGCTAGTCGAAAGGGGCATAAGACATCGGGACAGGTTTCCTCCCTTTTTTCAGCTAACATCAAATGTAGCAACCAACTACCATACCAGGTTTCACAGAAATGCAACAGAAACATGTTTTAGAACCGTGACATTGAAGATTTGGGTTAGAAACCTGCTTGACTGGAGGAAAAAACTAAATAAGCTTTTTAATCTCAATAAATAAAGTTGTGGATGAACAAAATAAAATTATGTTTTTATAAAAATCTTTTCTCTATGACACAGTTTTATATTATATTTGGTAACTAATCTGATTAAACTTCCTATCAGTTAACATAAGATGTCTTTTGCAAAACAGACAGTTTTGTTAGTTAATGATGTAATCAGTCATAATCAAATAGATTAATAAGATCAGTTTGATGATAAATTTCAAAATCTTCACATACGTCAAACAGGAGCAGTGTCTTATAGCATTAGATTTACAAAAATTGCAAAACACATAAACCTTTTCTGCTTTAGTTTTCTATCACCCACCTGAGCCTTTTTAAGTGAGTGATTAGAATGATGTATTTCAGCAGTCATGTAGAGATTGAAAATAACCACCTACAGTAAAACCAGCAGGTCTAGTTTCAAAGAGCCTTGGAGGCACAAAGCTCCAAGGCCTTGTGCTTCCAAGATCAAATGAAAGATTTATCAACAGCTTTCATTTATAACACCAATCACTTCATATTCTTGGTCTTGTACTTACATTTTGGTGCAAACAATCTGGGTTACAACTAAGTGATATTATAAATGTCAGAGTGGAGCACAAACGAATAATAGTATTTTCTCATGACCCTGTTGAGGCATTTTTAATAACGTTTGAATTTAATCTAACTGACTTCACCTCCCTTAAGAAATTTTTTTATTTTGGAATATCTTTGTTAAACAATACTGAAACTGCTTGTAGGAGGCTTCTTTCTTCAGAATAAAGCAACCATAGAGAAGAGAAGAGCAACATTATTTCTACCCCATCATAAATTAAATATTTTTTTATACTGTTATAATTTCAATGTTTGCAGCCCTAGACAATGATTCTCCCCTTAAAAGAAGAAAATAGGAGACTGGTTTCCTTGTCTAATTCAGAGAAAGATAGACAGATCTCTAGCAAGTTGGATAAAAATGGTGCCTCACAGAGGATTCTTACTTTAACTGGAAAATTGCTTCCAGACTCTAAAAATAACTTTTAGCAAAGCTAGAGCAGCATGGATGAATATGAAAGTTTAGGAGAACAAGTGCCATTCTAGGATTCTTTTTCAGTGCAGAAACTAGACTGATACCAACTCAGAGCCACATAGTCGTTTGTTTCTTTACAACACAATAGTAAAAATTTCAGATTATTTAGAAATAACATTGAAATATTCCTTTAATGCGTGAGTTTTTTCTGGGTACTCCTGCTTCCTACCACAATCCAAAAACATAACTGCTAAGCTCGCTGCTTGGTCTATGCGTGCGTGTGTATGCGGGGGTGTGCGTGTGTTTGTTTGTGTGCATGTTTGTTTGTCCTGTGTGTCTGTGTTGCCCAGTGATGGACTGCCAACACAGGTGTCCTCTGTCTCATGCGCAATGACCACAGGAGACAGACACCAATCCACCAGCTCAAACAAAGAATATTTTTAGATAACTAAATCTATCCAATACTTTGGAAAGAGGGCAAAACTGGGCATGCACAGTGAAATAACACAAACTTCAGTATATCCAGAAAAGCTCTGGCTTGGATCTGAACTCAGGACCTTTTAGGAGCAGTACAAAAACTTTACCAAAAGTAGTGAACAAAACACCCAGGTTAGGTAAAGCTAAAGCCTAAAACCTAAAACCTAGTTATAGGTTCATATAGCAAACCCTGATTCTTTGCTACATTTTTTTTTGTTTTCTTTTATATTAATGTATGCTTAGCTATTAACAGCAAAGTCAAACAAACTCTACAATCCCTGCACAGGGATGGGGTAGGATGGAGATCATTAAGAGATTTTATATTAAAAATTTATTCTATCATTAACAAATTCTATTTTTACTTGTGCCATAATGTCTATAAATACTTCATACAATGAACAACAATATAAACGGCCCATGTCAAATTTGATGAACATTTGGGTTATGCAATATATGGAAAAACTCAAAACATATTTTATCAGCATTGATAACATCTTGGTATGGCCATTTGTAGCGGATTGACAATCCTTTGAACATGATAGTGGTCAGGTTGAGAAATTTGCCAAACATGTAAGTTGGCTTCTTGTAGGTGGTTACGGACAGTCTGGGGTGTGATGCGTCTGTTGTGCAGATCAGTCATCTCATCAGTTGTGTGCGTTGCTGGTCTTAGCCAGTCCCACAGATGGACTAGCTGGATGTGACGATCTTGTGCTCAAGTAGTCACACGAGGCCGACAAGGATGAGGTCGATTTGCAGTAATGCCAGTCCGTTGGAAACAAACTCTTCAATAGCCTATGGCCCAATAATGGACAATGAACCATGCAGCAACTGCTCTTGTGGACATCCCTGCATCCAACATGCCAATGGCACGCTCCCGCATAACTTGCAACATTTGAAGCATTGTGACTTGTGACATTTTGACATTTTGGGGTGCCCTTTTATTGTCTCCAGTCCAATGATTGTCCAGCTGTTGCTCATTTTGTCTGATCACCTCCTGGACATGCCCCACCCATGCACTGAGTAAAGAAAATATAACTCACAGAGTAATGCTCATTGACAGAAAGTTAGATTAAAAATTATACATAAATCAAGAGAAATATTACTTTTGTACAATAAAATGTCAGCAAATGCTCATTTACAGTTGTTAACTCCACATGGCAACAATATTTGACATGGGGTGTTTATATTTTTGTTCTCTATAGTTTGCTCTAGCAAAATAATCACCTGTGACTGAAGTTGGCTGTTCATTGAAATGTTGCTAATGTGTTTTAATCTGGCTTTCATCTGAAAAGAACAGCACTGAAAGACATTGATAGAAGAGAGATTTCCATCATTGTGTGACTTTGAGGAATATCTAACTTAATGAACTACTGAAAGGCTGATCTCTTTTATCAGCACCTTATCACCACAGTTAGTAATATTATTGTCATCTTAAGAAAGAACATTCTGATTTAGATCAGATGAATATTCATACACACTCACAAAGAATGAATAATTAAAATAACACACCACACTCATTTCAGGGGATTGGTCACTTCAGAGTTTTTAGTTGTGAGTGGGTTGGTAATCCTGGCAGAAAAGGATTAATGAATGAATGAATGAATGAATGAATGAATGAAGCTTACATAGCTTTGATTGTCCCTGCATTGTGTCAAAGGCGAGGAGCTAAAACATTGTATTAAACTTGGTGCTTCCCTCTGCTGTGTTGCAAAATGTGCACTAAAAGGTCTACTCTCCGAACTAAATAGATGCTGACCTATTAGTGTCACCATCTGATATGTTGACACTAATAGGCGTCATATATAGGATTCAATTTTAAAATATCAAGGAACCAACTAATTGGAGGGAAACCCATCAACACTTTAGACTTAGGCCTGAAGGGTCTATTACTAAAACTGACATGTAAAGTTATACTAAAATAAAACTTATCAAAATTATTTCTTAGGTAAATTCAAGAATATTGTGAGGAACTTGGAGAATTTAAAATTTTTTAAAATGTATTTTCTCCTAATTTGTTAATCTGAAGTATTAAGGTTACCATGCATTTAAACAATAGGGGAAGTCCAGATGATGCTGTCATTTTCTAAGCTACATATAGGGACAATTACAAACCCGGCCAAACAATTATAGTAATAATGGCTGGTTAAATGATGGGCAAGAAGGGGCAATGCCCCCTCAAACAAATGTCTTGCCTCCTCAAATAAAACCTCTAACAAATAAACTGAGGTTCTGCTGCACACCATTCAAACTCTTCTACCGCTACTAGCTCATTTGCTAGTAGCTTATTTACTTATTTAATCACAAAATAAACATCAAACCTAAAAAGCTAAAACTGTGACAGACTAAATTTTCTGTTCTTTGTGTAAAAAAGAACACATGTTTTTTGTTGAATCCTGATACTTGAATGTTATCTTTGCTCTGTCAGATAGTGGATTTGTTGTCACTTGGTTGTTTTGGCAACAGATGTGTGTATACCATAAAGCAGACACAAAGCCAGAACAAATAAGAATGCATGTGTTTTTGAATTGGTTTTTGTTGGTTTTTCTAGATTATTTATCCTTTTTTTTTTCCTGCACTGCAGCTGCTATAGTTTCCGGAATTTCAGTAAATGACGAAAACTGGACTAAATGTCTTGTTCATTTGTAGAATATTGTTGGAATATTCACAACAGTCATATTAAAATATGTATTTTATGAACTATCTTACAGTGGCCATTACGTAAAATAAATTGATTGTCCAATATCAGAAATAAGTTTGTTAAGTCCTCTTTTGCATCTTGCCAGTACTGAAAGCAGCAAAAATAATTAGATTTAGAGGTAGAATACATATTTTATTAATGTATCTGCAATTTTCTCAGCTTTAATTTAAGACTTATGCTATAGAAATTGTAATAGAAATAAGGGTGCTACAAACATTTCTGACAGATTTATGCACAAAAGATGGAAAAATTTGAAAAACCCAGATTTAAATGACTGTGCACCACCTCAGCCAATGCTTGGCAGTTAACCAAAGCGTACATTCGGTAAATCTTTAAGATCATTCAATCCTGCACTTAAACATGGCTAAAGTCCTGTGCTAGGTATCGTAAAGTCGCAAAATGCGAAGAGGAAGTACAAAAGTAGGAGTGGTAAGGAAAACTTTTAAGATGTTCAGTTCCTAACCAAAACAACCTTCTGCTTTTGGCATACAGTTTGTTATACCTGTTTCAACAAAAAAAGGATATACATATTTGATGTTTTAAAAAAAAAACAAAAAAAAAAAAAAACATGACCTCCACTTCGAGATGTTGTTATTAGGTTAAAATTGGTTTGAGATACATAACTACATAATGACCATCCAAGTAGATAAATGTTATGTTGTTGATTGTTTAATGTGGAATGAAGAATATCTTTAATTTTGAAGGTCTTAGTGTAGAGGGAGGTTTTGTGGGGTTGGGCATAGTTTACCCCAGTCCCATGAAGAAAACACAAGTCAGTAATGTTAATAAAATATCATGGAGCATAATCCCTCATGTATCCATGCCTACAACGGGCCCTGGTAGTATTGCTAGTATAAACAGCATAGGGACCTTCAGTCACTCTTCTTAGACGTGTCCCAGAAATGAATGTAGTTAGGTTTGAAATGTATGTGCACCCACCAGAAGGTAGAATTAAACTATTTTAAAGATTCAACAGGTTTTTCAGTAGCAAACTTAATCTCTTCGTTAAAGATGATCTGACACCTTAAGAGTTAAGAGTTAAATTCACCCTAAAAACAATAATGGTTAATTGAAAATGAAATAAGGCAGCGAAGCCAGGCGGATGAACAGAGTTTCTGTCTCTGCTGCAGCCTCATGTCACATGCTGCTGCAACGTAGTCAGTCAGCCGTCACTACTATATATGGGCATAGCGCTTCCTGCGGCCCCACTTCAGCACCGCCGCTTTGTGCTCGGGCACGGTTCTCATGAGCGCACATGAACGCGCGTGCCTAACATAGCATCTAAAGCACGTCATGGCAGTCAGGTTTCTGCTCAAAAGTGAGGGTAGAGCAAGAAAGGAAAGAAGTCTGGAACAAGAGAGATGTCTCAGCTTTCCAGTCCGTCCAAATTCGGTTCTTTCTGGTATTTTCTGGTCTTTTAATTTTTTTTCCTTTTAATGTCAAAGTAGTGTTTAACTCCTTGATAATAAAATGAACTGTAACTACCGCTCATTGGAGCTGGGGGATGGGGGAGGGGGTTGGGTGGAGACGTTTAAATCAAATCCAGCAGACTTTGTTGACAAGAACAAGGAAAAGCAAGTTTTCATTCGCACTCTGTTCGCTCTTTTTCTGCTACATATCAAAGTGCACTTTAAAAAATCCAATAGAAAAATTAACAATTTTCTAAATATAAATTTTATTATCACATCTCAAGAAAGAAAGAAATTGATTCCACAGAATCAATTTCTGTTTAGCGCTCTATCCGGCGCTAAACTTGCAGCATGCATCTCAGCCCACTGCTGTGGAGGCGGGTCTTTCCCGCCGGACAATGCCATTATTTCAGCTCCCTTAGTCAGGAATGTCAGATTTCACAGGCCGCTGCCCTCTTCCGAGCGTCCACCACTGCACCTCCAAAGAGACTCGCCGCCTTTAACCTTTTCCCACCCCATCCGCTGCACACACTACTGCTCAGTCCCACCCAATCAGCGCGACACATGGATCACCTTTGGCCTCGTCTAATAGAACTTTTCCCATGTCAACAACAATGACTTTCCCAGTCAGGCTTGATTTCCTGCTCCGTGGAAATCTTTGGCTTCTGTAAGTAGGTTAATTTCTTTGCTCATTTGCTAGTATCGTGAATGATCTCCACTGCACCTCAGCATATCACATATGTTTAAACTGGAGATGTTTCTTCCTGCCATTTCCCCTGCAGTTGATAATACAGCTGCAGCGGAGACAGATGTTGCTGGATTATGTTTATATATTCGTTCCCTTGCAAGGATAGAAGAGCAAGCAGCTCCTCAAAGGCGGGTAATGACAAAATTGTGAATGGAAAGGAGAATTTGTGTTCATTGTTAAAATTTAACTATACAATGACAGCCCCTTTCGTATTCGACCAATCATGGAGGTGATGGGATAAATTTTCTACCAATGAGAGCAGACAGAAGAGGTAAATTGAACCAATGGCAAACTGGTATTCAAATAAGGAATTTGTCTCGGCAAGAGCTGAATGTCAACTAGTCAAAGATGGAGTCCAAAGCTGGGAGGCCGTAGGGTTGCCAATGGACGAAACAGCGTTTCCCCCGACCAGGAGTCGCTGCGGCGGACTGTTAGGACGGCTGTGCGAGAAGAAGGCGGTGAGGGCGGACTGCAACTGTCCGCTGAGCTCACCAGCAGAGCTCCGCTGAGCCTGTGCTGGGTGAGCCGGAGGCTACGGACCGGCCCTGCCAGCGCCAGGTATCGCTCAGCAGAACCGCTGGCCGCTATGGGGGGAGGAGATGGCATGCAGCTCGCGCACAGTGTGGGTGCTGTTGGGTCTGACTGACCACGGCGGAGATTTTAGGAGCAGTTTCTGCTCACAACTGTGGAGCTGCTATTGTGTGCGCGCGCATTGATTTGAGTGAAATTGAAGTAAAAGCGTGCGAGAGAGTATGTTGACAATGATAGTGATTGACAGGTAGGTGACAGGCAAGTTTTCTCTTTCTTTCTTTCTTTCTTTCTTTCTTTCTTTCTTTCTTTCTTTCTTTCTTTCTTTCTTTCTTTCTTTCTTTCTTTCTTTCTTTCTTTCTTTCTTTCTTTCTTTCTTTCTTTCTTTCTTTCTTTCTTTCTTTCTTTCTTTCTTATTTTCTTTCTTTCTTTCTTTCTTTCTTTCTTTCTTTCTTTCTTTCTTTCTTTCTTTCTTTCTTTCCTTTTTTCTTTCTTTCCTTCTTCCCTTCTTTCCTTGTCAAACCTAACTTAGCCTTAAGGTTCACCACTTTTCCAGGTATTAAAGTAGGATCCAGGGGTACACAAAAGACCCCTCACCCCCTAGAAAGATGTTTCTTAATTATCCAATATAGTTTTAATAAGCTAGTTATTAAAGCTTTTATAACTTAATAATTACACAATTCTCTGTTTAGAATTTGCTCCTTACAGGAGACTGTTTTATAAATCATGTCAACATTTAGCTTCTATCATTTCATAGAAGTCCACAGAGTTCTGAGCTGCTATTAGCTGTTGCAGAGTGGAATAATGTTAGCATGTTTATGTGGAAAAGAGGGTCTTAGAAGAAATGCTCAGTTCAGCTGTGCTCCGTTGTGGATGTGGCCCGGAGCCACATGCCCTTGTGTTTGTTTGAGTTGCGGATGGAAGTGTAGGAATGTGAGCTCTGAGCGTGGCTGCAGCGTGTCGGGCTCGATCTGTTGGGACAGGAAAGCACGAAGAAGAAGCGGCAGCAGCGTCGGTGAAGCAGCCGTGTAACCCTCCTGTCCTATCGGGGGAGAGATCCCATATCTCCGGGTTTCCATGTAGCGTTTGTAGCCTAGCCTGTTGTGCTTTGGACGACATGGAGTCTGGTCGCTGCCTGTGGTCGGAACTTGTTTTTTTTTTTGTTTGTTTTTTTTTCCTTTTGCTGCCACTGCATGGCTGGATTATAAGGGTCCATGCAGAAAAATGAGTCCTGCAGCTGATTGGAAACGACTCCTGACATTGGAAATAACAAAGCCCCCCCACTCTCTCCTTCCCGAACCCCTCTCCTCTGCGCCCACTCCCCCACATCACGGTTTCTTAAAAGAGGAGGGTTTCACGTTGCCACTTTGGCTAAAGGGACAGGAATAGTAGGTATTAAATGAAAGTCTCTGGTATTGTATCTCGGAATGTGCTCTTTGCCCTATATATGTTTTCTCCTCCCTCGTTTTCTCCCAGCAGAGCTCAGCTACTGCTGCAGTCTATAGGATGAGCTTCGCCTGTCTGTTTGGTTCCATGCCTGTTTCCCTGCAGTTTAACGCCGACTGGAACAAATCCATAGATACATTGTCTTCTAATATTCTCTTGTTGTGTAGAAATGATACCATGCAGAGCGTAACAGCACCCTCCCCATTTGCATAGATTTTATGCTCTTTTTGGGGCCTGTGCATTTAACACTAGGAACACACAGTAGGCTTTTTAAGCCTGTTGTGGTTGTTTCACGGCTGCTTGTCTGCTTACAACATGTTAATCATGATAGCTGCAAGGAGGCTTGCTGCAGCCCCCACCACTGTCTACAACATATTGATGGAGGTGAGGTGTTGCATGCTGGTGTTCCTGTGAGAGTTTGATGCACTGAATAGAGACCATGTAGTTCAAAGCCCTTTTTCTGTTGTACTACTGTGAAATCACACGAGCAGTGCAATATTAAAAGGGCATTGGCTCACACACACTGCCACCTTGGTCTCTCCTGCTGTAAACTTCCAATTATTTTTTACACAGAAATAAATGGTGCTGAATTGCTACTGAGTTGGAATGATTGGACAATTGTTGGACAATTTATTTTGTGGGTATGTGTGTGTGGTACAGCTACTCCTCTTGTTTTTGTGAGTGTCTGTGTGTCCCAGCATGCAGAGGTCAGCTGCTTTGACAATGTTGCACTACTGTACCATGTGCTAAAGCAGTGCAATTGTATTGTCATAGCATTTGGCCTTTGTCCTGCACTACAGCAGCCGGACCACACAGATTGTTGAAAATGAAAACAAACTGATAAGAAGAAAGTTTTCTGGTTTTTACAGTGTAGCTCCATCCATTAAACTGGAGCCATTTTATTGGGCTCTTTGCAGAGAGAGAGGATAAACAAATTTTGAATATTTGTTTTATATTCACCTAATTTTATTTTCTTTGAGATGAACATAGTTTAGTTTTTACAGTGAACTGAAGTTGGACTGTGAATTTACTGTTAGTTGTAAGGTTATTAACAAAATCTATATTGGGAATTAAAATGTTATTTTTCATATTTACAACACAATAATGTATTTTATACAATGACAGTGGCCTGGTGACATGTTTCTTATTTTGGACATTTTATTTAGAGTCTTTGAGGCACAGATTGAGCGCCACTTGTAGGTTGTTCAGACAGGAAGAGTATGTGGCTTTTCTATTCAGCCGTGTTCCATTATCAGGCTGTATTTTACCCTGGGAGATATAGGCCTCCTGGACCACGCCTCCTAAAAAAAGAACATTTTGTTCACAGAACTACACAGGTTTGCATTGCAGACCACGTGTCACATTAAGTAACAAGCTCTGAGGTCAACTTACTCAACTTCTTGCACATTTTTTAAGGCGGTGTAATGTGTTGCTACATGCTGGCCCACAGTGTGAAATCAGTTCGAAGCTGGGTCGGATTTAATTTGGATTTTCTGATCGGATTTTTAGTGGCCAGGTTTTACTCTTCGGATTGGATCAGAAGTAAGTGACTGAATTATAGAACTTCATTTTAGACATAAGCTTAACTTACTGAAGTTAATTTTCACAAACAAAATAGGCACCGGCCTATTCTGTTTGTGAAAATTGTTTATTTATTTGTAACATAATAGCTGTGTAATGATTGTAAAAATAGGAGATAATTTTAAGGTGGCCAGTCTGAATTCCGCTACTTTTGTATTTAAACATATTGCTGTAAAAACCATACACTTCAAAAAGCAAGAATACAATGGCCTTTGACAACTCAAGTTTTGTATTAACCACAAAGCAAAAAACTAACCAGATTTAAAAAAAAAAAAAAGCATTAATTAAGGAATAGTTTTTGCTATGATTGCAAACTTTCAGCTGTGATTTTCTATTTAATTTCAAACACGCTTTATAGAGTAAAGAAAGCATGTGCATGTGTTTTGTGTAGAAGAACATGTGAGCCTATAGATGAATGCTGCAGCCCATTATAATTCTGTGTGTGTATGTACATGTGTGCGTGTACCTCTGCAGACCTCCCCCGGATCCCTTCACCCCGTCTTTTAGTCGACTTTTCAAAGCATAATTTGAGTGTGCAGGCTTGAAGAAGTCACCGCGTGGGTGGGAAAAATGGGGTAAGTTTCCTATTTGGGACAGGTCGTAGGGGGGATGGGGCTCCTTGTGAGGAATGTGGAGGGCAGGGCTGCTCTGAGAGAGGAAAGGGAGGGTGCTAGGAGGTTAGGGCTCATCGTCCCGCGTTGCTTTACTTGCTTGTGTGTTTGTGCGTGCACTGGAGGCTATACTGCCAGATTTAGCCACACTGTTTTGCAAGTGGATGTGGAATTTTCTGTTTGTTGTGTGTTGGATGGAAAAAATGTTGGAACAAGTGGCAGAGTATCTTCATTTCTTGCTCCACAGTGTTTAGACGCTGAGTTTAGCACACACTCATAATACATTTCAATACACTCAAATACAAAAAAGTGTAGTGAAATCTTTACATTTTTGCTGAAAAAAAATTGCTAGTTGTAAACAATGAAAGTCAGGGTGGATCCTCTTTCATTTAATATCCATTTTATGACAGCATAATTATTCAGAAATCTTTTCAGAAGTCAAGAAAAACCTACAATGTTGAAAGTATGATCCAAGCAATACAAAAAGCAGGTGGAGGCTTTAAACGTTTGAATATTAGTTAAAACAAGATTTAATGGGTGCTTCAATAGTAATTGGTCCACCACTGTACATGTAAGACACCCCCAGCCTGCAGTAGATTGCCATGCGTTGTTCTATGGAGTGTGTGGAGAGTGAGCAGGAGAGTTAGATTACATAGCATGTGTTAGCTCGCCTGATGCTGTGTGGGCAGGTAGATCCAGAGCAGACAGGTCAGTTTGAAGTGCAGTGTGTAGGGACCAGGGGCTAATATGTCTGCTTCCACTGTGTCTCCATAGTCATTGGCTGTGATCGCAACATCATCCTCAGCTGCGGAGGTAGGTGTGAAGAGTGCTGATCTCAGATCACCTGCAATCTAATATAAAACAGACACAATGATACAGATATGAATTATATTTTATTTGCAGATGCATCCTTTGCTACAAATAATCAAGCGTTCACTGTTATTGCATTTTAGGTAAGATAATATTTATTTAGCATTTACCAAAAGATAATTAAATTGCTTATTTGCATTTCCTTTCTCATATTGTATATAATAATTTTAAGTAGTTAAATCAAAAATTTGCAGAAATGTTTTTTTTTTTTAGCTGACATTGATTAATTGTCGTATTAATTAATAGAATAAATCAGTAACAATAATAATAGAATTGTTAGCTACAGCTCTGTGTGTGTGTGTGTGTGTGTGTGTATTTATGTATGTATGTAAAAACTAAAATAAATGCAAAATCTGAAATAAATGCAAATAAAAGGGGGAAAATAGCCAGCAAGCCACAGGAGATAAAACAGAAGAACCAGACAACAAACACCAGAGCAGGCCATGAGTTGAGTTTGAATCTCTGAGTCTTAAATTCAGTTATCTGATATAACATAAACTACCTTTCACTCTGCATTTTACTTATCTCTTTCAATTTTCAAACGTGGAAGAAGCTTAATTTTGTATCATATAATAATTATGCGTTATTTTTTTTGACATCCTTCAAACTTCTGAGATATAAAATCTTGATTTTATTTTGTATATCTAGTAAAGGTTTTAGTTGCATTGTGAAATATTGACTGATTTTCATTGAAAACATATCAATAGATGTGGTTTGATCACCTCTGAGCCTTAAAATGCAGAAACCACAGAACTTATGAACCAGATTGTTTGGATTTTTTTACTCAAGAGTATAGCTGAAACAATTACTGAAATGACTGACAACTAATTTAGAAATTGAATAATTAACTCAGGGATGCAGATTTAAAAGGAGGCCATTTGCTGAAAAAAACCCCCAAACAAACTCAGGGCAGTAATTAATCCAAAATTGTAATGATATAAACATTTAGCATTTAAGTTAAAACACCTTCTTTGTATGATCTACCCAGAACACCTCTATTGGCAGTTTTAGGTTAACCTAGATTAAATTCTGTAAAAATTATAATAAAATAATCTCCTAACAAGCATCTTTTGTGATCAAATTATTAATCATTTAGTCCAAAAAAAAATCAGCAGATCAGTCCTAGGCTGTATTGATGTTATGTAAAGCAGAATGACTGAACTTTTCACATGTTGATGTTAGAGATATTTTCTTTGCGGTTCTTTAAAAAATTATTGAAATATTTATTTATTTTGCGTCTAAGTTTGAATAAAATAAGCTCAAGTGAAAAATTTAAAATCAGCAGAATTTAGATTTTTTCCCCCCTGCTATTAATTGATCAATTGTTAGAATACTTAATAGAATATTCAATTATTTAAATAATTGTTAGTTTCTGCCCTACTCCTGGCAAATTTTCTTTATGATTTAGAGTTTGTTGTTGTTTGCTGGGACTCTCACTTGGAAAAGCACTGTTCCTCTGTGACCTGGGTGGGCATTTCCTTCTCCCATTCAGCTTTAATCTGTGTAGTTGAGGAAAGAATCTTTGGTCTGAGCATAAGGAGATTTAAGCTCAGTGTTTTGTCTGTTGATGAAAAAAGAAATTTTTACACCCTTTTGAAACTTTGACAGAAATGAAATTATTTATTTTTCCTCCCAATACACCAGTTTCTTAATTAAGAATTAGATGCATGATAAATGTACAATTTTATCAAGTTGTTGTACTGTTTATCTGTCAAGTTTTCTTGCACTATCCAGAGCTGTCTTTGGACAATGAGCTAAAAAATAGTAAAAACAAAACAAAAAAACAAAAAAATCTCTTAAACTGCTACAGAATGTGTTAAATCGGACCCCAATTTGCTCCTTTGGAGGATATGTAGGAAGTCACAACAAAAACATTAAGTAGTCTAGATCACTTTTTATCAAGCAATAAAAATATACATTTTACGGAAGAGGATTAGGGCCACCGGAAAAAAAAAAAAAAATCTGACGTTAAAGTCAGAACTCTGACTTTCTGACTTTATTCTCAGAATTCTGATTTTAATCTCAGAATTCTAATTTTAATCTCAGAATTCTAATTTTAATCTCAGAATTCTGACTTTAATCTCAGAATTCTGACTTTAAAGTCAGAATTCTTTTTTTTTTTTTTTCGGTGGCCCTAATCCTCTTCCGTAACATTTTAATCGGTTTTTAATTTTTAAAAAACAAAAACAGATAATTGCTCATCATATTTAGCCCACATGCTTCTAAAAAAATACAACACCAGCTTTTGCTGAGCATTATTACTTCATTAGTCAAAACTCATTCACTGTTTAACACATCACACTATGGCAAAAAAAGAAAAACGCCCATTATTAGAATACCTCTCGTACAAAGATGTTGGTGTTACAGAATGTTACTACTCAGAAATTTACAGTGATGGTGATGAAATATAAAATAATGTGCTGGGACATTGAACGTTTTAATTTATATCAATAAAAGCCTTTACTGTATTTTTTTCTAACAAAAGGGCTGAATGTTGTCGCAGTTTTGTCAAAATTTGAGGCAAATTTCTTTCATTTTTAATTAATAATGTACACTTTATTAATACTTCTCTCGCAGAACTGCTTGTGTTTATTTATCTCATGAACTTTTGAACCCAGCTGACATTATGACAGAAATCAGCTTGTGTTCTAGTGGTGAAGCGGCATAACGTAGTTAAGCTGTTGACAACTGGCAGCAGATAATTCAGTCACTACAGAACTGAAATTCTCTGATTTAGAATTCTGACTGGAAAGTTGAAAGTTTCTCACAAACCCCTGTTGTGTTTGCAACACCTTTTAAATAGTGATGGCTACTTATAGTAATAGTAAAAAGCTGCTTATTTTTGTTAACCATTTATATCAGATTAAATTCAACACTAACTGTAGTTCTGGTGAGTGGCAGAGTATGACTGCATGAAATACTCAGATCTATATTGTGATTGGCTTGTTAAGCCAGAGATGTCATTCCCAGATTTGTCTCCCAACTATTCAGCTAAATGGAACCGGTGAGGAAGAAGAAGATCTTGATCTTTACACACTGATGTTCCAAACTCTTTATGTTTGCTGTTTATGCCCTTTTCCTCTTCTTCCTGTTTAAGCCCAGAATGAAAGTTTTAATCTCTGGGTACAGGTGCATCTCATCCACATCACCTTGCAGACAAGACCCTATCAGTATTGCCTCTGCTTTCACTAGCGCTAACAGAGTAGTGCAATATTGCTTATAGGGTCTTGACTGTGAGGGACACTCTTCCTGCTGTGGAGCTAAACTTCTCATTTCATTCAGCTCACTAAGCTGTAATGTCTAGTGTGCTACAAACTGTCTTGTAGCTTTATTGTCAAGTCAGGCATCAACTACTATTGCTAATGAAGTTGACTGAAGCCTCTCCGGTCTGTTGGGGAGGTGAACTAACTTTGTAATGTTTGCTCACTAAATCCTGGCCCTAAACTGCATCTCATCTGGAAGCAGCATCAGTCTCTCAGAGGGAGCCTGTAATCCGGTGAGGCATATTTCTGTCATGTAATGAAAAATGTAAAAATGTTTTCTAAAATACTTTAATTAGAAATAAGGTACAACCTACTAAAAATAAGATTTTATGCAGCTTTGGTTGTATTAGGAAATCAGGTTTTATTTGTTTACTTAAATTATTTTTAAGTTTGAACTTGAGGAAAATATAGTTATTCTGCCTTATTTAATTCTCTTTAAATCTTGCAGTGGGAAGTAATATCTCTTAAATTTTTAGGTTTTTTTTTCCCACCAGGGGGTCTTTTTGTGGGCTCTAGTGTCCCTTATATGACAGTAGGCTAACAGGAAAGAGAGAGAGAGAGAGGGGGGAAGACATGCGGCAAATGTTGCCGGGTCCGGGAATCGAACCCTCAACAGCCGCGTCGAGGACTGAAGGCCTCCAAATGTGGGTCGCGCTATCCCCTACGCCACCACAGCACGCCCCATATCTCTTAAATTTAAATTAAATTCAAATTAAAAATACTTTATTAATCCCAAAAGGAAATTAAATGTTGTAACTCGTCAATTAAAAGAGTTATTGAAAACTGTGACTGTCCTGCAGCATGCTGTACTGCACTGAATCTGAAGAATCTTCTGACTGAAGATGTTCTGCCTTTCCTTGACAGTCTCATGAAGAGGATGGTCAGGGTTGTCCATAATTTTCTTGATCTCATGAAGAATCCTTCTTTGCTTAATCATCTCCAGAGGTTCCACAGTCGCCCCTAGAACAGAACCAGCCTTCTTTATCAGACTTTTGAGCCTTTTTAGGTCCCTGGCTTTGATGCTGCTGCCCCAAAAAATGACCCTCTCAAAAACAGACTTATAGAAAATCTGCTGCATTTTGCTGCAAACCTTGAAGAATCTTAGCTTCCTCAAGACGAACAGTCTTCTCTCTCCCTTCTTATATATGCTTCACTGTTGCATCTCCAGTCCAGTCTGTTGTGCAGGCGAACATAGAGGTATTTATATTTCTCAACCTCCTCCACTTCTTCTCCAATGATGGAAATATGGTTTGACTTGAGCATTTTTAGCCTGATACTCTAAATACAAAAAATAAATTATCTTTTGTGTGACGTAATTACTATAATAGGGGAAAATACTGATATAGTACTTATAGAAGTCCTATATTAGCAATACTGTAATTTACCAGCCAAAACGGGAGACTCAACAGGTATGATGACCATTAGAGTGGGCATGGGTCGGTTTTATCCAGGTTTCACAAAGTTCCGCTTTCAAAACCACAAATATTAATTGTCCTAGAGCTCCTTCTGTCTTAGTCGCCAGAGAAAGTTATGCAGTGACTGGAGTGTTGCTCCACGGTGTCCATCTCTTACTTGTTTCATTGTGCTTCTACTTGTATCCTTTGTCTGGACTGAAAGTTGGTCATTATGAAAATTCTGGTTTAAAAACTAAAGGACCTCCAACAATTCAGGTTGTTAAGGAAATGCTTTCTGAAAGTATTGTCGGCATGCTAAGCAGGTGTGTTCAACAGCAGAGTTCATGTTTGCATGAGCAGATAGCATTGCTAACTAGTTAGCTAATATCAGCTTATTATACTCCCAGAGTTAAATTGTGGAGAGCAGAGCAGCTAAAAGGGATGATATGCTGTGTAATAAGTGGACCTGCTTAAAAACGTCTAGATTCCGAACCTTTTTATTCAACTTTTTTCTCCAGCCTTGTGCCACTGTTACATCTGCAGAGTATAAAATAATAGCAATAAAAGTTTTAAAACACCTTGAGTTTTAAAACTCACCACCGTACTTTATTTTAATCCAGTTTTGTTCTCAATTTCAGTAGGGGATCAATAAAGTATTCATCATCATCATAGCTTAAAAAGACTTAAGGGAAGATGAAAGAGTTGGTTCTCAGTATAAAGTAGATAACACTCAGTGTGGTCTCTCATACATGTGTGACTGTCAAAATAGTAATATGCAAAAATTATTATAGCAGAAATAATGCACACAAATTATTTTAGAAGCAGTAGAATTAATTGTGCTATGTCTACACCTAAAAAACAGAACATTTTCCAGTTGTAAACATAACACTGCTAAAGGTTTTTTGTAATTTACATTCAATGAAGAACATTCCACAAAATATCAAGTTTGACATTGATTCTCATCTTGAATTGGGATCATTTGGTTCCTCAGTTTTCTTCATGAGGAAATCATTGTTTTGGTCCTGAACAGTTTTCTGATATGAAATAATACCCATGAAAAAAACTGAGTTGGAAGCAGGATCAGGGATGTTTCTGTATCATTGTCTGTATCATTGTCTGTATCATTGTCATTTTTTATGTCAATTACAATCATCAGCTGATTGTATCCTCGTGTGTTTCACCAGATTACCCTGATGAGCCAGCTAGGTTCAAACAGGATCAATTTAAACATGGAAACCTCTAGCTGTGGGCTCACTGGGCCCATAATTCCACTTTACAGAGCTACCCTCTGCTCTGTTCTAACTACCAGCACTTGTTAGTTATTCAATAATCAATTCATGTAATAAAAATAGCTTCAGTTCTTATAAAACTTCTTCCTTTGCTCTGACTTTGCTCAACTTGAATGTAAGTTAACATAAGTTGTTCACATAGAGCTTAAAAAAGGTCTTGTTAGAATTCCCTGACTCAAACTCTTCCACAGAACGACCCTAAACCCTAAATGTTTAAGATTTAGGGTCTGCTTCAATCCAGCAGAAACGTCAGTGATACACTGAGGCTGAGTGACCCTGCAGGCTTCACCGCTTCACCCCACAGAACTACAGCACACTCACTGCCTGACACTCTTTCCCTGTTGCACTACTGTGGGAGCTGCAGCAAGCAGTGCAATAATGAAAGGGCATCAATCAGTGTGACTGTCCTTCTCCTCTTGGCCTGCTTCCCGCCCAGCACCAGATACTGAGGCTGGATTCCAACGTGTCGGTGCACCCTGCCGCTCGCCACCTTTAGAAAAACTCTTCTGTCATCAGGACTGTTATTTCAATAAAGCTTACCTTAAAGTTGAAAGTGTTTGTCCTGTGTTTGGAGTTGTGGTGTGAGAAATGTGCTAGTGTTTTTGTAAACTTTTTGAACTTTTCCTTTTTTGAAGTAGCAGTTTGGATTTAACCTAAAAAAGCAACATGTCAGCATTTCAGCTGTCTTTTTTCTCCAGGTATTCACCTTTAGATCTGGGAAATGTTAGAAGACCTCAGGTTCTGCATGAAACCTCACACTTTTAAAGTGAACAGATGTTGAGGCACTTGTAACTTACAGGTGTTTGTTGTTTCAGAGCTGAAAGTCACCACTAAAGCATTTAAATAACATGGAAAGTTACATACTAAAACCTAACTTAGCTCTTGTGGACTCTTTGTTGTTGTTTGATTGCAGCATCAGGTCAAGTCTACACACTTTTCCCTCAACTGTGTTTTTCTGCATCAAATATTGCGATCTTCTGGTGCTTTCATCACATTCCCAGATGTAAATACCTAGCTTTAGACCAGTAGTCTAGCTGTGGGTTTGGAGCATCATCAGTTCTTGCTCTTATCAGTTCAGCATTAGAAAAGAAGAAAGGACATCAAGATTCAATACAATGAGCTGCTTTTCTTAAATAGACAACCTGGTTTAGATTCTATGGCCAACTGAATTTAAATATTAATTTGAGTTGTATGATGTTTGACCATGCATCTTATGACAGAATACTGTGTTGAGTGTGTTTAAAAGTGAGGAGAGTAGACAAGCAGAAGACAGAAAACGATGTGTTATGTCTGGAAAATTCTACAGAAAGTGGTCAGTAAAAGAATGACAATCCAGGAAAGTGCTAAAGAGTTGCAGCCCAAAACTGTGTTCTGTCTGAAGTTACAATCCTCACACTAATAAAGAACCCTGTAGGTACATGGACTTGGCAGAATTTTTATTTTATTTTATTTATTTATTTATTTTGTCAAAAAATATCTCTTGTAAATGAAATGTTGGATCTCAGTGGGGAAAACTGTACAAGTGAAGGCTAAATTTAAAGAAAATTTAAGAGAATACCATCAAGAAAGCCCCAATTCTTTGAAGAATATTCAGATTACCTACTTGGAAAAGTAAAATTAATGAGCACAAATGATTCCTCACAAGTCTAGCTGCTTCTAATGAAAATAGAAAGATATGACTGATTCTTACCAGACTTCTGTGCAGGACTGCTCATCGTGTTGTTCATCATGTGGGAAATATTTGCATATAGAAGCAAAAAATAATAAAAAAAGATTACATACTACAAAAATTCCGTCTTTGTGTTTTTGTGCTTTTATGGTGTAAAGCCCTTTGAAATGCCTTACTGCTGAATTGTGCTATATAAATAGAATTTGATTTGATACATGTGTGAAGAGACATATGTAGAACTTCATGTGAAGCCTTCCCGGGACTAACCATGTGTTCCAGAATTAAGAAACAAGGAAAGATGATCACAGAAAACATCAGTGTGTTTATTCTGTAAATACTGCTTCCTGTAACATCTGATTAGTGAATGGTTCTAGATATTAAAATGTGACATTCATTTAATAATCTCCTCTAATAATAATTGACATTTGACAGAAAGCTACAATTTGTATGTCTTGTGGTAAAATGGAAAATGGAGGAAATCAAGGCTTTGCAAGTACTGAAGAAATCAAGTAAAAATTAAAAATATATACTTGTTTTTAAACATGTCATCATGAACCTCATCTGAGGCAGTCACATAGTTGAAGAATTACACAAATTCATTTTGATTCATTTTGATAATGGCGTTAATTTTGTTGCGCTCTCTGATCTTTAAATAAACTTCTTCTGTAATCAAGTTAAAGTAACAAAAAAAAAGACGTTCATCAGGATGTTAATCTTTAAATCTGTTCATTTATTTAAAGCCCAACAAGCCCCTCAGAAAACAGCTCAAATTAAATGTACCAAAGTTGAATTTTATTGAATAATATGAAGCAGAATCGAAGATGTTCTTCATTTAACAGCAGTTGGACAGGCACTGACTGCCGATTATTTTTAATCAGCCCTCCTCCTGTATTCCTGCAGTCCCTCCCAGCTGCAGGAACTGCAGAAACACCACACTTCCACAGAGCTGGTGGGTGGTCCTATTTACATTTCCTCTGCATTACCTTCTGGGACACATGAGTGGAGTTGTTGGGAACCGCCTACTGCATCCCAGTCGGAACAATTATTATTATTATTATTTTTTTTCAAACCAGACTGTGCAGTTTAAGCAATATTTAGGATCACAATTTTAATGATAAAGTATAAATTGTTAAAGAGCAACATGCTGCCTTGGGTTTGCAACGTTCACCCCTTTCATTTGAAAGTCATAATACAGCAAGAATTAAATCTGTTCCTGTTTTAAAATCGCACAGAGGTAAAGTTATTGTTACTAAATTACTCTGAGAGAGCCCAATGTTTATTCTTAACACCTGGTAATTTGTAAATCTGAATTGAAATGAGTTTTTAAAGCTGTCCTCTCAGAGCCTGAGCTCATGGAGGAAATAGCGGCGCAGCAAACTGGCCTGTTCCAGAACAAAGAACATAGAACCGCCCTGCGGTTCTATGTTCTTTATCCAGCGTTCGGACTCCTTCTGGATTTAAAACTTCACTATCTGCTCATTTGAAGTTCTAGGATTGGCAAACTGGGTTGCAGGGGATCATAATCAAGCGTTTATATCAGGCGTTCTGTGACGCTACAGTTAACTGTCCCTCTCCCAAAGAAGCATATTTTTATTATGACAGCTTGGCGCCACCTGCTGCACAAAATGAGACAAAAGCTTTCATTTGGTAAAGTCTGCTCTGTCCTTTCTTGTATGTAGACGGCTTCCAGTACAGTATGTTGTACCAGTGAACACAGCCACCTCGGTTGCTGCCAGAGTCCTGATCATATTTTTGTTTTAATGTTTGTTAGTGTCAGCAATCTGCACTAATTTGTCCCACTTGTTTTCCCACATAATTTGTGGAACATGCAGAAAATATACGTAATCATCAGTGCCTATGTTTTAGACCACAAGTGTCAAACTCCAGTCCTCGAGGTCCTGCAATTTTTAGATGTGCCTCTGCTGCACCACACCTGAATAGAATAATTCACAAGGAGGAGGTAATTAAGCCATTTCATGCCAGTGGTTTGTACCTATGGCACATCTAAAAACTGCAGGACATCGGCCCTTAAGGACTGGATTTTGACACCCCTGCTTTGGACCCAGATCATCCAGACTTAATGATGTTGTTGTATCATACTATGATGATGCGCTGGAATTATTAGGTTGTTCTGCTGCACAAAATTGGCATTGCTGAAGGCAACAACTTGCCCTTTCCCAATACAACTTGGCAATACAACCGGATTGTATTTTCTAGAGACGTTTTTCTCCAAATATTCGCATCCGAGAAGGAGACAACTGCTAACCGAGTTTGGGGGCTTCGGGCAGGCTGCTGTCCTGTGGGATGGACGACGGCCCAGGGCAGGACGACTATGAGGAGCGCCTAAAGGAAGTTTTTAACATTGGCAATACAATCGGATTGTATTGCCAAGTTGTATTGTCTACATCCTCTCTAACCATATCATGTGTTTCTTTTCATACCTGCCTGTGCAGGTTCACAGACACACACTCCATCCCTGCATCATTTCCTCTGTCAGGCCAGTTCAGTTCCTACACCTTCTCACACTCATTGGGCTTTTCGAGCCTCTGAGTTATCCTCTTTGTCTTCTTTTGAGTTTTCTGTTCATCTGACTCAGCTAGCCACCGCAGTTAGTCCCCCAGTTACAGCTGCAGTGCCTCCTCTCTGGCCACCCTCATCTTTCTCTGTTTTCTCTGGCTTTGTGCTATAGAATCCACATTGGTTATTAAGTTGATTTGGCCCAGCTCTTTCAGCTCTCTCTTGATCTTTTCAATCATCCTACAGAGTTACAGATCAACTTTGGGTTGATGAAGCTGGGTCATCCACTCGGCCCCCGTTTGTAGGACCTCACACCAGCGGAGTTCACCCTGGCCACCTTCCTTTTCATGAACACCATCTGCTCCATGGGTGGCGTTATTAGCCTCTTTTCCTTTTCCAGACCTTTGAGTAGTAGGCCACAATTACACTCATCCGAGGTGCCTGGCTCTCTAAGGCTTCGCCCTGATATAAAGCGACCTGCTTTTGTTAGCTGTCTCTAAAGCTGGGTTAAAGACGAAAGCCCAGTTAAAGACTAGAGGTGACAGAACCTTATCGGTGGCAGCACTCATACTAAGGAACAATCTCCCTCTGCCTGTTAAGTACTTCAGGGTTTCCCCCAGAAAGCTCGGGGCACTGAAGTGGCCCACTGTGTTTTTGTATTAAAAGATATTAAGTTGACAAGAAATGTAAAATATTACTGGGTTATTATGTTACTGGAAGACATTGCCGACAATACTTACACCCACAATTGTAGCTTTAAAAACAACAAATAAAATTAATACAATTGAAATAAATCTAAATAATTTACACTTCTGTTAAATCCAACTTAAGTTATCAGTCAGGGAATCTAAAAACACAATGTAGTGCTGCTCACATTTAGAACCGACCCATGGCATAAATGAACTAAGAGAATATCAGTTGATTTAATGGTTCAGCATACATAAATTAAAATAATTTAAATAGTTTAAAGTTTAAATTTTAAGGAGGTGGCAAGTTCAAAGAACAATTTTCATAGTTAGTTTTGTTACCATAGCAACAATCTGATGCTGTGAATTTAGATTTTGAGTTTGAGTTCTGTTTGTTGACAAATACATCTTAGTAAACTCACTGATTGCTTTTAAACTTTGCCAATTAAACTTGGCCCCTGTCCATATTTCACTAAATCCATGTTGAAATGCTGTTAAAGGTGCTAAGTTTCTTAGCATTGCGACAGACTGGTGACCTGTCCAGGGTGTACCCCACTTCTTGCCCGGAACGTAGCGGGAGATAGACACCAGCAACCCTCTCGACCCCTTTACAGGACAAGGGTGAACAGAAAATGGATGGATGGATGGAGGTTCTTAGCAGTAAGCTAAATCAGATTCTGCTCAAGGCTGAGGCCTGAGGCCTTGAGCAGAATCTGGTTTCTGTTCTCTACACAACGATCTCTAAATTCACCGCAACAGACTTGGGAGACTGAACAAAGGTCACAGAGGTGATGAAGAACTGAGTGTTTGGATATAAACGGCCAGTTCACTTTGTTTCAATTCCAATGAGGATTTACTTTTCAAGGATAAGACTCTGACCAAGGAGAACGAGGATTTCTGTTGCCGAGATCTATTTCCATTCTGGGTATGAGTTGAGTTGCACCGCATAAGTCTTATTTGATAGACTGATGACAGGTTAGGAAGGTTATTAGGAAGGGTTTAAGTTGATTTCATTTGAATTGATTTCATTTGAGCTGTATAATTATCAAGGATTATTTGCTTGTCATTTTTCCCGGCTAAAGCTTGCTTAATACATTTTTACAATTAAAATTCTGATAAGGTTTGCGGACATTGAAATTAATTGAGTCATTTGATTATTTCAGTTCCTCTAATTATGGTAAAACCAGTGTACATGATTCCAGAAATGTGGTGGCTTCGGATTTTCCTTTAGTGAGTATTAAAATAATGACCCTGGGACTTAAATCTAAGTCACTAATCATAATCTAGCCGTTACCAAATACACGTTATTTTAGAGAGAGGGCTACCGTTAACAAAAGTGGTTATTGAAGCTACGCAGCTGTGAGGGCTACTCAGCTGATTGTTTCTTAACTGAAAAGTGTTGTAACTTCTGGATTGAAGGTAGTTAGAACTAGACGAGCCTCTTTCACCACCAGTTTAAATAGATTATCTCTCATAGACCTCCTTTAGGGTAAGACCCAGGTCTTGGAGATTTTCCGGACCTGTTAGACAGAGAACTAGTCAGTAGTCAGCCCAGAGGAGTTGTGAGGTGAGGGCAGGGCTGGCTATTGCATAATAACAAACAATGTCAATAAACTCTTCTAATTGTCCTCTTTTCTTCATCTGAGTCTCTCCAGATTTAAATACATGTATATAATGTAAACAGCACTGCCAGGGATGCAATAAGTTTATACCAGGTGTGTGAATGATCTAATGATCAGACTGCTGATTGCAGCCAGTTCACAAAACCAAATTTCACTTAGGGCCCCATGGAAGCTTGGACCAGACGTGCATGTTACACACACAGTTGATGAAAAAAAAGCAATGTACATTGTATAAATAAGCTAAATTATGGGGAATCAGTTCATATAATAAATGTTTTGTAACCATGTTATTGGTGACGTACAGATAGGAGGAACATTCTCCTACAGAATGGCAGCCAGTGCAGTTAGTGAGAGGTTGTGCAATCCCTCAGCTCACCGCTGCCTCACCTGTTCCGCTTCCAAGCATTTGAATGGGAAAATGCAAAAATTCTGCAACTTTGAAGAAAAAAATAATCAAAATTGGTTAAGCTAAATAAAAATAAATACCTTATAGTACAAAACAATATAAATTATCTTATTATATTATTCTTCCACAATGACAGTTGAGGACAATGTCCATTAGGAGTCAGTAAGGCTTTGTAGTTTCACTTACAGTTTACAGTTTATTTAATGATGGAGTCAGCACACAGTTTAAAAGGCGTTTAACAACAAACCAAAAAACAAACTAACAAAATTTAACTCGTTAGTTACTGTCAGTTAATGTATACTCAGGTCTCAACTGATAGACTAGGTGGTAAAATCTTATTTTTTCTTTATGGCTTCAGGAATAAAATAACTAATTTGACTTGATGATGAATACAGATTTATCAATAAATATAGGGTCATTTTCTGACCTTCATGTTTTAAAAACCAGGGATAAGTGGATATAGTAAGTAGAAAAATACTAAAATCTTTATTTAGATCTCTGTACAGTTGTAGTAAGAAGACATGGTAAAATGTATTAAAGCATCATGGAAAAATATTTTTAAATATTGCAATATTTGTCAGCTTGTCAATTTTAATTATTAATCTATGCACAAAACGTTTTTTTAAAATGTCCTTCCTTTGAACTTCTGTATTTTCCTTACATTAATAATAAATCTCGCCATGCCCTTCGTATGCTACATCTACAGTCTAATGATTATATCTCTGAGTTATGCACATTAAATGACTAAATGTGATTTAATGATGTGATGAATTGTCTTTGCCTAGTGAACAGACAGTTATTGCAATTATTAAAAGATACCTCAAGATGGCAGTGCAGGACGATTTACTCCTCTGTACAGCACTGGTCATGTGGATTTTATGGCAAAAAGGGGACATTCCCGTCCGTACTCTGCTTCCACCATCGGGTTCAGTTTCCATCATTAAAGTGAGATGTGATCTAAAAAATGTAGTAGAACAAAGACACATATTCCCTCATCTATTGAATAAGAATTAGAACATTGTGTAGTTATTTATGTAAGGCATGAGGTCAAAGTTTTTACAATTTTGGAAGAATAATTTTGGAGCTTTTTGTACCACCCTGAAGCAAATATTGACAAGAAAAAACATTTAGAAATGTGTGTACGACACTCCTGCACTACTGTCAAAAGACACAAGCACCTTATGATATAGGGGTCTTAAAATAGGTTTACCCAGCCATATCTTGTTTTCATTTGTTGGTTTAATAGCATTTTTAATTTTTTACTTATTATTCCGTATTGATTTGTGTATTATGTGACGTATTTCATGGGACTACGAATAGAAATTAGCACTTCACTAAATGCAGTGTATTTACAGCAATATTGTATGTTCATTCATATCATTCGAAAAAAAAAAATAAATCCAACAACCAATCATAAGAAATTGACTTAGTATTGTCTTGTCAGAACAGCGCCATAAAAATGCCAATGTGGATGTGTTTATGTAGAAACCCAGGTAACAAGAAAAAAGCCTCCAGAATAATCTGGCTCAGGATAAGTAGTTGTTGGGGGGTTGAGTGTGCACTCTATGATTCAAAAATAGATTTTAGGTTAGCTTTGCTGTTAGAATTCTTCAGCATAATGTGAGTAAAATTTGGAATCAGCTGTGTTTTGAACAAAAAACAGTGTTCATATCAGACCAGAAGCAAAACATTTGTAGATACGCTGTGAATGTAGCTTTGTCACTCACAGCCCATCAACCCCTTTTTATACCCAACTGGCAGGAACAAAAGAGCAGGGCAGCCTGGCAGAATTGCAAGATGCAGTCAGGAGCTTTTTGGGCCACCTGCATCCCCAGGGCATTTTATTTGGGGCATCCTGGACCTCCAGGACTTTCATTTTTTGCACTTTGGAAAGTATTGACACTCCCTGAGCCGTCAAGCCTGCACCATTGATTTGAGCTTAAGCGTCATGCCTTCCCCTTGACCAAAGCTGCTCCATAGTATTGATGTGATTAATTAAAAAGAAAATGGTTTTTAGTACGGCTCGCTGCACAGACAGAGTCAGCAGTGGTGAGACACAGGGGGAGGGGTTGTTGCACGCATAGATCCATTCAACCACATACACACTGACAGGCACACTACAGAGACATCGAGGTTTAGGGAAGTGTATGAAAAACATTAACCCACAATGCACTGCAGAGTTTTGACAGATTCCTGCTCTAGGGCTGCTGAATTTATGAGCCATTACTCCTGTCAGTCCGATATCTACTTGGTGCATTATGTTCCATGTCATGTGTCATTAGCTATACAGTGACTGACATCCATTGAGGAAGTCAATGCTGACTCTGGACAGCTGAGAGTGCCAGTGTGTCCTAGTTGGACTGGGATGGGGCCACAGTTTATTATTTACTTGTGCATCCTCTTGGGTTTATCCCTGCAGTTATCAGAGGACAATACTACATTCTCCAAACTATCACAGTCAACATTATGTCCTATAGTAAGACCAAGTTGTCTCCTTTTCATTTTTCATAACATAGTGACCTTTGATTACTTCAATGGAGAGACTTAGGCCTGTATATGTTCTGTTTAGAAGGTTACATAAACGGTAATTTAGATATATTTAGATTTCATGTTTGTGTAACAATCTTTGGAATAAAATGTTGCAACTCATCACATTAGCAAATTTAAAAAGAATATTAATGGGTGCTGAAGGAAATTGAAAAGCAAAGACTGAACTGAAATTTTGGAGGCTAGTTGAAAAGGCAACGTATTAAATCAGTAAAAACAAAAAAATTCTTCAGAGATTTACATAAATAAATGACAACAAGGATTATGTTGTGTACTCCTGTCAGCCTGATATTTAGTTGGCGCATCATGCTCCATGTCAGCTGCCATTAGCAGATGATGGGAGTTAATAGTAATGGTCTTGTTGTATCTGTTTACTTTTAGTGGAAGGTCAGTGTTTAAGGAAGCGAGGACAATAAAACACTATGTAATCTATGTGGCCCTGACATTTCATCAACTGATCGATTCAGCTGGCTTGTTTGTTCAGAGACTAGAAAAAGGTCAGTAACTGTTAGTTAATTGGGAAAGTGATTAATAAATCAAAAGCTGTATGCCCAGTGACTCAAACAATCCCAGTTAAAGACCCTGAATGAGCTGGCAGAGGGATAGCTAACGGTAAGTAATATTTCACGTTTGTGTACAGGATCAGCAAAAAGCTGACTGAGACTACAAGTCTGCATATAACCACCACCAATAACCAATTTATGACATATTCTAAAATTTTGTTTTAGAATTAATTAATAATGTTCTCTTAGAATTTGTTTCCAGGACTTTCCACCTCCAACAGGCTTTAAAGACAATTTGGCTTGAAGTCTTCAAAGAACATTTTTGGCTTTTACAAATGTAGGTGAAATTTTTATTGGTTATCAGGGAAGAGTCAGAGTGGTTCAGTTTTTATGCAATAATTTTGGGAAACAATAAATAGCTTTAAACATGAAATAATACCTTTTGTAAAATTCTTCAGAATTAATAACAATATCCAAGATGCTGATTGAAAAAGTGATCAGGTTTTTAAAATATTAGGAAGATAAAAAAAAAAGCTCACATATTTTGATATATTGATAGTACATCAACAGAAATTAAGTGACAAGATTTTTTCCTGGTGTGTTCCCACCTTACTGTGTGCAGCTAATATATCTGTTGTGATCTAACTTCATGTGTCCCTTTGTGTGTTGGGCTTTTTGTATTGTATGCTTTGCTCCTCTTTTCTTTGTTAGCGGTCCATCCCATATTTTTTATTTCTGTAGAAATAAAATGTTTCAAAAGATTTATGAAGAAAAGAAAATTGCATGCAATAAAATTACAATACATCAAAAACAAAGAAAATTGTTTAGTAAAGAAGAGTTGCTGGTGTATACTGTTTCAGCAGACATATGCACTAAACTTCTCCATTAGCAGAGTAAAATAAATAAACAGCCAGATAAAAGCACCTCAACATAAAAAAATGTGTGTCCTTTATGAGTGAGCTCCGATATAATTGCACTTTACCTTCCTCAACACATCCTGCTGTGGATCAGGCTTTCTGATGAGATGAAGCGAGAACAATTTATAAACAGTAATTAGGGAAACCACATGTCTCATGTATTTAGTGAAGCAGCAATTTGGAGCAAGGAATATTGATGTGATTTTATAACATGAGCTGCACTTCCACATTTGACCAAAAGGGGGCAGGATGACCCTATGGGTGTTGTGATGAAGGTTGAATTTGGCTGTGTCCCTCGGTGATGGAACAGATATGGTTGCAACATGTTTATTTCCAAACGTGTCTGAATATGCGTGGTTTTCCAACAATTCCCTGGGAAACTTCTATCTTTGAAATGTCCTCCAGGTGAAATGAATCCTCTCTGCAGCATACAGAGAACTAATCACACACTGCTTTACCTCTAGTAAAGCATAAGGTCCTGTTTTTCATGGAATTAGAATGAGTAAAGGTTGGCTAAAAGATGAATAACCACCGTTCTGAATATAAACTAAGAATGTAACAAATATAGCCCTAGAAATAATACTTGTAGACAATGTGAGCTCTCATATAGCCTCTTAAATCTTTTCATATTTCACTTTTGCAGCTTTTTCATATTAAATTAACAGACTAGACCACATGGCCATGGACCAAATCTGGTCCATCATAAGATCTTATAATAGAACTTTCAAAACAACAGTTGTGTTTCTAATTATTATTTTATTTATCAAATCAAAGCAGATTTATTTGTATGCTACCAAGCCAACTCAGTTTTATTTTTATAGCATCAATTTAAAACAAATGTCATCTCAAGGCATTTTACAAAAAATAATTAAAATTCAATCATACATTCCTATTCCTATTCCTATTGATCCTAGCTCAACTAATTACTCAAAATAGTTTAAACAATTTCTACCCAAAGAAACAGCAGATTGCATTGAGTCTCTGACTTGTCACATTCACTCCTCCTGCATCAGAATCTAGCGACAATTGCTTGCTTTGCCAATGACTTTGCAGCAGTCCCTCATACAGAGCAAGGGTGTAGAGACGCTGGAGAGGAAAAAAACCCTGTAATAGGAAGAAACCTCCAGCAGAACCAGGACCGGGATCAGTACAAGAGTCTATCTGCAACAACCAACAGGGGGTTTAAGAAGACAGAGAAGAATGCACAAGGAACAGATGAACTGATCAGGGTTTTTAATGTTCATGAAAGGAAAGAAGTTAATAGCAGAAAAAAGAAAACAATAAGTTGATAGATGCATTATCTCAGTCGATGCCATCCTACAGGAAGGAGTCACAGGTCATCTGAGTGAAAGACCAGGGGTCTCGTGAATAAAGCGTGCGTACGTACAAAAAATGTTACGCATAAGTCGGCATGTATAAAAATGAACATGGCGTGAAAGTTTGCGTAAATATACGAAAATGTTTGACCAGCCGTGAAAATGTGCGGCACCCACGCAAACTTTTTACGTGGTCAAAACTCACATAAAGACACTGAAATCTGACTCCATTCAGTTATTTAGACCAAAAAGCATCAAACCCGATGTTTTTTCATGATTTTAGTATTTTATTGTTTAAAGGTAAACAATGAAACTGAGCCGCATTTCTCCCCAGACAACAACTAACACGGACACAAAGTAAAGAAAATAAAAATAAAAGGACGTGAAAACCTCACCAGAATGTACATAATAAATTCCCTCAGCCTCGACGCTCATTGGTCTGTGCGCCGAAGCGCATCCTTCTGTGGGATAATTTCATTCTCACTAAAAAAAATAAAACGGGGTTGGATCAGCAGATTAACTCCAAACAGGTTTGATTATTTTTAAGGTGTCCAAGGTGTGTATAACCACAAGTATATAAGTAGCTGCGCGAAGGAGAGCCGCTTAATTGAGGAGCGCTTTGGCTCTGATGGAGAACATAGTTAGGGAGCGTTTGTACAGAGATCATATTGATCTGCTGGGAATTGTTGGTGATGGTTTATTAGCGTTTATGTTAGTCCAGACTGATCATCCTGGAGTCATGTGTTTTATCACATGATTAAATCAGAATATTTTTCCATAAAAACCCTGATGCTTTGAGCGTTAAGTTGAGGTTATGATACTTCCCAGATATTCACCTACCAGATTCTCAGCCATTCAGGGCATGAGAAAACCAAAAATGGTCCAAAAATAAAGCAAAATTGGATAATAGATGATTGAAAAAACATTGCCTGGTCTGATGAGTCTTGATTTCTGCTGCAACATTCAGTTGGCAGCATGGATCCATCTGCCTTGTATCAATGGTTCTGGTTGGTGGTGGTGCAGTGCTGTGGGGGATATTGTCCTGGCACACTTTGGGCCCATTGAGCATCATGTCAATGCCACAGCCCACCTGAGTATTGTTGCTGACCATGTCCATCCCTTTAAGACCACAGCGTACCCATCTTCTGTTGGCAACTTTTAGCAGGATAACGCGCCATGTCATAAAGCGCCAATCATCTCAGACTGGTTTCTTGAACAGAGAATGCGTTCACTATACTCAAATGGCCTCCACAGTCATCAGATCTCAATCCCATAGAGCACCTTTGGGATGTGGTGGGACTGGAGATTTGCATCATGGATGTACAGCCAACAAATCTGCAGCAACTGCATGATGCTTTCATGTCAATATGGACCAGACTCTCTGAGGAATGTTTCCAGTACCTTGTTGAATCTATGCCACAAATAATTAAGGCAGTTCTGAAGGCAAAAGGGGGTTCAAGCCAGTACTAGCAAGGTGTACCTAATAAAGTAGCCATTGGGTGTACAGCATGATTATTTTGGCTGCAAATCATTTTAATAACTAAAAGATATGACAGTTAAATAGGATTGAATTGACTCTCCTATTACTAAACATGAGTTTGCCAAAAAATGTATGACAATATTGCATTTAATAATTTTTTGAAGTATGATCTGTCTGAGTGACAAGGCTGTTACAGATTCAGTAGCTGATGTAAGTAATAAACGAAGCATCCTTAATCAACCTTTGGGCAAAACAAAGTCCTGGAAAGCTTCATTGCTTCATAAGACTTCCATTGGCCATCACTGTGGAAGCACAAGAAGAAACCAAGGTAGCACACAGAACAGAGTCCAGGAAGACACAAGTAAAACCTTTAAAGGAGATCACAACAGGTAAGTCTTGGGTCATCAGAAATCTCAGAATAACCTCATGGAGGCACAGAGTAAGATAGAAGGCAAACACTCAGACACTGTTGGACTGGCAACTGGCTCTAGCTGATGAAGCAGATGATTTGCAGGTATGGAATTTGCAACAGTGATTTCAGGATCGATCATAGTGAGTTTGGTGCAGCTCGGCTGGAATCAGTGGAATTTAGAGCCAAATGTATGGCAATGGTGTGATGTCTTACTTTGCCACGCCACCACAGCCACACCTTGCAGCAAAATCTGTGCTTTAAAGTATGTGAGACCAACTTGTTATCTGTCATCTTGATTAGGTAAACAGGGTCAAAGATGGCTGCGATGGACTGGCAACCTGTCCAGGGTGTACCCTGCCTCTTGCTTGTTGACTGTTGGAGATAGGCACCAAGCACCCCTGGCACACCATGTAAGACAATGTATAGATAGGTCAAAGATGGAGCGCTCCAAGAAAAAAAAAGTAATTTTCTGTTCTCAGGGGCCAGGGGTTTGATAAGCTCAGTATATGTAAACATAGTATAGTCAGGGATCCAACATGTATGACACATACTAAGCTTAGTATAATTCAAATTTTCTGTGTGAAGGTTACAAAATTTTGTTAGCTTTGGCGAGTGCGCTCAGTTTGCTACTTGGCCATGCCCCCTACCTAAAACATGCTCAGAAATTCAAGATTTTGATAACATTTAATTCCCCCACCCCTTAACTGCATAGTTACCAAAAATGGTGGGGGTAACTCAAAATCCCGGTAAAGAATTTTTTAAAGTTTGAGGTGTAGAAATGTAAAAAATGCCAAAATCTGCCCTTGGAATATTTCTCGCAGGAGACAATTTTTGATGAAGCTTGGTGAGATTCAAAAACTTGCATAAAATGAAGGAATAACAAGAAGAGTCATTTTAATTATAATAGATCTTTGAAGTGCTTTCACAGCTCGGGCATAATAAATACTTATGGAGCAGCATTTTTTTCTCATTCTTGATTATTTTTTATTATTTTAAGGCATACATCTATACAACCTCTCCCAACCCCCAACCCATCACCCCCCACCCCTCCCAAAATTATTCTTAATGATTCAAGTGTCAATCAGTTGTGGAGCTGTTTTTATAAAGCCTGAAATACTTTTCCTAGATACCATCTTCAAGGCAACCAGACAAAACTGAACAAACAGTTCTGGACAAAAACAGTATTATCTTAATCCTCTGCTGAGAGGACATCTGAAAGGAGATCACTGAGGGCTCACTATGAACCTCACTGAGATTTTGATATCTGGCCCCTGGCCATATGGACGTATGTGTGTGGTCAGACTCACAGTACATGTGTGTATGGAGTCTTGTTTTACAAGCAGCTGTTCTACTATTTGCCCTCCCCCTCACACATGCACTTTCCCAATAGACACACAGGCTCACGCACAACTTACGCACACACACTATTCTTCAGGTCAAGAGATCTGGTGCTACTGCAAAATGGTTGAGCTGTAGGTGGATTAGCAGACTGCGATGAGAATGTATTTATCCCCAGCTCATAGAAGAAAAGCTTCTTAAAACTATCCCCAATCGTTCAGATGTCAAATGTCTTCTTGACTGCCAGTTTAGAAGGATCACCGCTTTACCATTAAAACACATTCTCATCCCTTCCTCAACAGTTCATTTACAAGTATAAATTTGTTAAAGATTCAACATTATCATAGCAGTTTTTCATTTGCTTAAATATAGTCACATATAATGCTTTAATCCTAAACTCAGGCCATCATCACAGACAGGTAAACTAGAAACACTATTGATTCTCAAGGAGAAATTGCTCCTTTTAAGGTAGCTATTCCCATCCAAGTGTTAAAACTTATTATTGCGGTATCATCTTGTTGGTTGATAATAAAATATTACTATTTATTATATCATTATATTCATATTATAATTTGCTCGCCGAATGCAAATTACAGAGAAAATAATCTTTTGCAGAGTATTTCCTAAAATCCAGCAATGTGAGACTTGCAGTATGTTAAAATATAATTCAAAATCAACTACTTGTATCCGTTTTCCAGTTCCTGACAACTCTGCATATCAGACCACTGACCTATTCAGACAGTCACCAGAAGAGTATGCTGACATGTATTTTTCTGTCTCTTAAATTTGCAAATCACGCAGAAAGAAATATACATACACTAATAACATCTGATTGATCATATTTCTTTAGCAGTTTTTGAATCTCAGATTTGTCTTCTGCTCATGTATTTTCCTACAATGGAACTTTGATCATTTTATAACCCTGGTTTATTCATTACTGAAATATGTTAGTGCATTAGTAAGACTAAAATTTCAAACTCTGTGAGCATGGCAGCAGTCAAAGTGGTGGGCTGGGCAGTAGATTAGCCAACAGTATCCTATAAGGCTGCTGAAGATCTGTCATGGAAAGCAAAGCAATCACATAATTTACCATTGGGAATCATTGCAACTTCAAGAATGATTTTAAGAAGTTGGTCTTCTGCCTTACAAACAAATATATTAAGAAATGTTCTTCTTAATAGGACATTTCTTAATATGTCCTGTTATGGACATATTAATAAGACATATGTGTACATATAACAACATATAAATATATGTATTAACATGCAGCTAGTTTACCAGCTTTTTCTCAATATGAATATGGACAATCTTCATGAAAGGAAAGCTGCAATGCTAGTAATGAAAAAGACTAAATCCACAGAGGAGCTCAAGTGAGATGGTGTCTGCATAAAGTGTATTTGTCATCTGTTGGAAGGCTTCATGCTTCCAGAGAGTGAAAGCAGATTATGTTAAAGCTTGAACAAGGTTTTTGCGTTTTTTTTTTAAATCCCACAGGCATAATCTAATCTTATCTGTCTCAATCCAATTTTTAATGCTGGCTACACATAGGATTAAAGTAGTGCAGTTTGCTTTGTAGGCCATTTGACAGTGAAGCAACATCTGTTGCTGATGGCTGCAAGATATGCAGCTTAGAGTAGGGAAAGAGAGGAGTAGAGGTCAGTCTGCTTACAGGATGCATCAGTGTGGAGGAGACATCAGCAAATAGTAATGGCAAAATACACTAAGTACCATTTCATATATGTTCATCTGCTGAATCAGATATCATTGCTGAAGAAAATTTAGCTAAATTTGCAACCTGCATATCATGTTCCAGCTGAACAGAAACAGTTTTGTTTCGGTTCATATTACACTTCTGAATTCTTTGACACATCCACACATTGACTTGTTCTATTCAGTGCTTGGGTGGCTTCAGAGTCATCTGGTGACATCGTAATGTAGAGCTGTGGATCGTCTGGGTGTCTATGATACCTAATCTGTTCTTACCTAATCCTGTTATAACCTGAGCTACACTGAAAAAAATTACTCTTTGGATGAACATAGAAAAAAAATATGGAAAGATTTTCCACCTGATTACTTTGCTTTATTTCAGCACCATGTAATTCTGTTACTCCTATTTAAAGCAAATGTGTTAGGTCAACTTAATTTATTAAGGTTATTCCAATGTAAAGCAATTGTATTGGCTCAATTTATGTTATTATGGTTATTCTATGGTTTATTCTAAATCAAATATGTTGGCTGAACTTGATATATTATGGTTATTCCAATTTAAAGCAAATGTGTTGGCTCAATTTAATTTATTGAGGTTGATTCAACTCATTTACTATAGTTGGACCCAATGTAATTTAAAAAAACCAGCCCAACTCATTTGCAATGCTTTGGACCAAATAATTTACTTTACTTGATTAAGATTTTTGCAAATTTAGAAAATTGCATCAGTTGAAAGCAACTTCTTTTATCCTCCGAAGAGTTTTTGCAGTGCTAGTGGCTCGGAATTTTTTTGTGACAGTAGACAGATACGAAAGCTTTGCAGTTTTTCTTTGAAGATTTCATAATAAATGTGAAGTCAAGTTGTACACCATTTATGTTCAGCCCTACAACAGAGGTTTCTTTTGGATGTAACAATTTGTGCATTTCTCCACGGAGACTTGTCCCTCCTACACATAGCCTTCACTGTAATGGGAGAAATGGAATAGATGGTATCTGGAAATTAAAGGAATTTTTCCAATACAATAGGAGGTCACATATAAAAACTGATTGTAGTTGATGCTTCAGGTGCTTTTATATTAAGATGGCTAAATTGAGATATATAAGAGATAGTGAGAGCAAACAAATATTTGATGGATGGCAGACAGATGTTCAATGATAATTTTGCTTTTCAACTGCATAACACCAACACATAATAGCCTCTGGCAACATAGTTTCCAAACTCAGCTGTAACTGACAAAAAATTATAAACTTGATAAGGAGATATGCAGTGAAAATGTTCAGAGAAAAGATTAAATAATAGAAATCTCAATGAAAAAAAAACTAAAAAAAAAAAGACTTATTGACAACAAAATCAATGTTTTGGTGTGGCTATCACAAAGCCCTGAACTACGTTTTAGAGATAATTTGTTTGTGAGAGGATCTGATTTTTATGATATTAACAAATAAATCTCTGACATATTTAGTTCTCATACTCTTGTTTAGCAAATAGAAATAACTTTGATAATTGTAAAAACTGGAGACGTTTGGCCTGATTTAACAGACAAGGAGAAGAAAAAGTGTCTCTTTTTATGTAACGTATGTAAACTTTTGCTTTCAGCTGCAAGTTCACTTGTGGTTTCTCTTTATCCTAACCCAAAGGATAGATAAAGATCAATAGAAGAGCTATATTATTTTTGCATTAAGTTGTATGGACAAGAATAATTGTTCAAGTGTGGACAGAATTAACTGTTCATAAAGGTGATCTTCATGACAACCTCTTGGGGCATTTCAAGTCATGCGACCATTTTAGAGTGATCACTCAATTTGCATAATTATGCTTATGTTGACAAAAACAGCAAGGTTAGTTACTCTGGCAATCTGATCAATGATTATTGTGACTCTTGAATTACAACTGCATTTAAACTTTGCAAGGCTTCTTGGCAGAAATGTGTCCTTTGTTTCTGTTTCTTTTTTTATTAAAATATATATTTCAGTCTATATTATTATTAATCACAGCATTTACAGAAGAGTTAACTTTCGGTACTTTACTGAGAAGTCAGTCATGTAATTCTATTCCATCTATGTCCAATACAATTCATGCCAGTAAAAGCAAAATGCAATTTTATCGGATTCAGTCAGATTTAAGTTACATACAGGCTGACCCATTCTAACAGTTAGTCATATTTGAAAGCAAAAATTCAACAGAGAGTTGTCAATTCTGGAACGTTTCTCATACTCTCACTATGCTCATACACCTCTCACTCCAAATAAGGAAAATGTGTGCACAAAGCAAACACATTTTCCCAAAATAATGGATGGGACTGGTCAGTTTGCAAACTGCTGTACTGTTGTAGCTTTAGTTACTAGTTTGACTGACATTTTTGATAGAGAGAGCTCTCCAGCAATCCAGGTAATTGCTTGTTTTGTGGGCTGGATCAGAACTAATTCTGACACATGCCGACTGCAGCACAGTTTGGACTCTGACATTAGATAAGCTCATAGTTTCGCTGATCAGTTTTATCAGGATTGTACCAGTTCCTGGATTACCAAGATGTTGATGTGTTTTATGTAGCTTGATGTCTGATTTGATTAGTTGGAGTGAATAGTTCCCACTATGGTCACTGTGTTGTATAATACAAGGTGTCATTCATATAATAGGAAACACAATTTTTTCCAATGCTATGTTTGTTGTACACTCACTGTTACACATCATTTGTCTACTCAATAAAATCATGTGCACTCACCAGTAGTGATTTTATTTTTTAATTTGTAGAATTGCAAATATTAAACTTTGTCAACTATTTTCATCATTCCTCTTTTTCTGATATTTCCTAAAAATGAAGAAATATTAGTAACATTCTATTTTGTCACTGATTATTGTGCTTCAGCCCCCATGCAAAAACACGCAAAAGAATCTCACCAGTCTAAAGACAACTGGGATCATCTGAAGAGAAAAGAATATCCAGTGACATTGTTTGTCTTTCAAACTCATGCAACTCAAAAATTAAGAAATAGCATTTTTTGAAAATAATGTTCACTTGTTCTTTTAAAAATGTTCTTCTCTGTAAATGTAGAAATGCATGACCTTTGAAAATTGATGTATTTAAGCCATTGCCTTTTAGCCTTTTGTAAATGTCACATAATGTTATTGGGTTCTGGCAGCACAGGATCATTAATCTTTTCCATCCAAGCAGAGTGAGGAAAACATGCTAGTAGACTAACCATATCACTAAGTAGGTACATCAGTGCAGAAGTGTAAACATCATTTAGACACAGCAGTTTTTCTGCACAGATGGGTTTGATGTTGACAGAGGAAAGACTTTTTTTAAGTGCAGTGATGTGGAGTGTTTGATCGATGCTTCCAGGATGGTTACAAGCAAATATTAACCATCCTTGGAAGAAACGGGAAAATGGGTGGCTTTTCTTTCTCAGTAGAACAATATTGTCTTTTGTGGCCCATGCTTCCACTCCAGCAAGCAGGGCAAGTGGTAATGCACATGCAGAGCCGTAACGCAAGCAATCACTTACACTAAATTTTACATTCTCTAAAGCAATTAGAGAATGTAAAATTCTCTTGCTTTAAAGAAGCAAGAGAATCACTTTAGAGAAGCAAGAGGAGTTGGGACACATCAGCACATTTCTTGTATTTATTCTGTTTTGCATAAATGACTGAAACACTTAAATTCATTAATGTGGCTTTTTCCTTTTGAGACTGTTGAATTTTTCAAGCAATTCGCTAAAATTTATTGACTTTACTGGTAATTGCAATTTCTTTTCAGTATTATAGTCCATATTGTTAATTCAGCTTGTCTTTAGAAAGCATATACTTGGAGGTTTCTACTTATTCCTGCATTACTTACTATTTTGAGTTGTGTCTGTGTTGTATATTTCCCCTTCATGTTGAATTTGAGAGGTTTGTGAAGGGTGCTTGAGAGCAAAGGAGCAGTAGGAGTTATCTGGAGCTATACAATATTTAAAATTATTCTCTACTTAAAATAACCAAGTTGGATCACTATTTAAAGCTGGGAGCCTTAGAATATAATCTAAATGAGAGAATGACGATATTCTACCTTCTACAGTTTACAAATATGCATGTCGGCCTCATGGATCTTTATGAATTGTCTGTAGGAATGAGTTTGTATGTGTATGATTGTTTGTGCTGTCTGTCTGTGTGTTGTCTTGCGATAGACTGTAGTCTGTATAAGTGGTACCTTATCTCTCTATATAAGGACCACAGGATATGCCAGAGTGGGTTCTGCTCTTACAGAGGAGTTTCAGCATTTTGGTATTGTCTTAAGATGCACAGATAGACTTTCTGTTATCAGCTGTCTGCTTACCTTGAGCCTGGTTCTCTTTCTGCAAGAAAGACTAATTTCACTCCACTGTCATCATCCACCGTTCCTCTGTCTTGATTGGAGATTGCATAAAAGTGAAAATATTGATGAATCTCCTGGATTCTTAATAACTTATTCACCTTTTATTTTTAAATATGATTAAGTATGCTCATATAATGACAAAAATGAATTGTCATTAGGTTTTCCTATTTCTGGAAAGCAAACCAAAAACTGCTCTCCAGCATGGAGCAGTAACAAGTGAAAACTGAAGGAAAAAACAATAAATTGTCCTCAAATGTTTTGCCTGATAACTCACAGTGGGTCAGTGTTAGCTGCTATTTGGTGTTTCATGGAGTGGAAATACTCCAATGTTACACAATGAATCAAATGTTGCTTATGTACCTTTAAACCAATTTACATCTCTAACAAGGAAGTTTTCAAAAGACAAAAATATGAATTGCTTGCAAAAATGCTACAAAGTTTACAATTGTTGCTGTTAAGTATCACACAAAAACATTTTTGACTCTGGCCATGGAATTGTTAAAGAGGGTCAGCATAATGAAGGAGAAGAAGCAGGAGGATGGAGAGGTAACCACAAAAAAGTGTTTTTTTTTTTTGTCAACAGAGAACAGGAGATATAATGCGGATATTTAATGTTAAATGAGACGCGGATGTTTATCTTTCTTTCAGTGCCTAATAGATCTTTCAATGTATAGCAATCATTGTGACGAACAAAAACACATTGGGAGTACATATAAAATTTTACTTCTGTACTGTCATTGATGACACCCTTGTCCTCATGGAGCTATTGTCTTATGTAAGCAATTTGAGGTGACAGTTAAGGACTTAAACTATTTTAATGGTACACATAATAATAACAAGTACAATACTACTACTAATAATAAATATTATTATTAATAAAATTAAAAATAATAATTTTTTATTAACTATTTAATACTACTGTCATGATTTGGGTGGTGAGGCAGAGGCAGCAGACCCAGGGTGAGATGAATAAGATGGTTTAATGATAAAAGTAAATCCAGAAAATCCAAAAACACAAAGCCCAGACAGCACAAAGAGCGGATGCAAAAGCTCTCAAAAGTAACAACAGGTACTGGACAAACCCCACGAGGAACAAAGAACACAAGTGGGGTTAAATACACAGAGGGTAATCAAGGAGACAAGAAACACCTGGGAGCAATCAAGGGGAGACAGGACAACACAGAGACACAGAAACTCAAAATAAACACAGCAAAGGAACAGATTCTGACAACTACAATAATAATACATCTTATTTTAGGGCACCTCTCTACATTCTAAACTCACCTTACAAAAATATCCAAACGATTAATACAATATCAATAAACAATTCACAGTCTGCAATAAATTTCATTCATTTATTTATATTGGGTTTAAAGAAGGGCGTCTCACTAGAAACATTTAGTTATTTACAGTCTGGGTATTTTGAGATAAAATGACCCAAACTCCAACACTTTATATATGTGGACATTTTAAAAATTGAACCTTTAAACCACAACAGTCATAGTGTTATTTCTAGCATATTTTTTGATGCGCAATTTTTTTTGCCGGTTGTTTCACAGGATGATAGTTTTCTGCTTCACATCACCTGCAGAGCCGAGCACTTTCAGACTTTAATCAAGTCACACACAGTCACACATGCACTCCATAAGAATACATACAGCTTTTCATGTGTGCATGGCTGTCCACATTTACATGCACACGCTCTGCACTAATGCACAATGCCCCACCTATGCGCTGCCTAGTTGCACATGCACACACAGAGCTTCTCAAGCATGTTAATATGTCATCGTAGTCCTGTGGAGTCACTTTTATCAAATGCAAAAATTTGTTCATTTTTATTTGATCAAGTTCAGTGACATTTCCAGATCATAGCCCAGCCCAAACCGCCCCACTGCCCCTCACACACACCCTCCACATCCACAGTGGTCCACTGGGGACAACCTGCATTCAAAAGAAGTAAATGACGTCATATGCATGTGAATTTGGCAGTGGTAATAAAACCGTATTGGGCAGAATTTTGTTAATGATTAGGTTATTTCCCCTTATGTCTTTTCTAGAGTGTGAATATGGACATGGGGCAGATGTTGAATATTGTCAGTGGTTATGCTCCACAGTAGGTAACCATTGACAAGATTGGATGTGATGTAGAAGGGAAAGACGCATTCTGGAAGGATCTTTAAAAATGATAAAGTATTTCCAGTTAGGATAGTGCAATTATTTGACTAGATCTGAATGGAAATGTTAGTGACGAAAACAGCAACATTGGTGTGGAAATCTATATTATTTCCATATAGATATAATATATATATTTCTATATATTATATATATAGATACATAATATCTATATATCTATATATATCAATTATAGGAGGAATAAATTAAGTAAGGACACATGAAAAGTAACATGATCAACTATGATAAAAATACTACTTAACTGAGCAAAAGTCAATAATGAACAAATGAATTAGATTCACAAAAGAGTAACAAATCTGGTTGTTATAACTAGTATTGTTAAATAGATTCACATTTTTGCTTATGTGGTGCCATATGTTATTCTGAGAGATTTTTTTGTTGGTAGACTCTTATATAGAAGAAAAAATAAGATGAAACTATTTAGTCTATTGAGGTGGATATTTTACTTTGACTCTAAAACTATGAAGTAAAACACATTCATAAAATCACAATATCAACAATTTGCGCATCAAGTAAAACACTTAGCATGCTACAGGTAAATATTATCATTTAATTTGGTTAAAAATTATTATTGCACTGTCAATAAATGACTTGTAATCAATGTTCTTAGGTGCCAGAGGAAAACAGTAATGGATGGATGCTCTCTGCTGAAATTTCTTGCAGTCTTCCATATTCTCTCAGCAAACAGAACAGAGACAAAGCCGTTTTACCTCCCATTCAAAGTATTTTTAAAAGTTTGTCTGTTATTATGCAGCTCAGTGATCAAACCAGCCGATGAGATGAAATGTTAAAACACTCAACATTGTCTTCTACACCAGGGGTTTTCAAAGTATGAAAGGGTGAGCCCCCCTCCAAGGAGCACAATGCCTGCTGCGCCCCCCCGCCCCCGCCGTGGAGGGGATTAAAGTTACTTTGAAAAAGTAACTTTAATCAGACTACTGATTACTCCTTGAAAAAGTAACTTAGTTATATTACTGACTACTTGACTTGGAAAGTAACTAAGTTACACTAAAAGTAACTTTTTAGTTACTTTCAGCAGCTGCTAACAACAACGCTCCGCCTCCTGTGAAAATCACATTGATCTTTGCTAATACTTAATTGTAAGTTATTTTATAATGGTAACATCAACAATGTGTCTCCACTGATAAGGTTGAACTGAAGAGGAGATTGTACAAAAAACAGTACAAAAAATAAAAAAAACATGAGTAATTTGTGTGGTCCACTGTTGTCTGGAAAAAATCTAAGAAGGATTTTAAAGCCCCCCTCCCCCCAGCCTCCAGATTCTGCGTTACGCCCCTGAGTTTGATGTCGCAGCGCACAGAGCTCCTCCTGCAGCTCAACAGCTCAGATGGCTGCGACACTTACCGTAATATTAATAATTATAACGGTGCTAACTTGCCATTATAATTATTGCCAACTACGGACACGTTTATTCGTGGCTGTTTTCACGTTTATTGCGCTGTTCAAATTGGTCTCGATGTTTGCAGTTTTCTGAAGCGCAACGTGAAGCTCGATGTCATTCAGAGGTAATATATTAACTTGACATTAACAAAGACACAACGGGACGGATCATCCGGGAAATGATGAACAGAGAGAGACTGAGTAAAACTACCTTAATGACGGACAAATTCTGGGATTTATTATGAGTCTCTGCTTATTTCCAACCCCAAATGAGCAACTTCACGTTCAAAAACGAGCCCAAAAAGGCGCAACCCGCCACTCATTAAATTTGCAAGCGATTTTTAAAAGATGAAGCCCAAAGCCGTTTATAATAATCGGACTTGGCGACAGAAACTGAAAATAGTTCCAGTTTTTCCACCAACAAAATGCGCATCTCCCCCCATTTTTAACATTTCTGTCGCATAGAGACGTCGGTCACTCGACAAGACGAGTAGAGGAAATACGATTAAATAACAAAAGAAGATAGTAACGCAGTAACGCAAAAATGATTTTGATAAGTAACTGTAGTCTGACTACTGGATTTGAAATAGCAACGCGTTAGATTACTGGTTACTGAAAAAAGTGGTCCGACGTCAGTAACGTTACTGACATCACTGGCCAAAACATCCTCTAAGGAGGGAAACATTTCCACTGATCCCCGCTCCACACGCGCACCCCACTACCAACTTTTTCCTAAATCCACAGAGTTGATCGTGTGCGTAAAAGACGTTTCTCTCACATCAGTAGACAGCAAGCAGATAGCTTTTCCAGTTTATTTTTTCCCTCGCACCGCGCCTCCCCTAAAGTGCTCTGGCGCCCCCCAGGGGAGGCGCGCCTCACACTTTGAAAACCGCCGTTCTACACAATTTGTAGTTGTCTAACCCTAAGATCTCTGCATCTTCAGATAGAGTCCCTGAAAACATTTCTTTAAAATATAGTCAGTGTTTTCAACAAAGTTGAGCTAACTTTGCTGAAATACCTTGGGTTATACCAGGAATGACCCAAGGTATTTAAAATTTGCCTCAATTTCAACAGGTTGGCCATCGAGAGAAACTGGAACCACTTTGAGGTCTTGTTTAGGACATTTAATTAGCTCTACATCTTTAAGAAAATGAAAAATTAATAAGTAATAAAGACTCTGTGCAATTCTGATTAATGTAATTATATTCGTTGTGTTACCACCCCCACGCCACTACAGGCGGTAGCAGGCCCGAAAACATGCAACTAAGAAGCAGATTTAGAAGTACACCGAAAGCTACAGAATTTGAAAAAAAATTGTGAGCTGCGCTGAATTAAATATAAGAGGCAAGTTCAAACACATGCCAAGAGTACAACTCCCTAAAGGTGAAGATATATCACAAATATCAAAAGAAAATAAAAACGGTAGATCGCGGATAATATAGGAAATAGCGGCCCCTTCATTTCCGGAGTGAAATGGTCCCATTTCCAAATAAGGCATAAGAATGTCAGTGGTCCAACCCCGCCCCTTACTTAGAGGTCCTTCTCCATAAGACTCAGTACTACCGGTGTTCTATGAATTAAAGTCTATCATTAGAAATTTATGTTTTACATATTTTAAGTATTAGGTTTATTTACTGTATTCAGATCAGTGCATCCATGGAAACAAACATGCTTGTCAGGGCATATTTTGACCCATTCCAGTTTGCATACAAACCTAACTGTTTTACTGAAGATGCCACTTCCACTGCTCTTCATCTAAGCCAGGTACATCTGGAGAAAAGAAACACCCATGTACGGGTGCTGTTTTTGGACTTCAGCTCAGCATTTAATAACATTAAATGCTGACCCAGGATTTGGTATGCAAACTGGTCTCCCTGGGCTTAAACACTTTGACAGACGACAAGTGAGATGGGAAAGTTTTCAGTTTTAATTCAGTTGCATAATAATTCTTCACACAAATAGTTGCCCAACAATTATGCACACATAGTTAAAATGAGATTTTGTCTTTGTTAGGACAATATCTTTCTTAAATATTCAGGTTTGAGAAGTTAACATTTTGGATTGACTGGAGTTCAACAATAAAATTAATCCTCAAAACTACAACTTCATTCTTACAAGAGAAACGTTAATGCATGTCTTATGCTTTTGGTCTTACGCAATTACTGAAAATGCTTATACTTCATTTTTAAACCATTCATGCATGGAAATAATGAATAGTGTCAACTATTTTAATAAATCTGCAGGCTGGAAACTTAACTCACTTAGACTCACATAGAAGCCTGTTCCTTTTTTATGGTTTTGTAGCACTCTCTGACTATGACTTCTTATGATTAGATACAAAAAGAAACAGAATTAAAGCAAAGCTTGCGTAAGAAAACAAACAAATGAACACAATCTCACTAATCTTATTGAAGTTTGATTCTACCGTTTGATAGGTATTTTCTAAACCTACATAAAAAGAGAACCACAGACAACGTTTATGAGTTTTCAACCAAGCTTCTGCAGAAGGAGAAGACATAGCAAACCACTTCTCCAAGGTGTTCACCATGCGTTCTGACTCTCTGCATCAGAACAAGTCTTTTTATTACAGAACAGAGCAGGAATGGAATGTAAAGGTAATAACTCAAAGAAGATAGAGAAAGGTAACATAGGAACTAACACACAGGCCCTTTAAGGAGTATCCCTAGATTTATAGAGCAGCTGCAGCTTCAAGGTCTAAGGAAAAAGCAAGTTTTGTCTTTCACACAATTTAACAGACTCTTCCTTTCTGGGGTGTGAATATTAAACCTATGAATGAAAAACAAACTAGTAAACCAACTAATGTAAGAATGATAACAATACATAATTATCCTAACATTTCATCCCTGTTTATAATTCTTACATAATAGTTTTGTAAAATCTAAGAAAACGAGAAATAGAATATATATATACAAACGAATATAATGTATAAAAGAAACAGTAAAAAACTAAAAAAACAAATGCTTTTTCATCACAAACAATTTGCTTTCACGTGTTCCGTGTAGGAGCCATTAAGCAAACGATTTAGTCTGTTTATTAATTACAGAACATCGTCATATGTTCCTGTTTTCAGTTCATCTTCAGTCTTCTGGAGCAATATGTAGTCCTCATCTGTGTCAGTGGTTACCCTGACTGTTTGATAGCAGTGTTAAATGTCTTTAGCATCATGCTACGAAGGCATGGAATGATGCAGGTTGTAAAAAGACAGAATAGGATCAGTACAGTCAAGATGGGTGTTCCAATCTTTAACAAAAGCTGCCACCATGGTCCAGAGGTGAGCCAAGAAACAAAGTCAAAGGGTTGTGACCCCTGAGTTGCACTGTTCACATAGTCCTTAAGCTCTTCCAATTCATGCAGGGCATCATGAATAGTTCCTCCAGTTCCTGTTTCATCAGGGATGAATGTGCAGCATGCCGATCCTATGATCTTGCAGACACCTCCTTGAGAGGCTGTGAGAAAGTCTAACACAACACGGTTTTGCAGAACCATGTTTCTCAACGTGGTCAGCTCTTTTGCAGTGCCATTAGCTAGCTGGTATGTGTTGTTGATGAGGCGCAGCAAGGCGTACCTGTTGATCTCAACGTGATCACGAACTTCAGCTACTCCCACCCATGGGAATAGGCTCTGCATGAACTTCTCTCTGCCGCCCTAGATCTTGAATTTCCAAGGAACTCCAGAGTTCGTAGTAAGACCTCCCCATCTTTGGACTTTCGGCATGATGTCTCTTCTAGTGCGGTAGTGTCCATGGCTGTGAGCGTCCTGAGCCTTTTGCAGGAAGGTCACTGGGCTGGAGAGAGAAACCAAGGCGCACAGTTCTCCCCAGTTCCTGGGAAGAGAAGCATAAGTATGCAGAAAGTACCAGTCTGCCATTGTCCTGGTTCCTCTGTTCCCTGGAACGATGGTGCTGCAGAAAGTGAAGTTTTGACGTCCTCTGATCTTGCTGTCGATATTGAATTTCCTTGAGAAGGTTAACTCTGGTATAACTGTAGTCAGACTTCTATCTTTTGGAACAGCCAGTACTGGCGTGGTTTGTCGCATGGAAGGCGTCACAGTTGGAAAAGTCTGCCTTCTTGTCAGAGAAGGTATAGATTTTGTTACACATGTTATACACACAGACACCAAGGGCTCCTGGCTTAAAACTAACCAAAGTGATTACTTCTGGTAGTCGGAGGTTCATCTGTAGCAGGGGCATGGTGTCACAAACAAAGTTGTTGTTGTTTGGTTATGTTTCCAGGTCTCAGACCAGAGTTGTGTGTGGAGTAGGGTAGCTGTGCACACACATAGCAGTTGGTCTCATTTCCCTCATATGCAGTCCTGTTCATCAGTTGCCATCACAAGTTGGTGCAGTAGTCATGTGGATGAGTCTAGAGGGAGGATGTGTCTGCTTCTCTCCTTATCCTGTTGAGAGTGAGATCACTCCCTCTGCAAAACAGTAGACATGCTGCAGTCACAACACAGTAGAGGATCCACCTGGCATGTGGAGACCCCATTGCTGCTCAGAATACAGAGATGTCAGGACCCCCAGCCTAGCAGAGTGAGGATCTGTTGAATTCTTCTGCTGACTTTGAGACGAACTGTCCTAAACGACAGAACCCCTTTGTAGATCAGACTTCCCCATCACTCTGATTTAGGGGTCTAACACCCTCTGTACCTTACAGTGACTGAGATGAATCCAACTGGGTCTTTCAGCAATTTTTACAGCAGTTGGTGTGGTGATCAGCACTTGGAATGGTCCCTCCCACCGTGGACTGGCCCAGCTCTTTCTTTTTATGACTTTGATATACACCCAGTCTCCTGGCTTGATGGGAGGGTTTTCCTGTGGGAGAGCAGAGTCAGAGGGCAGTAAATTTGCATTTGACACTTCTTTCTGTCTTAGAGTCCTAATCGTCTAGTCTGCCAATGTTTGCTCCTCATCTGCTTTCTGTAAATCTGCAGAAAACATCGGTAATCTATATGGTCTTCCATGAATTATTTCAAATGGTGTTAGTCCTTCCTGTGTGGTTGTAATTCTCATGTACAACTTTACCAAATTTAAACATTCTGGCCACGCCCTGTTAGTTGTTTCCATACATTTTACTGACCTATTTTTACTGTTCCATTTGCTCTTTCATTAGGTCTGCACTGATCGGTTTTCAATCTTATTCCTAATGAGTGGCCATATTTTGTATAACCTTGTTTAAAAAAAAAAAAATGTGGTCCATTCTCACTATAAATAGTTTAGTATGCCATTTATTGGAATAATGGTTTTACATATAGCTTTAGCTACTGTCAAAGCATCTGCATGCTTTGCTGGGACTGTTTCAACCCATTTGGAAAATGCATCAATCATTACCAAACAATTTATAAGGCCCACTTTGTGAAGTTCACTAAAATCCATATGCATTGTCTGGAACGGATAAGAAAGGTTTGGGAATTTTTCTCTTTTTGGTCTCATGTTTCCTTGAGGATTGTTTTTAACACTGATGTAGTACAAAAAAAAAATTAAGTAAGAATTAGATTTTTAATCCATAATTTTTAATCCATATTTGGTAGTAATATAGTAATTGTCCTCCCTGTTGACACATTGAGAAATATCCATGTGTCAAAATTGCAGCTGTCTTTCAAGGATCTTGGTAGAATAGGTTTGTTTTATTTACTTGAAAAATTTTATCATCATTCAGTGTTGCCCCATTAATTATTCTCATTTGTTTTCTAGTTGTTGGAGCATTATCCTGCAGGTCAGCTGGAACAATGTATCTATTATTTGTTCTTTTTCATCTTATTTTAGAAAGTTTCAAGTTCTATGTTATCCTGTTGCTGTTTTTTTTATTTAACATTTGATCAGCTAACCTTTTTTTTATTATAGAACCTCATTCTTTCCTGTGGCGTGCGCTGCACACTTACAAACTGCTAGTTTTAGCTGGCAGTTTTATTGCTTTTAGGAAAACTGTTAGCAAAGAGGCATTTAGTTAGAGATTTTACATGTGGATGTTGTTAAATTCATCAAGGTGGATCACTTCTGTTTTACTCCTGACAGATGGCACAACTCAGAGTTGGCTCCTCTGCAGAACATTGTTTTTTACTCCTTTTAAACAAAAATGACCATCCTGAAATTAAACCAAAATCTCAAATCCTTTAATTCAGTATTTCTTTATAAATTTGATTATCATCAATCAAACAAACCTAGACTAAAAGTTGTAAACTTTAGTCTAGAAAATATTGCTATTATTCACAATCATCAGTTTGGAGTAACCAATTACTTAAAATCAAAGTTTCTTTCAACCTTGTATTTTAAAACAGCTGGCAATTTATTATTATTAAATAATTAATAATTTGATCAGTTACTCAGTTCTTGAGTACAGTTTGTTTGTTCTCATAGTCACTCATTTCCATCAACAAAAGCAACAAAAACAGAAAGATAAATATTGATCTGATTTTCAGTCAGTCACAAATTTTCAGTCTGCTTTCATTGTTTCTTTGCTCAAATTATTATTAAATTTACTGAAGCTTTAACAACATTTTTAATGTGTTAATAATTATCTTTAGTTGTCAGGATCCTGTTTTAGGTATCGTGCACATTTTAAAAGAGCTATCTCAGACATGTGGTAGAATCCAGCAACTTCCTGTTGCTGGAACACTTCACGCATGCAAATTCATTTTTAGAATTAAATTCTAAATTAACTGTTCAATTTAAATCCAACAAATACTTTATGGTATATTAACACTTCAGTATCAGTTATTTTCAATGCTTAAAGATATTTAATTTAATTCCAAACTTGCATGTATTACCAGGATACTTCTTTAAAAAGGAAAGAAAAAAAAAACTTTTGCAAATCATTTTTGGCTTAGATTCTTTGATGATTTTTAGTTGGTGTAATTTAGTGGCATAAGTTTTTGTTAAGTCTTTGCTGACCTTTTAGTAATTTTAGTTTTCATTGCAATAGCAGTGTATAACAGCTGTGTGTGTGATACACTTATCTTATGTCTCCTTTCTGTCTCACTTCTCCCTCCTCCTCCTGGTTCTGGCGTCGCTGGGGTGCAATCCTCCCTCCTACTCGCTCTGCAGTTTCCTGTCCGTCCAACTGGCTCTGGTGTTGGATCTTGAGTTGTCCAGACTGTCAATGTCCAAACAGTTCACAAGCATCAAATAGTTCAGTTTGTTGTCTTCGTCTCTGAAGCACATTATCTTTTCCTTCTCCACGCTGATGTCAGGGAGTAGATCAGCGGAGATTGTAAGAGTTCAGTTGCATCCAAACACAGGAATGTAGTTTCAGTCCAATGTCCAGCAGGACACCATGCAGAAGTTTGCTGAGTGTCAGTTCCCAGGTGTCAGGGAATTAGGATCAGCAGATACTTTAGTGTCTGGAGGTGATGGAACTCTTCTTTGTCTTCTTGATTGCTGTCAGAAGCTGGTGATGAGGGAGGGACTTCATCTGATCCATTGCAGGACAGCTTCGAGTTGAGGTCAGAGGTCAGACGCACCGCAGCGAGGCTCAGACAGAGGAAAAGGAAAGAAGCAAATAGGAGTCAATTATGGTTTATCTTTCTTTTTGTGTTTTTTTTTCTTTCTAAATATCTCATGTATATCTTTTCTCTCTTTTGATTTTATAGTTTTAGCCACATATTACCCAACATTGTTTATATTTTATAATTCTAAATCATTTAGAACACATATAAACATGAAACATGTTAAACCCGTAGTCTCTTTATATTCTTTGCCATGTTAGATTTTAAAATGTAGAATGTAAGTTAATTTAATTAACTTAGTCTGAGTGAACATCTTATCAGAGACCAGTGAATTACTTTAAGTTTGTTGATCCTTAATGCTGAAACTGTGAAGCCAGCGAGCAGCCCTCCTCTCATTTTGGAATTTACGTGAGATATGAGGCTGGATAAAGTCCAGGTCGGTACCAAACTCTGATCGCTGACCCCTTCAGACATACAGCCAAAGAATCATAGCACCAAGTTGGTGTTTTAACCTTTTGTAATTATTCTACCCAGTAATCGATACATTATAAAACATTGTTCTCTGAGAAGAAATGTTTTCCTTTTTTCTTTTTTTTTTATTGTTTCATTTAATTTCTCATCAAGTTGTTTTTGCACCTGTCAAAATTCATTTACACTTAAACTTCCCTCTTTAGGAAAATCATAACTCCATTTTGAGCATGCAAAACAATCGTTCCTATATATTTAGGTTATAGATACAAATACTGCAAACTTTTTGCGGTTCCGGAACCCCCTTTTTATTATTATTATTATTATTATTATTTTATCTCAGTGAGACGTCTCTCCACTGGCTTTCTTTCTTTGAAGGTGTAGAAATGCTAAAAACCATTCACTATCTTCCCATAATTTTAGTACTCTGCGATTTAGCTTAATAGGTATTTTGTGCTTTTCCTTCAGAGAAAGTGCTCCAAGTGAGCGCTTAATGTGCCCTGAAGAAGAAGGCTTCTAGGTCAAATTAATTTTGACCCGGTCCTTCACTTTGGATTCTAATTCCAATGACAGAAAGTTTCACTCTCATAGAATGAAACACCATCCATACACACACTCACACACACGCCCACACACACACACGCAAACATCCTCTGCCGGCTCAAAAAGGAGGGGACTCAAACCCGCTCTTCTCTTTTATTTGATGTTATTTCTGAACCAAATTGGGACTTAAACCCAATTACGGATGGGACTCCAACCCTCCGTTTATTTATAAGGGACTTCAACCCTAAATTGGGACTTCAACCCTAAATGAAAATTGGGACTTAAACCCAAATGAGGACGGGACTTCAACCCTCCTTTTATTTACAAGGGACTTCAACCCTAAATTGGGACTTCAACCCTAAATTAGATTTGGTTGATTAACTCACGTTTCTGTCGGTTCGTCTTGTCCGGTTGGATCTCTTCAATCCGCCGTTGACAGACAAAGTCGGACCTAGGCGCTGGCCCAGCGAAGAAGTTACTTCCGGGGACTTTGTTTCCAAGTCCTGTTGACTCTGGCCGTGCACGGTTTTCAGCGTGTCGTTCTTCGTCTGTCAGCAAACGGGTATGTTGAGATCCGGGTCACGGCACCAAGATGATAGGTATTTTCTAAACCTACATAAAAAGAGAACCACAGACAACGTTTATGAGTTTTCAACCAAGCTTCTGCAGAAGGAGAAGACATAGCAAACCACTTCATGTTCACCATGCGTTCTGACTCTCTGCATCAGAACAAGTCTTTTTATTACAGAACAGAGCAAGAAAGGAATGTAAAGGTAATAACTCAAAGAAGATAGAGAAAGATAACACAGGAACTAACACACAGGCCCTTTAAGGAGTATCCCTAGATTTATAGAGCAGCTGCAGCTTCAAGGTCTAAGGAAAAAGCAAGTTTTGTCTTTCACACAATTTAACAGACTCTTCCTTTCTGGGGTGTGAATATTAAACCTATGAATGAAAAACAAACTAGTAAACCAACTAATGTAAGAATGATAACAATACATAATTATCCTAACACCGTTAGTTCTACATATCACTTTGCATTATTAATTTAAAGGTTGACTTCTGAAAACCCACTCAAGGACTAGCCTTTAACTATAGGTCCTAAACAAAAGACCACTGTTTATTTTAACTCTATGTGTTGTTACTGCTGAACTACAATCTCCAGCATTTGTAATAATGGGATGACCTCAGACTATTTTGATAACACGCCGGTGGGGCCTGGGTTTTCTTGGGAGCAGCTGGGCCAAGTGGCTTGGAAAAGAGAAGTCTAGTGTCACTGCTTAAACTGCTGTCCCTCCCCCCAAAATGACACTGGACAAGTGAATGAAAATCAAGGGATGTACGGAAGGATGGACGGACAACTGAAGTGAGTGGTGGAGTGGTAATGTACTGAAGAGCAATATCAATAGCTGACACTAAAATCCCGTGCATATTTGGGTAAGCTGTCATGTTATTTTCATGTGACAAATTAAGATAAAGATACCACCCAAATGACTTTGTCAGTTCATTTAAATATTGATGCTAGTACCTTGCTAAACAGCATTCCATTCCATCAGCTTTTCATTACTTAGGTGTCATGGTATATATTTATGATTGTTGATATTAAAAATGCAATGTGGACTGAAATATATCAGTCAACCAGCAAAATCAATTGAAACTTAAAGTTGCACACAGCAAAAAAAATTTGAACACATCCCAAGGAGCAAACAAGGTCAGAGCCATGAGCATGTGCTAAATTGGGAGAGTGCAGGGAGGCCATTATCTTTTCCTCTTCTAGCAGAGCAGTGAAGTGACCTGACATTATAACAAATGGAGGGGAAAATTCTGCCATGAAACTCTGCTCCTCAATGAATGGTAAGTCTTCAAAAAGAACTATTGACCCATAGTGTCTAGTAAGATCAGACAAGACAGAAATGGAGGGAACAGAGAGATGGAAGGATGACAATTAAAGAATGTGAGGGAAGAAAGGAAACTTGATGCAAAGGCTTTGAGAAGCTGTGCTTTCACAATTGACATCCATTAAAGTGATGTCTGGTAGTGGAAGAAATCTATGATTCTGTATGTGGTGGGCCCAGTGTGACTGAAATTGGGCAACTAGAATTTAAGAGCACTAATTTGATATAGGTAAAATTGATTGCAATAACTCTATTTGAAAAATTACCTTAAAGGCACACAGACCTGTTACAGATGAGGCTTGAGACAATTTCACCCAATTCAATTATTTTTATTACACAAATGTTTTATTGTAGTCAATATGAAAAATACTAATTTAAAACCACACACACATTAAAATGGACAAATTATGGCTAAGCTCTGAGACGGCAGTGCGGATCAGGGTAGTGACCTAAACGAAAGAAACACAGCAAACAAGGCAGCAAAATAAAAGAACGTTGTTCTTCAAACCAGAAAAAGAGAACCACCACCCAAAAAGTGGAGGTCGTTGGTAAACTAAATAAACAAAACAACCAAAAACAAAACGAAAATTGACTCTCAATCTCAATTAACAAAAGATACACTTAAATAAAAACTAAAACATAAAATCAAAGTGGAAATAAATACTGCATTCAACCAAAAGAATGCAGATTATGAAGTCTGTATACTATATTGACTTCAATAATCATTAGATTTAGATAGAAAAGATGGGCATATCTGACTACCTGATGCAATAGTTCACTCTACACAATTTTTTGCTCCGATTTTCCCCTTACAACAACAATCTAAGATTGTCGCTTGAGATAATCTTAACCAATCATCCTGCGGTGTGTGTTAGGACTGATCAGGTCCAGTCGGTCAGCTCCGATCTAAATCAGGCATATTCAACATATTGGATTCTCAGCTACTTTATCACTGCAGAATGTAGTTTTTCCCAGACTGGGAGAGGCAACACAGCCTATTAACTGTGACCGGAAGCCAGTCAGAAAGCACAGATTCCCCTTCCTGTTACCTGAGGGGAAAACACAGAGGGGAAACAGGGTTGCTGTGTCAAACAGGTGACACAGCAACCCAAAGTCCAGCAGACATCAGAGATGATATGTGGAAACAAGATTAATTTTTATTCAACATTTTGTACAGAATATCCACAGAAATGACGAGGGGAGGAGTTGGAGTAAAATTGCTACCGCAGATGATAAATCCAATAACTTTTCAGCTGTTCATCATTAATGTGACATAAATAGGTTATAATGATAAGGTTATTCATTCAGTCAGGACTTCACGCTGATATTAGCCACTTGCATTGCACGTAGATTGTTCTCAATGTAATTTTTAACATTAAAATGGTAAATAGTAATCAACTGATGAAGCTTGAACACCACATGGTAAAGGCAAAACCCCCCCCAAAAAAACAGAATAACTCACCTCCACATCATAGTGCAGCTAAAAAAGCCCCATCCTCCACTCTTTTATCCAACACCTTTTATTTTTGTTACATCTTTTATTGCTTAAAATTAGATCACAAACTATCGCTATTGCTTCTACATCATCAGCCCTGTTAGTGGGCTTTTTCAGAATTTTCTTCCTGAAATCTGAATGTCGGTGAGAGAAACTGGTTTCTGAATGGTGTGTTGCTCTTGCTGTGTGGATGAACACACTGCACGGTCGAACCCAATACACCTACGGTTTGTTGTCTGCTAACGTGTCTCTCAGGTTTTGAAAAGAAGCCGACGATCGGCCGACAATTCTAAAATTGTGTAGTGTGAACTGGGCATTACACTAAGGAAATGAAAAAGGGAGGAGTTAGTGGAGAGCACAGGAGATTTTTTATCCAGTGTAATCAATAGAAAGAGAAAAAGGCAGGAAGAAACGTTAAAGCTGATGAATTAAAATGAGGTTGATAACTTTCATTTATCATGAGATTAATTGATTTATTGTTTATCGCGACAGGCCTAAAAATGCATCTTCAACACCAATCAGGACCTTCAGCAAAGAGTGATGTACCCTTCCAACTCTGGTCCAATCATGAACTGGTGCCAATGAATACACTGCACCACTTTCTGTTGGGATTTGAATGACTGTGTCACTGAACTCCACAAATCTTGAGTATTTTGACTACCCTTACTGCCCAAATTTTGGATCAACACAAGCTGGCCGTCTTTAAGAGGTGCTTCTCTGATGTTTTTATTATGAATAGCTTTTCTGCATCCTGCAGAAGTTCTCTGTTTTTCCCTAGCACCCTCAAATGTTATTTTCAATCGGATCTGATGTTCTCTTACCCACTCATGAACAGTTCCTGCAACTGGGTTTTCAACTTTTTCCAACAAGAAATCAATTGGAAGTCGTGGTTCTTGACCAAACATTAGAAAAAAATTATGACTCACCAGTTGACTGATGAGGGGTTGTGTTGTATGCATGAAGCAACTGTGGCAAACAAATAGTCCAGTCTCATTTCCGGGATGTAGACAAAGTTCTCAACCACCGTCTCAACCAAATGGTTTAGCACATTTTGGGTCTCCATATCTCAATATGAGGAGTGCCTAAATTAGCTTAACCTGATTGAGCCATCTCTGCCGCTTGGTTGAGGTACGATATGCTAAAGAAATCCACTAGAGGGTACTGTTTCTTAAAATAGTATTCTTCTTCTTCCCCTCTCCAACCAGGAAGTCAGAAACACAAAAATCTGTCACAAATATTGACTTGTGGTAAAACTTTGAAAGGTAGGAATAGTTTTCTGGCATATGGTACTGTTATAGACCTTACTAAACAGAATTATGTTACTTGATACCACCTAAAAAGTTAAAGGTCTAATAATTTTTTAAAAATACGCTTGACCAAATGGTTGATTTGTCACTTTATGGTAAATGTAGCAAATTAAGCTTTATTTTTTTTGCTATAAAATCAAAAGTTATTTTCATCTATTGGTGTAAATATGAAACATTAATTGTTATTACAGTGTTGTACACTAAGAATAATTATAACTTCATTATCTTACAAAATAATTTTTGTGACTTTCTGAGTTGATATTAGCAAATATGGTAAAATTTTAGAATAAATGTGGGAAAATCCTAAATTTCACAACTACTAACTAATTTTAACTTTTCAACCACCACTAGATGGACGCTAAATCCTTCTATGGTGCGAGGCCACACACCCTTCTCGCCCTTGTACCAGAAAATCCTCAAGAATCTGATGGTGATCTGAGTGATGATGACCAAGTAGAAGATCCTGATTATCAGCCCACACAAGCAGATGATACTGGAGAAAGCTCTTTTGAATCCCTGGATGAGGAGGAGGCTCCCTCAAAAAGCAGATCTTCTACACAGCTACCTCGTAAAAAGAGCAGGAAAGGGAAACACACTAAAAACTGTTCCCTTGGAGCAGCCAAATGACAACGCCGACCCAAGTTACACCCAGGCCCCAACAAAAGCACAAGAAGAATCTGGAAGCAGGAAGACATCGATGAGTTCCAGGTTCTTAATTCAAGATTTGAACACCCTGCTTTATCAAGGGGCATTCATGTTCTTCAATGTTGCTCTCAGTGAAGAGGAGCAGGCCCTGCCGCTGAGAGCAAAAGTGGTGACAATGCTCTGCAAAACCATAAAAGAGTCCCAGATGTCTATTGTCTTTTGTAACAACTTCTTGACAAGTTTCAACTTGGTTCAGTACCTGCACACTGCCCTTGGTGTCAAGTGCATCGGCACCGTACGACTAAACCGCACTGGTGGAGCTCCATTGATGACAGACAAAGACCTGATTAAAAGGGGGTGTGGGGCCTGTGACTTTTGGGCTGCTGAAGGGGTTCTTGCAGTGAAGTGGTTTGATAACAAATGTGTCAACTTGCTTAGTAATGCCAGTGGGATCATGCCCTTTTCAACGGTGAAACACTGGAGCAAAGAGTCCCGCGCAAAGATCACCATCCCCTGCCCATCACTCATCTCTGCCTGCAATGAGCATATGGGAGGAATCAATCTGTCTGACATGCTAGTACACCTGTACAAGACCCCAGCCAAGTCAAGGAGATGGTATCTTTCCCTGTTTGGATACATTCTGGACCTCTGCATTGCAAATTCCTGGCTACTCTACAAAAGGGACAGTGGCCTCCTGAATGAGAAACACGTGTCTCTCAAACGGTTCCGCCTCGCAGTTGCCCACAGTTTGAACCAGTTCAATAAGCCAGCATCCAAAGTTGGCCGACCATCTTCCAGCTCTCCACCACCAAAGAAGACAGGTCACATCCCAAGACCATCACGACCAAAACCACAAACACATGTGCGCTAAAACAACGTGGGACACTGGCCTTTTCACTGTGAAAAGCGAGGGAGATGCAATCTATGTCCTAAGAGAGTGTCCAGGTGGAAATGTGAGAAATGCAATGTCTTCCTGTATTTGAATGCAAACCAGGAGTGCTTTAAGTTATATCACCAGAGGTGAAGTGCTTCTAATGCACAAAAAGAATGCTGTTTTGCAAACACATAGATGAGGTTGGAAATATGATGTTTTAATATGTTTGGTAATGTTTTCTGTGCTTGCCATGTTTGTTCAGTTTAAATGAAAACAAGTAACACTAGTTCAATCAATCCTCCAGACACTTGTGTCCCAAAATACATGCTGTTGCACAAAAACAGAAAAGATGTGCTGAGATATAAAAGCAACAAATGTTTCTATTGTTCTGCAGTATTTTCTTTTCCTTTTTGAATGTAAAAGTGAATGTTTTGCACTGTTACCTATAATCAGAAGCAGATTGAATGTAAGAATTTTGTGCTGTTGCACTTTAATGCAAATACAGTCAGGATGGGAAAATTAAAAATGCAATATTTCCTTGTTTGACACAATGTTTTCCTTGGTTGAAATTAAAACCAGTGTTTTGTGGCATTATGACAGAAATAAACTGTATCCAATGCCCCAGACATTTTTTATTGTTTATTTCTGCATTTATTGTTTATGTACTTAAAGCATTAAGTGACATCTCAACTGTTTGGTAGAGATCAATATTTTAAAAACCACAGGGTCTGTTGAAAAAAAAATATTGATTGTGTTTATGAGTCACCCTAGGGTAAAAGAAATGCAAAGAAAAAAAATTTCACAGGTTTTCTTCTTGGTGTGGTTGTTAAAGGGTTAAGGTCTTGTTAAAATGTTCATATTGCCCATTACCAGCTCAGCTGGATGATAAAGTGTGGTATGAGATTTAATGATGCCTTACAAACTACAAAGCTGCTGGACCACAGTGCCCTCAAAATTAGGCCCTGGTCTGAATGGATGCGTGCTAGTACTCCAAATTTTGCAAACCATTCAGTGACCATGACTTGCCCTATGGTGGAAGTGCACCGATCAGCAGTGTATATTTGGAAAAAACGTCAGTCATCACCAATACACTCTCTAGCCCAGATGGAGCAGGCTCTCACAAAGGAAAAACCATAGTCACTATCTCATTTGATTTTGATGCGAGCAAATGGCCCATGAAACCATGAGCAGGTAGCTGGCTAACTTTGGCAACCTGGCATCTCTCGCAGATCTTACGCCAATCTGCTACCCCATGTGACACAACTGGCCAATAACAGTGAGACCGTAGCAAGGCCAAGGTCCATTCCACCCCTTGTTGCCCATGCTCCTGATGGACCTGAGTCAGGATGTCCTTGGTCAGGGTCTTTGGCAGGAGAAGTTGGTACACTGCCCCACCTCCATCTGGGTGAAACACGTGCTGATACAAGAGCACGTGTTTCAACTCAATTAGGCACTCCCACTGGCTGAGCCATGCAAGACCAGATTGTGAAAGCCCTTGCTGTTCATTACGATTTGGCTGCTCTTTTCTCTACCAATGATAAGAACCACTTGCAGAACTAGATCAGCCTGTTTAGAGGACATGGTGGTCACCAGGGGCAAAAGAAGGAAAGACAGTTTACAGAGGACCAGATGTGTTGTGTTTTCTCACTCTGCACAGCTCGCTGTAATGGCTGAGGCACTAGAGTACCTAAGAAGTCACTTCCTGTGGAGATGGCCAAGGCAAGCGAAACAAAGCGTGAGCATGTTGAATGGACTTAGCAGGCTGATACTTTAATTCAAAGTTAAAGGATGCAAGCTGGGCTGCTCAGGACTGCTAGACAGTTCCAAGCTCTCAGAATCCAAATGGCTCAGAGTATTACTGTCTGTATATACAATACATATGTGGCCCAAAAACGTATTTTCTTCATTTTTCTGTCATTGCCCATTTCAGGCACAACAATTCCAATTTCACTGAGCTGTAATTGGACATATTTGGCTTGCTAGGTCTTAACCTGCAACTAACAAAAGCAATGAGTCTTGTCTTTCTCTCTTGTTCTTGTGACAAGATCGCTCCCAAAACACTAGGGCTTGCGTCACTTATAAAATAAAAGGGAGGAAAAAATCTGCGTAAGCATTGACAGGGGTAGAAGTGAGCTTGGTTTTAATAGCCTCAAAACTCTTTTAGCACTCCTCAGTCCAGGCTCCAACAATTCTCTGGGCAGCCTTCATTTTAGACCCTTTACCAGTTACCTCTGCTGATCAACAATGCAAGGGAGCAGCCAACTTAGCAAAACCCTCCACAAACCTACGGTAGTAGCTAGCAAACCCCAAAAAGGAATGCAGCTTAGTGGCCGTAGTGGGTACAGGCCAATTTGCTACCAACTCGATTTTAGAGGTATCAGTGGCTACTCCCTGGTCAGAGATGGTATGGTCCAGGTCATGCACCTCCAGCTGGTAAAAGCAGTACTTTCTCAGCTTGGCTTTAAGGACGTCTTGAAGCCACTTCCAACCTCTCAAGGTGTTACTGTACAGAGGATGAAAATACAACAATGTCATCTAAATACAGTAGAAGGGATTGGCATTGCTGGTCACCAAATATGTTCTGCATCAAGTGTTGGAATGTGCTCGAGGCATTGTATAGGCCGAAAGGCATGCGATTCTACTCAAAAAGTCCAAAAGGTTTACAAAAGACAATTACTTACTGTGACTGGAACGTGATTATAACCACTGGTTGAATCCACAGTAGAAAACCAGTGGGCACCTGTCAAAGCATCAAGAGACTCCTTGATGCGAGGGAGTGGAAAAGCATCCTTCCGTGTTTTGATGTTAAGTTGACAGTAATCAACACAGAGCCTAATGCTGCCATCCCTTTTGCGAACAAGCATAATTGGTGACACATGGGGGCTGGAACTCTCCCTAATGACCTTTGCTGCCAAAAGTTGATTTATATACTCCTTCACAAGCTCATACTCCAAAAGAGGAATTCGACGATAATGCTGCTGAATGGGAACGTCATCACAAAGAGGAATGTCATGGCTGATAAGGTTGGTGCAACCCAAGTCCTGACCATTAGTGGAAAACACAGAAGTGTATTTACCTAACAGTACTTGCACCTCACCCTGTTCCTCTGCAGACAAAGATGATACGTCAATTGTCTCGATCCCATCTGATATAGGAGCAACAGCTGTTTGGGAACATTAAAAATAATGTTTAAGCAAACATTAAAACAGCAACAAATAATGTTGCTGTTTTAAGAACTCTTTAACTCATTAACCTCTGTTTGAGGGGGGGCTAGCAAAACCTGGTGACCCACTACGCATAACATACTGAAAACTGATCATTGAAGGCACAAAATTACTCTGGGCCCACATACTGACTGGCAAACCCTATACTTCCCACCTCGTTGCCTCACCTCTTTTATAAAGCAGTGTTGCTGCTGGTTTCAGACAAACATACTGTTTTAGCGTACATTGGAGCGCACCATCAAGGACATATTCTATGAACTGGTCACGTAAGATAACTTCAGCATTAGGCATGTCCCAGGGGCCTGTGCTTTTACTTTCTCCATGGGGCACATCAAAGCAAGAGAGAACTCTTGCAATGTTTCCCTCTCTAATTGCTTCCTCTAGAAGAAGGTCTCCTGTAGTGCAACATGTGACTCATTACAGCATAAAGCTCCTTGAGGACAGAAATGATTTTAGTCAAATCCCCTTGTTTCTGACTAGATGCCTGATTTGCTGCTGGCAAATTTCGTGCCCACATGAACGCCTGTACCTCCTCAACCCTCTTGCCCACACTAATTCTCATCTGTCCTCTAAACTAGGACATTTATGATCACGTGGAATAAACATTAACCTGTCAGCTAGATGTGGCAGGTGAATGCTCTGCACGGAGCTTGCCATAGTCAGCCTTTCATGGAGCAATTTCTGTAGCTCTTCCTCTATCACTACAAATGAGCAGCTCAAGAAAAACAAATGAACCGCTGCTGTTTGTCTTTAGCACACCTAAAGAAAATATTACTGCTTGAACAACCTTAAAACGAGTCAAAAATACAATGAGATAGTGAAAAAGTCCCAGCCTCAAAACTGTACAAATCCTGCCAGTAACGCCAAAATGTGGCAGGCGGGCCCAGTGTGATTGATTTTGGACAACTAGAATTTAAGACCACTATTTTAATAAAAGTAAAACTGAATAGTTTTATGCTGAATAGAATTTTCTATTCAGCAATAGAAAATCTAGAGACATATTTGTAGTAAATTGTATTCTGTCGACTTTCTATTTCTGTTAAAGTACGTCTAAGTTAATATACTGTACTACAACAGCAAGTAAAATCAACAATACAAATACAGCTTTGAGGAAAGATTGCTAAGAAACAGCAGCTTTTGTCATCATTTGTTTGATTACCTTGTACTTGTAATTACATGTATTTATTTTATTAGTGGCAAAAATATGTAGTTTACAACAACAGTGTAGTTTTGTTCCTTTTCATAATTTTATAAATTTGTTTCTCAGCATATACAATCACTGAAATCAGGGAATCAAAACTGTCATGGTGGGACCCTTTAAGAACTGTTTCCTTTAGTTGCTACTGCTCTCACCATCTGTGTCCAAGTGATCCCATGTCCTCACAAGCTGAATGTCCAGCAATAATATAGACACGAGTAGGAAGATGCACCCTCCCTGACTGAACACCATGATATAAGCTGAATATAAGGCACAGTTGACGATGTGTTGGTGAATGTTTTAGAGGAGACTGGATAATTTCAGACAGAATGGATCAGTGGGGCAACACTGCAGACATACAGAGCTCAGAAGACCTGAGCAGTAGAAACAGTTCTTCCACAATTATCTCCTGAGACTAATATGAGGTGGAACAACATTTTATTAAATACTTTGTTATTGTTGAAAGCAAGGTCAGAAAAGTAAAGACTTGAAAAATTTTATTTATTTTTGTATGTAAAGCATATTTGGACATTACAACTGATTAAAAACATGATTAATTTTGTGTGCTGGTGCCTATCTCCAGTGAACATTAGGGCGAGAGGCGGGGTTCTCCCTGGACGGTCGCCAGTCCAAGAAACCATCTCAACTGAAATCCCTTTTTCTGAAAATACCTGAATTTATGAGCGCAGAGTTTATCATATTTTCTGCGTGACTATGTTCCAATTTTTGATGTAGTCATCACAAATTCACACCATGTTTTAACCTTGACACATCTCCTTTGTTTGGACTGAGTCAATAAAAAAGGATTGTTGTACAGATATGCTAAAATTACGAGCATATCTAATAAAATCCTGTACAGATGGACAATTCCAGAATGATTGTAATAAGAGCATTCATTTATGCATTCACCACCTATTTTGTTTTTTTTTCATGGTCATTTCTTCCTCTTCAAAGTGATTGATCTTTTTGAAGTACAACCTGTTTTAATCTTGGCCTCATTTACTGACTTAATAAACAGAACACACACCACTTAAGTGTGTTTTTTTTAATGTCACATTTAGTTGTGATGGATTGTTTTAAAGAAAATGACAAGACTGACTTTGCTATGTAGAAACCTGGATTCAGCCACAGGAATGCCACAAATGTTGACAGATTTCCACACTTGAGTGCAGCTCCCTGGCTCTAGGCAGTAACTGTAGTCAGTCTCTTGTGTCCCAGCTCTTTGCTGGTGATAAAAAAAGGGGAAAACTCATTAGATTAGAATTGACCCACAGCTGTCAGGTAATCTTTTCTAGTATTGTTTCCAGAACATCTGTCCACATTCTCTAGCTTATGTAAACTGCAGTGGTGTGTACACCACTACAGTGTACATCATGAAATGGCATGAACATTAGTAACTTGTTTGCTTATAAAAGTGTTCCATCCAATTGAGCTGCATTGCACCATTCCCTTTCAGTTGTAGATCCATTTGACAATGGTTTAGAACCAATAAGGGTAAGCTACTGCCGTCACACAACATGAGCCATTTATTGGACAGAAAAATACTTGTGCTTGAGACTCCATACTGGAGTCATATGTTTGTTGTCGAAGCCATGTTAGGCATTTGGGTTTAACCCTGCATGTCCAGTGAGAGTCCAAATGGCAAAGAAAACATTCCTGAATACACTGAATCAAAATAGCATTCCAAATACGGCAACCTGGGGTGCAATTTCTTTAATGCTATAAATCCCAGATAGAGGACGTTAAAATCACAATGAATAAAGTCAAAAAACAAAAGAAAAAATGCCGCCACCTGGAATAACACTCTAGGAAAATTTGATTGTGAGGGTACAGGTAAGTTTCTACTGGAAGAAGGAGACAAGATTCAAGAAGTTCTACAAAGATTTATTGAAATTTAGTATTTAAAAAACACTTTCCAGTTGGCAAGTATCCTAAAACAAAATGGCTAAGACACAATGCAGTTAAACAAAATCATTGGTTGCAATAAAATACGTTTAAATTTCAAGGGCGATTGAGGCTTACCAGTCTCCCTGTGAGGGAAGGGGGCAACATCCAGTGAAGAAAAGGGGATCACCCCACGATAAAATGAAATGGACAATTAATCTCAGCTGCTGACAAAAATAGAATTTACATTATTTTGCTTACCTGTGAACTAGAGCACCGCCATGTGAGCAGATCAATAAATAGAACTGAGCCAAAAAGCTATAACAGAACACTGTATGACCCTATGTTTACGTTTAGATGGGTGATAGCCTAGCCATGTTAGCTCTTATCTTCCAGCCATCAACCACACAAAACGACTTATCAATCTGGATATGCAGCAGAGGAGAGGCTAAATGACACATTAGACCACAGTTCATATTAGTGGCTACTATTAAAGCTGACTCAAACAATGAAATAGCCATGCTTACCCAGGACAGTTTGTAGCAACAGATGGAGATAGGAGATGGACGTCACATCGCAAGCAGCAACGACACCATGACAGGTGAAGACGTGATTATTTATATACAGAACTCGAAATTGGCCTTCTTGAAGTGGCAGCATACCATTTATGCTGCTACACAAATATGTGCCAACCACACCAGTCAGTGGAAACCAGGAATAGCAGTGAACGGTGATACAAAAAATTATTTGGTATTATGTTCTTAAGCAGCTTTTAAACATTTTTGTATGACACAAGATTGTTCTGGTAAACACTAATAAACACATAGACATAACCTCCCCAAATGGTTCTCTGTTTTTCCATCAAATCTCAACCAAAGCCACTTTGATGTGAAAATGGCATATTTTTCATTATGCATATGTGGGTTTTCTTTGAGTAATTATTTTCCAGCCATTTGAAAAAGACTTTGTTCAGTTCATTGGTGTCTGTGAAATAATTGTGAGCCAATGTGGCTGACTAGCAATGTGTCCAGGGACAAGTCTACTTTCTACCTGATGATTGCTCAAATAGGTTTCCTTTTCTCTATTATCCTAAATTGGTTTACACAGATATAGATAAGGATGGTTGTAAAATATTTTGTCAAAGGTTGAACAACCCGTTAACATATCCTTTTAACTACTGATGTGCTGCAAATCTTGGACTTTCCAATACCATCCTCTGATAATAGTCTTTTGAAGCTCATCTTAAAAATAGACAACATGTCTACCTCATGGAGGAAATCGTAAAGTATCTTAAGTTTATAGTAAAATAAATAACTCACAATGCTAAGACACATAAAAATGAAAACCAACAACAAAACACTAGGCTGCAATGCATACAACTATTGAATTAGTATGTTGGTGAACCTTTGGTTGTGTGTGGTTAATACAAGTCTGCCTTTGATCATTTCTGTTTGGTTGTCAGGTCAGGGTGGGCTACACTTATATTCTAAAGTAAAATAAAAAATAGATAAAGCAATACACTGCCAAGATGTTAGTGAAATGCAGCATTTTAATTCCGAAGGACTCTCCTCCCCCATCCTCCACTGTGTTTTATTCAAGCACTCAGTGTTGAAAAGAAATGGGCTGCCACTGAAGAAAGCAGTGCCTCTCCCTAATTGAAATCCTTTGTCATTATGAGACCAGCAGGTGGTATATGGAGAATATTGCTACTTATTAAAGGTTCATTTCACAATATACATGTAGTCTTACAATTAAAGTAGGTCCACATGAACTCGATTTCAGTGAACACAACAAAAATCATTTTCAGTCTTTTGGGTTACATCTGTGCTTTATTCTTAAAGCTTTTCAACACAGTGTCATAGTAATTTGAGAAACATTTGTAAAATCTGATTTATTGGTTGTTTTAATTTTACAGGTATAAACATATTTATTTAGAAATGTTATTTTTCTCTTATATAATGAAGAAGAACAAAATTGGGGCAGGGGTAATATATTCTGGAATGAACTTCTGTCCCACATGTGTTTGTTTCATTGTTTATTATTGCATTGACTGTTTATAAAGATGTTCTTAGGACACTCTCATTTCCCCTTCTCTAAATATAATCGAGACATAAGGTGATACTTTGTGAGGAAATTACACATTTGAAAAGATGCTTAAAGTAACTTCTAACACCTGTCTTCTGACTGAAACATATATATATAGGAACAAAAGATGGCTCCTCAAAATTAAAAATGGAAACATCCAAAAATATCCTTACCAACAATAAGAAGGGATTGATTGGGGTAATTTTCCTAAAGCTTTTCCTTTAGATAAATGCATCAATCTAGCGGACTGTCCGTCCATCCATGCATCCAGTTACATATTTTGACATCAGTAGGAACTAGCTACATTTAATCAGTTACATTTTCTTGAGTAATTCTCTTTTTTTCCTTTTTCTCCACCGTTTATATATATATATATATATATATATATATATATATATATATATATATATATCAACCACACAATATATATATATATATATATATATATACAGTTATATATATATATATATATATATATATATATATATATATATATATATATATATATATATATATATATATATATATATATATATATATTCAGGTGAAGAACCTGAATATTTTTTTATAATAATAGATAACAGCTTTGCATTTCTTTAAGCTCACAGTCTGCACATGAACACGTATGCATTTTGCACAAATAACAGAAACCCTGAATCAGAGCATCAAGGAAAAACATACACACACACACACACACAGAGGATTCCTGGAAGATCACTATTTGTTTGTGCCCTTCCTATCTATCTATCTATCTATCTATCTATCTATCTATCTATCTATCTATCTATCTATCTATCTATCTATCTATCTATCTATCTATCTATCTATCTATCTATCTATCTATCTATCTATCTATCTATCTATCTATCTATCTATCTATCTATCTATCTATCTATCTATCTATCTATCTATCTATCTATCTATCTATCTATCTATCTATCTATCTATCTATCTATCTATCTATCTACAATAGCTTTCTTGCTGCAAAATGGTAGATCTGTACTGCAGGTTTGTAAGAAGCAGTGGCACCGGGGGTTCAGGCTGCTCCCTCTCCTTTGATCTCTCTGCAGTCTTCTGATTTGCTTTCATCATAGTTTCATTGTTGTGAGTTGTTTGATTTTACTTCTACTCTGAAAAGACTCTTCAGTCATTGACTGTTTATAAAGATGTGCTGAACTCGCTGAAAAGGATCTTCTTAGATTGATGTTTCTTGTATTACCACTTACTTTCTTAGTATCTCGAGCAACAATGGTCAAGCACTCAAGAAAACTGTGAGAAGCATTCAGCAGGTATGTTGAACTCAGTACTTTATGACAGAAAACTTGTGAAGGTCAGATAGAAGTGTTTTTTTCCAGAAACTATACTATTCAGCTTACAATAACACAGTTATAGTTGGTCGTCTTTGGTCAGTTGTTTGGTTTAAAACATGAATCAAACATGTAGAATCAAAGCCCTCAAAGTAACTTTTGCGGAACTAAATACAATAGGATCCAACAGAGGGCTTTGGAGAGATTGTTAAACAGGCTGGGACTAAAAATAAATAAAATAAAACAAACGTTCCCACTTAACTCCCAGCAGATACCATTGGGAGGGAAGAACAGAGAAAGTCCACAAAGGTAAGATTGGGGTGGGACTGAAGAAGAAGGGCCACTTTGGGGGACGACTATGGGCGTGGAAAGGTGACAGGAGATCAGATCTTGGTTCCTCCTCCTCTGCTGGCAGGTAGCCGGTGGGGCCAGGTGAACTTGGGGTGTGTCTGCTTGTAATGGGTACATACGTGGCGGAAGAAACATTGAGAAAAGGACCACCCCCACCCTACTTGAATTTATTACAGAGGGGACTGTTGTTGAATACCTCAATCTTCTGTCCCCGGTGTTCGAAAGCCTGACCTTCCAAACGGAATGGAGCCAGCTGACAGCAGGAGCAAGGGGTGAGAAGGGGAACGTGGGGCAGACAGTGCTCTGGTGGCTGATTGCAGAACAGTAAACCTGGGTGAGTGTAACTGGCCACTCCATATCGAAGACTGAAAGAGGACTTATGCAGCCTTAGTGGTGAACGCCCTGTGGTACTGATAGAATAGGGAATGGCCTTATCTGAGATTGAGATCTATAATGAGGAACATAGTAGATCTCAATCAATTATGTTGGAATCGAGCATGACTGAGGGTAGACTGACGGGTCACTGGACATTCAAAGGTGAATGTGGCTGTTGCTGCAATACGCTGATCAACCTCATGTTGATCAGGGATGAGAAGACCAGGGAGACTAGATTAACATACTGATCCTGGAGGATATCTGAGCTGAGGAAGAGATGCAGGAACATGTCTCGCAAGCAAGATAACAACAACAAAACAGGACAGAAAAAATGCATCTTATCCAGTAATGCTGGCATTGGAGAGTGTGAATGCAGCTCCTGAGGTGGAGCCTGCCCGAACTGGCTTCATCCTTTCAGTTCGGCGGCCTTTGGTCGGAAGAGGGGACGGTGAGGGCAGGAGGGCAGCAAGAGGGGCAAGGGAGCAAAGGACCAGGGTTGTCTGGGATGATGGTCGGAAACCCACAATGTCATCTGATTCAAAGTCTGACATGATCAGAGTACATACAAGCTATCATATACGAAGCATGACTAGGAAGCAAGTGGATCCATAGTTGTTTAGCATTTTGTAGGGGCTCTCGCGTGGTGATTGGCTGAGGGAGATCACCAACTTGGTTCTGCACTGTAAAATGTAAAAGTAAAGTGTACTCAAAAAGAAAAGTGACCTGAACTCATTCCAGCTTACTCTGTTGACTATACTAACTTAAACTTAGCAAAGACAACTTTCTACTGAGGCAAGTAATCAAACTCATCAGCAGCAAGTAACCCGAACTTGGAGTTATGAGTGAGCAAAACGCATCTGCATAACCAGCAGAAAACTCGGCATCATTCGGCAGCTCTCGTTGAACGCACATGCGCATTGGACACTGACGAGTGACGACGTGTTTGAAAGAAGCGCCAAACTGTCAACAATACGACGGTTGCTGCAGCTAAGTTTTGTCACGGTAAGTCCCACTGTTTTTTTAGCAAACTTATATTCGTTATCTCGGCCGTATAATTCATCCGTAAGTCCAGGTTTTGAGGTTAACTTTATGTGTAATGATTTAGCGATGCCTGGGACTAACGTTAGTCGAAAATATCATGTTTATTTAGTGGCAACAAGATGGAGCGGCAGAGCAAAAAAGCTGTCCGGGGCGCAAAACAAAAAAAGGAAAAGGGATAAGGATAAAAACGGGTTAAAAAAGCCGCTGTACTGTTATAGAAGGCTTATGATGAGTAGACTGCCATAGGTAGGACAGCTGTAAACTGTAGGAGAAGCAGCCGTGATGAAGAAGTGTAGGGTCACCAGATTTGGGTTTCTGAAAAGGAGGACACTTCTTTTTTTGTTGGCGGGGGGGTAGAATTGGCGGACACACATGCGCCAACGGGGGGTGGAGATGGGGGAGACGGGGGATGGGGGGGTAGAATCAGCGGTAGCACAAGAAATCGGTAGCACATGTACACACATGTGCTACCGATTTCTTTGCCATACAAAGAAATCTGGAATGGAGTAGTGGAACGGAGTGGCAATGTAATCACAATGCACTGTAAGCTATGTAATGTGTTTTGAGGCAGTTTACCAAAATCCCTAACGATTTTTAAATTCCCCCCGGACATTTTTTTAGGTCTGAAAAGTAGGACATGTCCGGGAAAAAGAGGACGTCTGGTCACCCTAAAGAAGTGTTATGTTGATATGTAATTGTGGTGTTGCTTCTATTGGTAGGACTGCGAAGACCCAGACGTGTCTCACACCCCCATTGGGATCCTGACCATCATTCCTGAGGACAGGCAGGCCTCCACTGACTCACTGCACCTCCAGTCTTCAAGTACTGCCATCATTTTGGAAGGAAGTCTTGTCATGAATGATCTTGGGAATCTTCCACATGCCATGTGCTTGCTCTTTGGACTTATTTATTCTCTGAATTTGGAGTACCCTCAACAACTGAAGTACACCTTTGACTTCATCCAAAGGGTGCTTCTCTCACTTGAACATAAATCCCTAAAACCAAAAATACAATCACTCAAAAATCTTCTGATGCAATGAGTGAATGTGATGTGACATTATGGATCAACGTTGATACCTTTACCCTTATTGGAAAAGTGATTTTTATTTCTACTAAATGGTTTTATGTTAATGAGGAGAAACATTACTTCACTTCACTACTTCATTATTTACTTTATCAATGTTATGATAAATGTTGGGCTCTAGTATTGAGAATTGAGTTTTTGTTTCACACCAGTCAACAAAGACATTTAAGCAGGGATTCTCAAAGTTTTAAAGACTGAGGGCCATTTGAAGGATTCAATTTTAGATTGAAGGCTACCCTAGAAAAAAAAGTCGTGTCATTTTTTTTCCCTAAAAAAAGTCTATGGAAAACTTTGTTTCCAGGTTAGTGTGTATGTAACCACACTTGAGAACCTTGTATTTAAGGTAAACTTGTTTAATTATTAAACATTTTTTTCCATTCAAACTGTTGTCTGTTGGCTCTTCGTTCCAATAACTTAACACTTTTGGTTCATCTTACTTGAACATATCAAGGCAATTGGTTTCCTGATATTTTGCAAGTAATGTGAACTCTTAAACGTGTAAGTATAACTTATTTTTATGAGTACTGCTTAATTGACATAACTCACAATTTGAAGTAGTCATAATTGACATTTTATAGTCAACTTTACTAATGATTTTGAGTTAACGGCACTCAAGTTTACTGCCATTGCATGAGTTGTCTGAATGAATATTTTACAGTTAACCCAATTAATGATTTTGAGTTAACGGCACTCAGGTTTACTGCCTTTATCTGAGTGGTCTAAACATAGTTATTTTTAGCAATAACACCTTAAAATGAATTAGCTACTTTACTTGAAGATTTTGAGGCAATCGGTTTCCTAACTTTTTTTAAGTAAAGTGAACTTATTACATTTTACAGTGTGGTTGGTTGAGGTAGAGGCATGGTCATTTGATGATGCAAGTAGGCTTGGAGAGGGTGAATTTGAATTTACGCATGGGCTTCATATCAAAACTGTAATTCATTTACTGTGTCATTAGTTTCTCAAAGTTAATTTATTTCAATTTGCAATGATGACATTTGTCAAGAAAATCTCTTAATGAATGAGTTGATTTATTGTTTTAAACAGCAAACAAATTTGACAGTTTTGAGTTAATCCTCGATTCATGTTGTAGGGCTAAAAAAAAATCCCTTTTGTTTACGTATTGTATAAGAAAATAAACATCATGTTTGTCAAAAATCCAAAGTCTGATAGTACCATAATAAAAATATTTAACAAAAGAAGAGTTGGGTTTTATACTCTGAATTACAGAAATGAAAATGTCTCAAGATCCTCATCTGTGTTACAAGTACTAACGGGCTATTCTATTCTATTCTATTCTATTCTATTCTATTCTATTCTATTCTATTCTATTCTATTCTATTCTATACATTGACTTTAAGGCAACTTTGACAAGACAACTTTTGATCAGACAACTTAATGCAACATTAAGTTGTCTTATCTAGATGATAATAAGCTAAAATATAAGCTTGATTACTGGCTCCAACTGTAAACAATCATTATATAATGTAGAAACACCCTGTAGCTGGTTAAGTGTATGACTTACTGAACATTTGTAATGAGAAGAAAAAAGCATGACAAAGGAATATGGCTCCACATTTAATTTCAGGATTAAATAGGTTAGTGCTGTGTTTAAGGGTTTCCATTTCCACCTACATTTTGGTTCTTTGAAACGCAGTTTCTTGGCAACCAGGACTCACATATGCAGAACTTGACTTGTTTTGTATTTCTTGTCCTTAAGGAATTTTTCTTTATAATTGCCCCTTTATTTTTATATAAAGCACTGTGAAATACATTGTGCAGAAATTGTCACTGTTTTAAAAAAATATGTAGTTCACAAATTTAAAAAAATTATTGTAGAAAAATGTATTTAAAAATAAATAAATAAATTATGTAGGCTATTCATTACCACATCTTTAGAGCTCAAATGAAAATGCAGCCTTTGTGTTTTTCAGCCAGACAGCACAGCTGCAGTAGGGGGCAGTCTTTTGCCAGCTATCTTTTCACCTGATGTTTATTTTCCATCCCTAACTGATTTTTACAGTTGTCTAGGCCAGTATGAGGTTACAATTGATAATTATCGTTTGCTGTTTTTCATCAGCAGAACATTTGCACAATTGTCCACACTTTCATAGTGTGCTTATTAAGATCAGAACTCATAAAGCTTTGAGAATATGCTATGAACAATGCAATACTTTAAAGAGATTTAAAAACAATTTTAAATCCAATGGATGTAGTAGATGTGGTGCATTTCTTGGTGTAGCTACACTAATAAATAGACCAAACTGATTTTGCTGTAAACATTGAGATAATAATAATAACAATAATAACAACAACAACAACAACAATAATAATAGTAATAATAGTAATAGTAATAATAATAATAATAATAATAATAATAATAATAATAATAATAATAATAATAATACAACAACCTGGCACTTATATGTATTAGTGACATGTTTCATATCTTTCATTTGATTTCACAAAAATATAAAGTACCACACAGATAAATTAAGTTTTAAAGAACATTTGCTTTTTTTATTAAAAGAAAATGCTTTAGCAGCTTACTAAAGAATTCTAGGACGTGTGCAAAAACAAGCATCCTGACGAAGGCCATCGACATTTTAAACATATACAGCTATCATTTAAATAACTTTACTTAACTTTTACAGAAAGGATATCTGATTACCAGATAAAAGTTAAAGAACTAAGCACAGCTATTGCTGACAGGCACAGACTGAGATAAATATTTGATAAACTAAAAAAAAACAATATGTGGAAGTCATATTTTCCCATTAGAAAGATGAATCAATAAAGGAGACATTGTAATCAGGCAGGTCCAAGACTGTCTCTATATAATTCTTCTACTTCACCATCTTGGTGACTGGAAAAGACATTGGTGTCACCAATGTAATAAAAGTTTTTAATAAATGACAAATGGTTGTTTTGTAGCACTCCATTTCAGTGGATGTTACTTCCCTGGAAAGCACGTTGCAGTCTAAATGAAAGGCAAGATTTTAACATCAGTGACGGGTTACGACTATGGCTGACAGATAAAACGCTTAGCTGAAGATTAGTGCATTTTTTCTTTTCAAACAATATTTACCTTTACAAATTTAATTTTGGAGATATACTTCTGCTTCTTTTCCTGTTGAAAACATAAGGGTCATTACTGTTAATTATTAAATTATTAATTATTAAAATCTTTCTTTAAACTAAAGAAAGACTTGTCTTTTTTAAGTTTTAAGAATTGTAGGAGTCATTTTGTTTTATAATAAAAATAAAATGCTTACAACTATTGCACTCAGGTTATTTAATGGGATTAAGCAGTGTTAAAGCTGCTGGAAGCCATGTACTTGTATATGTAACTATATGAGAAAGGGTTTGGACACAATTGCAATACTCAAGTAAAAATGAATCAAATGTTAAAATCTTTTAAAGACCTCACAGATAGGTGAATGGCTGAGAATTGTAGCTCAACACCACTTTAAGGGCACAGTACAATCAAACTATTTCAAAGTGCTGGCCAAAAGACGTGCAGAATGCATACTGTACAAACCCCTAGGTACAGTACATGAGACAAAAATATTTATCTCTTTTTGGGACCAACCCTTAGAGTCAAGATACAAGGGTCTGACAAGATAAAGATAATGAAGAAAGGTGATAGAAATTATGATAAGTTCCTATTAAATTTGATAAAGTAATGGAACAGACTATCTTCTTTACAGCCTTGTTAACAAATGCATCCAAGTTGCTATCACATAAAAAGCACATAAAAAGACAAACAGCATGAAAAAAGCTGTGCCCTTTTATTTTCTTGTCATTTCTAGTTGTTCGCAAGCTTTAGCCTGCTGTAATTTTATCTGAAAGATTTATGTATGTTGATAAATTACATGTAATACAGCTTGATTGGAAACTTTGTTTGATCCTTTGAAGAGGTTTATCCACTATCCCCATCAAACCAATGCATCTCATTGTATTGCACAAGACAGATGCAACAACCCTTGATCTAATTTGACTGAAAATAGCCTGACAAAATGATAGAAAAGTATTGCAATTTGTTCATCTTCCTGCATCTGATGCTCATTTTGCTTCAAAGGATACAAAATGCCATTGGATCTTCGTGAAGTGACACAAAAATAACTCAATTTTTCCTGTAGGAAAAAGGGAGGAAGATGCTTTGTGGACACAACCCCAGAATCAGATCTTTCAGTGTTTTGCTGGTGTCTTTTTCTAAGGTAGCATCCTGGTATATTTACTTTTAACATGTCTTGTAAAACAAATATTTTTATTCTTTATGTAATCAGAAATAGTCTAAAATTTGCAAAATTAAAACAAATGCTATTTAATTTGAATTTGACAATGTTTTCAGTAGTGTAGCAATGGGGACAAATGATTTATGGTACGTTAGCTGTTTTATATAAGGTAAATGCATTTTTTATTAAAATTTTTACATAGTTTATGTGGTGTTTTTTCTACTTTTTTTCCGATGCTAAAATAAGTTAAGACATTAAAAGTAACATTTGGAGCTGGGGGTCAGTATTCACAGTATTCTTCAGAATTCACAGCAAATACTGACCGTTGTACTGCCAGTACACCGTAACAGGCGCCAAGTACGGTGTTCTTCAAAGGACACATTACACCAGCTTCCACAACTCAAAGAACAGATCTAACATTTTGGTGGCATCCGCTGACATATTTAAGCCACTGCCCTACATATGCGTGGGTTCTCTCCGGGTTCTCCAGCTTCCTCCCACAGTCCAGAAACATGACTGTTAGGTTAATTGGTCTCTCTAAATTCTCCCTAGGTGTGAAATGGTGTGGGTGTGTGCGTGTGTGTGTGTGTGTGTGTGTGTGTGTGTGCATGGTTGTTTGTCCTGTCTGTCTCTGTGTTGCCCTGTGGTGGACTGGCGACCTGTACAGGGTGAACCTGACCTCTAGCCCAAAATGTTCCCTGGAGACAGGCATTAGTACCCGTCCTGATCCCACTATGGACAAGGGTGTTAGAAAATGGATAGATGTGTGTTTATTAGCTAATGAGGTGCACTTGGGTTTAAATCTAAAAGCTACAACACAACAACAGAGGCTGTAATCTTAACTTTATTCTACAATTGTGACACCTTTTCTACATCTGCATCACCAGTTATTGATACAGGTGTGGGCAAGGTGTCAGCATTTTAGTGAGGTTTAGTTATTAGGCCATAAAAGTTACACCGGACCCTGTAGGACATCTTAGAACCAAGAGGACTTCCTGCTGGCATCATCCTGAAGGTTAAGGTCTCCATGGCAAAAGCATGTGCCAACACCAGCCTTGATTGTTTTCAATTTAAATTGGCTTTTTTATACACTAGTAACTCTGGTCCGCATGCATTTTTGCTGCACCCTGCTGTGCACTTCAACGGCAGAGCAGAATTGCTCTTAAAAGATGGGGCTTATAGTTGAACAGTGGAGGCATTAAACAGGACATGAACCCGCGCAGTACCAATCACACCCCTGGCTCCTCTCCGCTTTTGCCGCCTCCCTTGCTGTCGCGGCTGCTTTTCTAAAGTTCACCTTCTCACAGATCGTGGGCGCCACCTTTCATTCAAACTGGAAGATTTGGAAAGAGGTCCCTACTGTGAGGACTCATTTTTATTTGAAGAATTATTCAGTAAGATAGGTGCCAAGATTAAAAGCCACAGCGCTTGCTTGTGCAAGTTTAATGTGAACCACAAATATTACTAATAGTCGCGATTATAGAAGTGTGCGTTGAGCGTGTAATTAGAATGATATATCTTTGAGAACAAAGAATTATTTGTTGCTTGTGCATTTACATCTAAACAAGTTTTCCCATGAATCATGACTGTAAGCGATTGATAAAGTTTATGGACATGTTCATAAACAAAACAAAAAAAATTGAGTTAACGCTGATGTGTTAGTGGGCTGGTGGTTTATCCCATGCCACACACATTTTTGTACTTACTGCAAAACTATGACTATCTAGGTCAGGGGTTCCCAAACTTTACCATGCCAAGGTCCCCCTACACCAGTACATTTTCAGCTGAGGCCCCCCCCCCATATGAAACATGCGTAAACACTCATGTGGAAGCTACAGCGACAGAATTAAAAAATGAGTGAACAAACCATCTAAATAAAAACACATTCATTTTGTAAAGATGAAGTCACAATTATATTTTATTAACCTTTAATTCATTAATTTCATGTAACATATAACAATAATATAGGCCCACCACTTTAATTTTATTAACCTTTTTTTAAACGATGAACCTCTTTATACCTTGCAAAAAACAGAAAGATTTGTGAACAAAATAAAAGTTTGTCCCAAATTAAACGTGCAGGCATTTTATATAATGCAGCCTTATGTGAATGATTTTCATAGTGCAGTTATACCCAGACAGGAATATTTTAATTATTTTTATTAAATAAAATAATTTCATGTATAACTTTTTAATTTTTTTATTTTTCTCTATCTTCCCACGGTCCCCCTGGCGCCCCCTTGCGCCCCCCAGGGGGCTGCGGCCCCCACTTTGAAAACCACTGATCTAGGTACCTAAATGAAACTGTTTCTAACAAGATGGTTTTGATAGAAATATACAGTTTATCAGTCAATATAGCTTGATGAACAAGAGCTTTTTTGTTCAGAATATCAAGGGGTTTAGGTTGTAGAATAAGGCAATGAAGCAAAGAACCATATTGGTAGTTTGTGCATATTTAAGTCTCAGAAACATATTTATTTTGCCACTGTATTTGATAATAAAATCAATACTGTCAACAAAAACATGCATTAGTTGTATTATTAACGAACCACCTTTCTTTCATGCATTTAATCAGTTTGTATTTTAAGACATCCAAACACAGATCCGATTAAACATAAAACAAATCTATAACGTATATGCTGACTCTTCAGTAGCATGGCACATGTTCATGCATTTATGCTTGAGCATTCATTTTCAGACAGAACACACATGCATACACACAAACTGTAGGGTCTTAATAGAGCCCCCAATTAATGTCTAATTGTAGTTTTGTTCTCATGGCAGGAGGCAAAACTCTGTCAGTCTCTTAATGGCTGTGGTGCTTTTGTGCTCCTAGCAACCAGCTGCTCTTTTGTGTGGACTACATAGACTCAGAGACAACGTGAAAGCTGCCTATGGATCATTGCTTTGTTATTTATAGAACTGCATTTATAATGGGCTATGCAAAACGAAATAAACCAGAAGTAATAAACTGGTGTCTGCAAGAAACACTGAATAAAATGAATGAGGTAAATAGGTAGCTATACATATTACTTGGATGATAGCAAGTCACTTTGTCATAGTTTTTGTTTTTAAATCTTAGTGTCTGTTGTGTGGTTTAGTGCCAAGCCTCAACTACACAAACTATATACAAATATATAGTAGACAGAAAATCAAATTTCTATTTATGAATTCTTTGTTCAAACTACAATTTGTCCTGCAATGGACTGCCGACCCGTCCAGGGTATACCCCACCTCTCACCTATTGACCGCTAGGGACAAAGGTAGATGATAAAGGATGGATGGAACTACAATTCTACAGTGTCATGCCAGTATATATATATGTTTATGCCCATGCCCAAGCATGGGCATAAATCCTGGGGTCCTGATCCCCCAGGATTTAATCAATATCAATATGAAAAGGCGAAAGAAAGAAAGAAAGAAAGAAAGAAAGAAAGAAAGAAAGAAAGAAAGAAAGAAAGAAAGAAAGAAAGAAAGAAAGAAAGAAAGAAAGAAAGAAAGAAAGAAAGAAAGAAAGAAAGAAAGAAAGAAAGAAAGAAAGAAAGAAAGAAGGAAAGAAAGAAAGAAATCTGTCATTCATCTAAGAAGAAAATTAGAATGATTTTTTTAGGTCCCCAGCCAACATCATTATTACAATAATGGTTCAGTCCAACTTATAGGAGAAGCAACAGCAGTGCTGATCGGCACAAGCTCTGTTAGAGCCGCTGAAGTGAAGAGTTAGCTGTGGCTCTGCAGCACAAATAACAAAACCCTCCAGAAAGTAAATACTTAAATCAAAAGACATGTAACATATTTTATTTACTTTCAGTGCTCAATAGGAAGAAACACATTAACAATAAAAATCAGACTGCAGATCGCTATTTTATTACTTTGGCTGAATCAAACTGCCTCGTTATGCCTTAAATCAAAACTAGCTAAACTGGCTCAATTGTTTTCATTGACTTAGCTCTTTTTTCTGTCGAAGGTAGCCAATATTTCAATTATATTTAGCTCTCTAACTCTTACTGTAATAAGAAGAGTTTCGAAATGGAGGGGCTGAGTGTTACCACTAGTCGACAGCTCTGTACGGGAGCCGTGAACAGAGGTGCGATATTGTAGTGACAGTAAAAAACAATAAAGCATGCCTTTATTTTGTATCATCTTTAGCGTAGAGCCTATAAAATCACAAAATAAAATCTGAATGTTTTTCTTGAGTACTCAGGTCCATTGAGTACTTTGGTATGTGTGATCCCACTGCAGCATATGACCTTTGGATTTGGGGACCACTGTTTTCAGCTTTGTAGTCATTTGACAAATCTCACATACCAAATCTAGGTATGGTACTCCTAGATTTTCAATTTCTACATATTTATAGGTTCTCAGCCATCCAGGACAAGTAAAAAAAATAAACAAACAAGCAAAACATAAAATAAAATAAGTAAGAGGAACTGAAGTTACAATTTAAATAACACATAATTTGTATTAAGAGCCACTGCAATAAATCAATATTTGAGGAATTTTATTAAGTGGAGTTACTCATTAAAACGTGTTTTTGTAAGGGCGTAGGAGAGATTAGATCTGTGACGCTGAACTGAACTCACATCTAAACAACATTTGAATCTTAGTTTGACTTCTATGGGTCTCAACAGGTTGAGAAAAAAACATTTGTTATGGATTGCTACTTACTAGTCATTTTTGATTCTGCAGCTTGAACACACAAAACCATTTTTAAACCACATTTTATTTTACATTTAACTTTAACTTTGCAGACCCCCCCAAAATTGCTCTTAAGAAATTTCCCTGTTCATGGTCCCTCCCAATAATGAGATGGGATTTACTCCCTTGATGTCAAGTCTCTGAACATGCCAAAAGACTCTACAAGTGACTGAAGGAATCATGTCAATTCTTTTAGAAGACATACACTGTTTAATTGAATATCTCAATATGAAGACGATGTGTGAAATCTGTGATGGGTTGGATTATAACCAGGATTCTGAGAGGCGTTTTGTTGATTTCTGTTTGTATTTTATTTTGGCCTGAACACAATGTCTAAGCAATAGTACCACTGCTGTCATACATTGCATGATGTCCAAGCTGTTTGCCCAAACTGCCAGAAGTCATTTGCATTTTAGTCAGCAATTGATGTCCTTAGCTCAAAAAATCCAGAACTGCAAGGCGACATTAAGCTGATGACAATATGTCACACTTGTGACTACAGCAATAGCAGTTAGTCGTGTTAATTTGGGTCCATATGTGTAGAATCCCAAAGTGCTTGACTATCTGGTAATTGTTTAAAACACATTAAATGGCTGTTGCGTTCCACTGTATGTGCTTGGCTAACCACTGCAGCATATGACCTTTGGATTTGGGGACCACTGTTTTCAGCTTTGTAGTCATTTGACAAAAAGCAATCAATAAATCAGTCAATAACAGGTGGAACTGGCTAGTGAAATAAATAAATTTAAAAGACCCAGGAAAAGAAATAGACTCCCATGTCAGGGATCAGAGAGAGGGTCACTTGGCGTAAAACGTTAAATCCTTTTACCGTTAATACATGATATGACAAATAAGTGTGAGAGAATGAACAAGTAACTTACTTCCAGAGTGCTTTATAAATTGTACATTTTTAGAAATATTTGAAAGCTATAATAACATAAGTCAAGTTTAGCACATTTCCACAGCAAGGCAGTTCAAAGTGCTGCACATGATAAAAACATAATACCATAATCAATAATGAAGCAATAACTAAAAGATTTAACGGAACTCTGTGTTTCAGTTGTTTTGGAATTATGTGCAAGTTTGTTTCAGATACATGGAGCGTACAACCTGAATGCTGCTTCTCCATGTTTGGTTCTGGTTCTGGGGATGCAGAGCAGACCAGAACCAAAAGATCTGAGATGTCTGGTAGGTTGATACAATAACAGCAGATCTTTTATGTATTCATAAATTAACAGAAATATTCAAAGTCTATTACTAACTGTGACAATCGGCAATTCCAGAGGACAACAGAAAACTGCTGTTTATTCTGCTGACAGCCATGAGCCAGTGTGTTTATTTTCCAATAAAAGCATTGATGTGATGTAGCAAATGCAATGCGAAAAGGCATTACAATACATACCATGTCTCTTTTTCTGTAAATTCTTAAGAAGAGCCTCAATCTTACGTACAGAGGCTGCTGTATGGACCCCAGTGACTATTCGGTGCTTTCGCACAGAATTGGAGAGACCATTGATGTTCTCTAGAGTAACTTGGACATTAACATAGAAGAAGCAACCTTTTATTTAGGTCTGAAACTGTGCAAGAATGCTTTCTTGTTGCTCTCTGTGAAGTAAAGTTGACAAGTTAAGGAGAACATAAAATATCGACGTAAAACAGATAAAACATGATGGTTTTTTTTTTTCTCTTAATTTTATTAGTTATTTTCCACATTCCTCAAACAAAAAAAATTTTTTTAATTTGTCCCCTTTTAAGCTGAAGTTGAGTAGACCTACTAAGAATCCTATTTTATGAGATGCCTTATTTATTAAAATTTAAGTATTACATTGTTGCTACAGCAACAGCTACATACACAGTGTAGCATGCCCAACCTTGGAGCAGTGTTCTTAATTTTATATTGACCAAAATATAAAATTTTTTTGGTCAATATTGATTGTATTCCAAACAATACATCCACGCAATCCTGAACCTCCGAGACTATGTGTTAGTGTTGAACTGGGGAACTCCCAAATTTGTGTAAAACTGTGTTATGTGAAAGATGACAGGAGAGGAAACAGTTTTTAATGTGTTTTTTTTTTTTCCGTTCTGATGCTAAACACAGTGGAGCTTCTCTACTACATCTCCAGGGAAGCTTCTAGTGTGCCTTTGTATGTGATGGTGGCTCACTGGGTAACAGGATCACTACATAGTCGGGGCTAAAAAGCTTACTGTCTGGAGTCAGAAAGCATCTGTGGTCAAAGACTTTCTTTCACTTCCTTATCTCTATATCCTTTAGGAAACAGGCATCAGGCTGCTGTTGTTCACCACACTTTGGTGACAGAGCACCAGCGATGAATTAAGATTGGGATCAGAGAATTCTTAATTGAATCATCCAGCGAATAATAACTTTTGCATGATTACATGAGACAGGATTGCATTGCACATCTAAACTACAACAGAATATATTATCATAAACTGTTGAGAGGTGGCTGAATACCAGGTTTACTTAGAAACAAATGGTATATATAAAGTAGTGTTTAAAAAGTAACCTATTTGGTAGTTTATACAAAAGAAAATTTAAAAAGGATGGCGTTGTGTTAATTACATTTTCAATAAATAATTCCATTGGGAAATCAACAAGTTTTGTTGACAGGCACATGATAATACCATTTACTGTAAAATTATTCTTAATTAGGTGAATTAATATAAATAAAAACACATTTTGACAGAATTTGCAGAGGTTTAAGAGAATTAAATAACTGCAAGATTTGTTTTCAGCATAAGTATGAACACATGTTTCAAGTGATATGATACTGTTTTGGATCTGGAGCTAAATTTACTGCAAAAATATGTATAATACCTCCCTGTAGATTCTAAAACATTAATAACATGTTGAGTAACCAAAGCAGAAGATCCTGCTAATGGCACTAGCAGATCAGGATTATATACTACCCATCTTTTCTTAAGAGGATACGTCATTCATCAGTTCCCTGTTAAAATGTATGGCTCCATACGCCATGCCTCAAAGACTCAACAAATGAAGAGGACAGTATGAGGCTAAGTCCTGTGCCAGATTCACAACACTGTATCGATGTCTTCCCCCTTCACCCTCTAAGTGAGTATAAGGTATCCACAGGCTCCAAGGTTGGCGCCAGCCTCTGTCTTTTACGCACCACACACCAGAATTAATTGCAAATCAATCGAACAAAGTACAACTGATCAGTAAACCAATTAGTAATTTTAGCTCTTTGTCATGGTTTCATTTGCCATAGGCAGTTTTTGGTTTCTGTTCTAAGTACCTCCTACCCTGTAAAGTAAGTGAACTAAAATATGTGTAACTGTTATGCTCTCCATTAACTATGTTCAAAACAAATATTGCTTTTCTTGGTGTCATTTACCATCAAGGTTATTCAGTTATTTTTGCTTTGGGCAATTTTCAAAGGTCATTTAAGTGTCTTTTTTACATACTACTGAGCTTAACTCAAACTCTAGCCCTAATAGAAAATGTGGGTACTTATAAATTAATTGATAACTGCCTGTGTGAACCAGTGTCACTGCAGATGTGGTGCATGTTTGTTGCTGTAATAATTTTTTATGTTCAGCAAATTATAATACATTATGAAGCCTAGGCGTAAATTCAGGCTGGAAGACTCTTTGGCCTCACCTGTATCATCCAATCCCTTAGTCATGCACCTCTACCACAGCCTATCAGTGTGGACCATGCTCTGTCATAGCCAATCATCAAACAAGCCTCCATTCTTAAGGAACTTCATCCAAGGCTTCATCTGCTCACCAGTCGAGCTCTGACTACCAGTTGTCTTAAATCAGCTTTTCAAATTGCTATCAGCAATCTTAATAAGTTATGTGATCCAGCTCACTCTACTTGAGCTGGATTAATTTGGAAAAATTAAGACAGGACTACCAATGTGTGTCAAGGGATACCGCCATCGTCAACTAACTTAATGCTTTTTTTTAATGTGTGTGTGTGTGTGTGGCTGTGTGTGTGTGTGGATGGGGGAGGAGGGCATTAATGCAATTATTTGCATTTTTTTAATATGCAAGAGTCCGGAACTTCTGCATTGTGATTCTGGTATTTCTGACGCACAAGCAACACTTGGAAAAGACAGTGATAGTCAAGAGTGAGAGTGAATTCATCTGTATTATATATTTTATCAAACAGAATAGATTTTGTATATATAATTTTGATGTAATTAGTAATTCTGTGAAGGGGAGAGTAATGTTTTAGAATTGTATTCTGCCTATAGTTTTAGAAATGTCAGTGGAGGAAGTGAACAGAGCTGTTCAGTTCATGTTGGCCACTCTTCCAAATATTAAATTAACATTAGCAGGCACCTTGTTTGGATCAGCACTTCCCTCTGCTTAATGGAGAATGGTTGTTTACAGTGTAGGCAACTTTCAATAAACTTTCATAGCATTGAACTGGAGCATTGGTTTATGGTAATTTGAAACTTCAACACTCTATGGCTTCAGGAAGATAGCTGAGAACCCAGACCCTTTGGAGAAAGCAAATAGTGGAAGACAATGGGCTGGATTTAATCAGTCCAACACTCTTTAATTTAGGCTCCATGGTACAAATATAGATATGGATAAATATAAAATAAATCCAGAACGGCATTAAAAGTTTTGCCTTGGGGAATGTTCTCTGTTCCTGCCTTGATATTTTTGTTTAACCTATGTTTTGTAACTTCACTTGTAGTAACCTAGGTATGCAGCTTGTAGGACATACTGATCCAGCTGAATAATAACTTTTGGTGTTAATTAATTAAGTATGTTGACTCAACATATTGAGACTGTGTTTATTATGGCTTTTTGTGCTGCTCATTAATATGCAAGTCAACGGAATTCTATAAAATCAGCTGTTTTCCAACAAGTAATTATGAGTTTTCAGTCTGAGTGAATCCATAGTCAATCTGTAATATTGATTTGCCCTGCGCCGTTATTGATATTTGATTTGGATATTTGGGGGTTTAATTGTGGAGAGAAAAAGAAATGTCCTTGTACTTTACCAGTTTGGTTAGTCACATTCTCATTACAGTATTAAGGATCTGTAGATGTTAATTTTTCTCTATATATAGGCACATTTTCACAGCCAACAGCCATTACAATCTACATTAAGTCTTTAAAGAACTATTGAGTCACAACAACATTTGATTTCCTTTTGGGATTAATAAAGTATTTTTGAATTTGAATTCAATTTGAATTTCCATAAATATTTCCAGAATTTGACCAAAAAGCCTTAATGTAAGTTGCTTTTTAGAGGAGATTTGTCTTGGCATTTGAGAATTATATTTTCCAAGAAAAAAAAAAATTCAGTTAAGCAAGCATTGGCTTGACCATGAAGAGATTGTAAACCTAGATTTCACTTATTTATTGAATTAACATGATATCTACGAATATGGCTACATATGCTTTGTTTGTTTTTATTAAAGTCTGCACCAAGCTTCAAGTCTATTGGTGCTGTTAAATCAGAGATAACTGGACCAATGATGACAGGAATTACTTGTTTGACACTCTAATAAGACACCCAAGTGTATTTCATGTCAGATGTTTTTGTCAGCCTAGGGCTCACTTGTAACTATCAAAGTATTTATGCCATCATGTTTCAACGGAAAATCCTGCCTCCAACATAATAATCCCCAATTTTAATGTGTGCAGCATCTTGGGCTTTTATGGTCATTTACTTACCAGAGGGGTGTAATATCAACATGTTGCCAGGATAGAAAAATAAAAGGGCAGTCCCATTCCTCACATGTAATTTCTACCTGACAGTTGATGGGTAATTTTCAAGTCAGAGCAGAGCTGGAACACAGCAACAATTAGGACAGCACATGATAACTCTATGATACCAGTTTTGAAGACCTGCTTAGCCATTGCTGTTCTGTAAATTCAGTGGTTGTCACTGACAACAGTGTTGCAGAGGTAAAGCATAGAAACAGTTCTTCATATTGTGTTGCAATATGAAGGCAATTTTAGTTGTTTCAAAGCTGCAGAAACTGGTCCATCGTGGTGAAGAGAATGCTGAGCCAAAAAGTGAAGCTCTCGATTTACCGGTCGATCTACATTCCTACCCTCATCTATGGTCATGAGCTTTGGGTCATGACTGAAAGAACGAGGTCGCGGATACAAGCGGCCAAAATGGGTTTTCTTTGTAGAAAACCCTATCTCTCCCTTAGAGATAGGGTGAGAAGCTCGGTTATCCCGGAGAGTCTCAGAGTAGAGCCTCTGCTCCTTCACTTCAAGAGGAGCCAGTTGAAGTGGCTTGGGCATCTGGTAAGGATGCCTCTTGGACACCTCCCTGGTGAGGTGTTTTGAGCACATCCCACCAGGAGGAGGATCAAGGGAAGATCCAGGACACACTGGAGGGACTATGTCTCCCGGCTGGCCTGGGAAAGCCTCAGGATTCCCCCGGACGAGCTGGAACAAGTGGCTGGGGAGAGGGAAGTCTGGGAATCCCTTCTTAAGCTACTATCCCCATGGCCGGACCCCAGATAAGTGGAAGAAAATGAATGGATTGATGGAAACATACGCTTGAATGTAGGTTTGTCAAGGATCCTCAGTTGAATCTGTATGGAATATGAAGACAGTTCTGCACCAAGAAAAAGGCTTTTTTTATACATATGTTAGGGCTTGGCGTGATTCTGTAGAACTGTATATTGAACAGCCAAAAGAAAAAAAAATCAATTGGGGTTCATACCAAACAGGCCGGATGAAGGGCTGTTCTCAACCCATAGGGGTTAACATTTGTAGTTTCCCATTTACCGTACATAACATCTCTTCAGCAAAGTGCTGTGATATGTTTTGTTCATATATCTGTGTTGGAAATGACATCCAATTCTTCAAATATGCACTGTACACCAAAGAAGCATATTTTCTCATCCCTGGGTGACTTAAAAGTTTCTTGACAAAATATTTGATGCTTGTGGGAAGGAAAATGCTCTATATAACATTAGCATATGCATCCCCTGAACTGCATCTGTGAAAGAATAGCTGTAATTTTAATTTTAAGAAGGCTGGTATTTTACCAGCACTCATAGTGTTTTGTGGAATGTGTTGTTAGATAATTGCAAGTAATTCATAATGAGTATTAAGCTAGAAAATATTTAGGTTTTCTAGGAGTAAGGCTATTTGGCAGTAAATTTCCTCCTTCTGGGATAATTCATTATTTATTCATCTTCAAAACATATTTTTATGTGTTTACTCAACTGTACATAATTTATGTTGCTATGGGCAATAGAGTGGGGTATGTCAGCAGAGGGCTAAATTATATTTGAACACTTGTCTGGGTGCAGGCACAAGATACTATCTTTGCCATGGTGACATTGCCATATCCATTGATACTTCATACGTACAACTACCAGAAGAGTTTTTCCTATTATGATGGATTTATTTAAATTAAGAAAAAAATTACTGTGCAAGTGTAAGATTTTTATAATATGCCATTAATGCTGGGAAATTCAAAGTGATGGCCTGCATGATTTTACAAGCATTTTAAATATATCCAAGCTTAGGATTCAAACTCATTTGCAATTTGAGTAAATATGCAAGTTGATCATGTTGTCCTTCTTTTAATCTTTTAATCCAGCAAAAACATTAGATATGTAGATTTAATGGGCCTCAAAAATGACATTTAATCTTACAAATGACACAGGAACAGAGCTCTCTGAGATCAGAGTCACAACCAGCAGGCAGATTACTCACAAAAAATAAAATAGCAAAAATAAATCTTTTTTCTATTTTTCCCAAAATATGTTTCTTGGGACACATTTGCACTGAAAATGTCTTCACATATTTTCACACATGATTCTACATGTTCATGAAATATTGTCAAATATAAGCTTTATCTTGTGAGTGGGTCTAATTTTTATTTATTAATTTTTTTCTTAAAAGAAAAGACAGAGAAAGAATTGCATCTGTGAGAGAAAATGACTGGCTGAAGCTAACGCCATGATGCACCATCATCTTAAGCCTCTAAGATCTTTTTAATGTATTCTCCTCTGTCGTCTGGGCCTGAAAGGGAAAGAGCTGAATGGATTCCATTAATTTAATTGAAGCAAGCCCTGACAAGAGATAAAACATCCTGGGCCCACATCTCTTCAGGGTTGGCGCTGGGCTTCATAGTAAACAAGCCGTGATCCGTAAACAAAGCAGAGAGAGCACTGCAACGCTCAACAGAGACTTCAAGGCCATGGAATATGTCAGAGATGGGCTTGAATGGACACTGAAGTGCACCCCCCATCCAAATATACACATACACAAAAATGCACGCTCAACCATGCACACACACAATCAAGTATTCAGGCAGTATTCTGTCCATTGTGTCTCAGCTTGTGGATATTTTGATGCTAGTATCTACAGTAGCCATTTCAGTGACAGTACCTGCAGTGGATCAAGCAGAAAGAGAGAAATCCACTCAAACATGAGCACTGAAACATGGATAGCACTGTTGAATTTCATAAAAGAAAAAAAAAAGCACTACTTTAATGTCTGTCTGGCACATGTTGCACCCCTACGCAATAATGCACTCAATGCAGTCACTCAGTGTTCAGCCTAGCTAATATGTGTAAGTTCCAGAATAAATATGGCGACAAGTTTCCACAAAATTACTATATTATTGTGCTGACACCCACAAAGCACACCATACTGGACTGTCAATGTATTGTTAAGAAATAAAATATGTGCACTGTGCCAGAAAACAAAAAGGGTGTAAATTAGCGCTAAATATAATCTTCAAAACCATTAATTTCAGTGTCGCATACCATAATCATGTTTTATATTCAAAAAAGCAAATTGTTGCACTGTCTAAAAAGAAGGAGGACATTTGGTGATTTTGAGGTGGTTTTAATGCCTCACAACATGGCATAGAGTTTCTACAACAGAGGCACTAAACCATGCGCCTCTATGAAATGTGTACTCAATCAAAGTGAACATCAGGGTTCAAGCTTGCAAAAATATGAGAATTGGAACAGTGTGCCTCTGCGCCACAAATTAAACATCCAGTAAAAGTATTTTGGCTTTGCAAAATCATTGCAGGATATATTTGTCTGTTTGCTATGACTTGTTGAATAAATGGCAAAATATAGTATTCACAAATATACAGTAGAGTGAAACAATTATTTCAATACTTAGCATTTGAAAACTCTGCGATGGACTGCCGAAACTTCCCAGGGGTCATCTGTTGACCACTGGAAATAGGTACCAGACCCCTCACGACCCTGGGGTGTATAATAATGGGAAGATGGATGGACATTTCAAAATTGATCCGTTTGCAACAGACGGCTTCTTTGATGAAGATTACCATAATTCCAAGATGGCAACTTCTTACCGTATGCCACTTTTGTCAAAAAATATACATTAAAATGTACTGACATTCAATTCAAGATAATCAGTCCTGCAATGATTCAGCTAATTAAAGGGGTGAAGAAGAATGAATTAAATGACAATGACAATGAATTAAATATTCATAAGTAACACTGTGACATCCATTTTCTTTCTGACTACCCAAAACAAAAACATTTGTTTAAAAATTAGGATGGTATTTCTAAACAAAAGAACCAAATATCTTTTTGTTACATTCCCACAATTTGTTTTTCAGAATTATATATGAAATTTTCCATTGCAATGAATTCAATATATACATATACCAATTACTGAGTACCTTGTAACTGATATATTGAGAGAACAGAACATATATAATTTTTAATTGCAACTTCATTAATGTTTTTTGGAAAGATTTTCAAAACTGGATCTTGTAGAAATTTACTCCACTTTTAAGATTTGATATGATAAAATTTGGTCTAACAAGTGATGAAGAATCTAATTATATTAATGATTTGTAATCAGTGTAAGAATCTTTGCTTACACTGCCAACAGTGCCTTAATGACAACAGTGACTGAGAGATAAGCTTTTGCAAGGGGATTTATGTAGATGAGAGTCATTCTATTAGACATCTTGTCTACTAATAGTGATTTTCAATTAGCCAAGGAAACTCAACAAACATTTTCAAATCAGTCATGGTTAGTGGAAGCAGGTTAAATAATGCTTTGAATTCTTGGAAACAGTTTCCTGGCATCAGTGTGTTGTGGCATCAGTGTGTTTGCATTATTATTTTTTTCTTAGTTATTGATTGGGTTTGAGTATACAACTTTCTGTTGAAGAGCGAATGTGCAAAATATGTTGTGTATTTGGTGGAATTTGTTAATTTGTCTCTTATGCATATATTCTATTATTGTAGGTCTCATTCAAGCTTTTGAGAATATAACTCATTATTTTTAAAACATAATAATCCACCTCTCTTTGTTGTGCTGACTTGATGCAGCCTTTTTTGTAAATATTGGGAGTCTCAATAGTCTGGGGGCTATAACCCCAGGTGGCATTGGTCATAATATTTGTTAATTTAAATTTCAGATGTCGCTTACCTAAGTTCATATTCATTTAGAAACAATGATTCTAATGTTTTAACTCAGAAAGAGTTCAAAAATCAATGGGGTTTAGTGCAGTGGTTTCTTTTTTTTTCAGAGCTGTATTTCTAATTTGTGAAATATTCAGAATTAAAATAAAAAAATATTGATGCCAAAGGGAAATGTTGTTGCAATACATTATGACATTATGGACATTGCAGTTTGCTGCAGCTGTGCTATTGGTGAAGAAACAAGCTAATATTCCAGGAAAACTGCTTTGTGCGTGTTCATGGCAGGCTCCACATTGGGAGGAGAAGCTGTAGCGCAGCAGAGAGCTCAGTTTTTTTGACAGATTATCTATCTCATACTATACTATCATGACACTTTTTTAAAATTATTTTTTATAACTGTCAGCTTCTACCTCAACTGGAAGATGCTTTTTTACAACACAGAGCTGCTCTTTTTATTGAAACTTTGAGTGCATAATGACTCCCAAATTTGTGACATGCTGTTTGATGAATGACTTGAGCTAAACAAATTAATAAGAGGCTTGCATGGGGTATTATTACAGAAATAATACCTCATGCATAAAATAACTTATGTTTTGTTTTCATCTACGATTATTCTGAAGCATTTGCTTTGTTTACCTTAACATCTTGTAACTACCTAGAATGTGTGGGCTATTGTCCTTTAGGAAGACTTATTTGTGGCTACGCTTTAACTTCCTGCCTGATGTCAATATCTTCACATCGTATTTTATTTTTATTAATTTCCCTCTATATTTTGAATATGTATATAAAACATATAAAACATGCAAATGATATATTGTTTTACTTATTGACATTCGCTTAATAAGTTTATTTTTCTAAGCCAATACATATCCAGTATAATAAGAGGCATAGCATATGCTCCCCTACCATTCCTTCAAAGGAACAGAAAAGCTAAAGACCTGAGGGAGCTTATTTAATTACTGGGAGTGCTGGACTTTGATTAAGACCACTACATCAATCAATATAGTTCTCTAGCTTGAATAAATCATTACTGTACATTTGGAGAGCTGTGCTAAACATTTTTCCATGCATGCACGCACATACACACATCCCCTCGTCCCCACACACCTTGTACTTTTATCTATCTGAGGACTTTACAATGACTTGTATTCATTTTAGTAATTGCATTTATGCGCAATTTAAGTATTTCTTGAGAAAATGGGTCTTGCCAGGTGACAAATGCTAAAAGACATACAATATATGTCAGTAAATCAAGGGATTTGTCATTGGCATGCAAAATTCAAAAAAAAAAATTCATTTAAAAACAATAACACTGAGTGAAATGATAATTTATACATTTTATGTCATGAATGCAAATGCTTCTAAAAATATCCAAACATGGCTTGTAAACACACAGCGAGAGAGTGTCATAAAGTGTAGATTGTTGATGTAGGACCCGAATGGAGTGAGATGGAAGCATCCAGTGAATTTGGTGATTTAATGAAAAAGGTGAAATGCAAAATCACACAAAAAACAGGAGCCAGGGCAAAAGAAAATTAATAAATCTAAAAAACATCCAGGAAAGGAGAAAATATGGAAAAACAAGGAAGTGACAGGAGTAGACAAAAGGAACCAACATGTAGTGACTGAGGAGAAAGCATTTGTTTAAAAATCATTATGATATCTCAAAAAAAAAAATAAGAACCACATTTTTTTCTATTCCATTTCCACAAAAAAAGTGGAATAAATGTGCATGAAGACTTCCCTGTAATGACATTTTGCAAGAGAAATTCAAAATAAATATCAATTCCTGTGTGTTTTGTGACAAAGATTTTGAGAAAGAGCGTCTTTTTCCTATTGCAATTTTCTTAATATTTTTAAAAAGATTTTGAAAAGGGGATATTATGTAAGACATCTATTCCATTTTTAAGTTTTAATATAATAACATTTTGTCTTCTAACAGGGGATGAAGAGCTGAATTATGATATTAAGGATTTAATCATTAATATGATTAAATACTGCTTTCTAAAAATCATCTCCATTTTTAAAGTGAAATTATTTTATTAGAGAGAGTCCTTAAATGTTGCAACATGACAAATATGTCAACAGCTTAATTTAAGATTTGAAATTTGTCTTGAATACTAAGACTGTAATCTCCATGGCTGCTGTAAATAGCATTTCTAGAAAACTGTACATGACAAAATAACCAAGTGTTCAAGGTCAAATTTGCTGTTGTTGGAAATATTTTGAGCATAACCTTTATACCACCACTCAGTAAGGAGTGAGCACCTTGCACATTTAGATTTATTTGCATAGTGCTTCCTAACACAGTGATGCATGGCTTTTTTTTCTCCTGTCCCTCGCTTACAACTTCCGCACTGGTGCCTTAACCTTATTAGATTACATAGTCACAAAGGGTTAATGCCCATGCAGTGTTTAAGTGTTCTGGGGCCCCTGACCTTTCATGTAACGTCTTTGACAAAAATACTTCTTTAGAAATGTGGATGGTGGACACTCGCATTAGTGCTGAGGACGTCTGTGCTGCTGCAACTTGACTTGCATTGAGATGCTATTTTAGATTTGAATATCGTCAGAGATAGGCCAAGTCCTTTTTGCACAGGTTGCACACAATAGTCTTTTCTAGTGTTCCATCAGATCATTTCTTGAAGCAACATTTGACCCCCATTGAGCCAAGAAATGCGACTTTGTCATCCATCCTTCTTGTTTGTGGATGTTCCTTCATGCAGTTTATCGGCACATGAGAATCATACAACTATAAAAGTTCTGGCACTGAACCCTGCCCTTTTTAGTCAATCAAATGGCTCACACAAATATCAAAAACCCAATAATGACCCTTCAGCTTTGTCCTCTTTTATTAAAACTCTCACACTGTCCATAAAAACATTAATCCCTTTAAATAATCCTAATCCTGTTCAAAAGCGAAAAAAAATCCGGTATAAATCCTTGAATAAAGATGCATCTGTCAGTGGTGCATGGGGGCGTAAGCTATTTCAATTAAGCTGCCATGGAGATGGATACATACCACCCCGTGTAACAATTGGGTGAACAAGTCTCTCGTGGCCCATATCCAGTTTGACAGCCATGTGGCCAAACAAAGCCTGTTCGTCCAGCTGCCGACCTCCTCTAGGTCTCCTAGCAGCATGTATTGTTAACACTCAACAGGCTTCGGTGCTGACTTCAGGTGCTTTTCTACTGGCAAGTCATGCACTAACCGGTTAATGTGTGGTTCGGTTTTACACCAGGTAGTGAGCTTTTCCATTATCTGCTCTATTCTCCACTATTGTGGGCAGAACGTGAGCAGCATCAGCTGTCTTCAACTCTCTGCTCATGTTTGTAGTATTGGAGAACCTCGAGGTTCTGGTTCTGATGGACAAAAATAGACCCAGATATTTAACTTTGTCTTATAGAAATGTATTGCTGATCCAAACATAATGATGAAGGCCCAGATTAGCTGATTATTTCACTATGCATGTAAACATACTTACAACCTTTCTGATTTCGGCAAGGCAGTCAAAAGATGAAAACTAATATCCATGGATAAACTTTATCATTTTTAATCCAAATGAAAAAGAAAATTTACATCACAAGTTAATGTTATGTAGTTCCAGTGTTTCACACAGTCAATGCAAAAAAGCAGCTCGATCAGAAAGCTGACCATAGCTGCACTGTTTCTCTCTTCTTATCACTGTCCACACGGCCATTCAGCTGCAAAAATTACTGCATGTGTTCCTGGTGCTGCCGCAGATTAAACTCATAATTAAACTCCTCCATTCTGAATAGCTCTCTGATAGCAGACGGCATGTCCATGGTTCACAGCTAAATGATGAATGTTTGCAGTTTTCAGTGATGTACATCACGAGCCAATCAATCAATGTGGTCAGCTGTCAAGCAGAAGGTTTTGGTGCGGTACCCTGCTCAGTGCTGCTGGTACTACCCCTGAAGTAGGTACAAAAATCTGAGTACAAACAGGCAGAGCAGTGCCGGATTTGCTAATGGAAAACAAATCTGGCTGCAGCAGACTGAAACTGTACCGGTTTGAGGCGGTCTAGTGGAAAAAGACCTTCTGTGACCTTATTGTTCACTACCAGTTAAGCCAAACTGCAGCTGATGTGAGACAGGCTAATAAGACTGTGCAACATTGGATCTGACACAATTTTACAATAATATTGAATACGACGTAAAGTCTTAGGCATAAGACTCTGCCTAGCGATGACAAAGACACGACAAGGAACACAGGTAAGTATAAAATACACAGGGGATAATCAGAGAAAACAAGGGACAGCTGGGCACAATCAGAGGCACTTTATTGAGTCACTTTACAGAGACTCAATAAAGTGAAATAACATACACAAAAACTAAATCCTTACACACTTCCTTTCTTTCTATCTTTCTTACACTCCCTCTCTCAAAATGCAAAGTATAAGGGTGGCATCTTTACATATAAATGGGGAGAGGGGTGCACAAAAAACAGCTGTGATTGTAGAAACTATAAGTTTGGATTTGGGGCTGCAGAGTGATTTGGTGGTTGATCTTTTCCCTGAAGCACTACCAATCCTATTGTCTGCTGGAGCCAATAGGAAACAGGACGTTTTTCCTGTTCTCGTGTTCCACAGTCTAAAAAAGTGTTGACTGGGATATTCTCTACCCTTTTCCCTTTCCAACCTGAACCAGATTGAGCAGGTACAAAAGATTACAGAGAGATTGAGATTACACAAAGGGCATATATAAAATAGAAGGGACTGTTTATGTCTGAGTGACTGTGTAATTAAGAAAGAAATATTGAGTAAGTGAGCCTCCATGAATATGTGCAGTAGTTGCCCTTTTCAATTCTGTTGCCACTGTATTTTCCAGTCATCTTAGTATCTCCTCGTTTTAGTGTGAGCGTTAAGGTACATGCAGCCTACACAGAGCCAGTGACTGTTCTCAGAGCACTGCCTGGCCTTGTTCCAACAGAGTTAAGGCAGTAGATGAGTCAGTGCACTACAGATGGCAACTGAGACACGAACCTGCCTTGGAAAATTGTTTTCCTCAGAGTCTTCAATGATAAATGGTTGCATTTTTGATGAAGATTGGTGAGGTGGGGCTCGGGCTTGTTTGATGAACCGGAAAATTAAATTATTACTGTTGAGGTTCTATTGACGGCACTGCTGGTGACACTCTGGCTTCATCCCAAAGGTTAATTGGACTTGAACCCAGAAAATCAAGAGGTTAAGCAGGGTCAGAGTGACAGCAGGTCCTTCTGGGAACAGCCCTCTCAAATGGCTGCTAATCAGGTTTGTCAAGGGGCTTTCTTCATGAGAATACAACACAGTGAATCTTGTGAAAATCTGTTGCTTCAGCTGAATACAATAGTATTGATTTTCATATAACATCATTCTTACTAAGTGTAGGAGGGCACTTGTGTGTTCTCGTAGGTAGTCATGACAAATTCGACTTCCCTGCTGGTGTCTTGATATCTTTTATTTGTGCTCAGTGGGAATCTATTGATGCTTGTGTGTTTGCTTTTGACGTAGCATTAATTCCCTGCATGAAAAAAAAAAACATGGCTGTTTCAGAAAACATGTTTTTGACAGATTGATTGTTGACTCAAATGATTTTACACATAAAGAACATTTTCAGTAATTAAGTGATAAATTATTTTCTGTAATTAAGAGATATATTATTTTTACAGGTAGTAATATGATTTGCAAATGATAAGCTGAGAACGAAGATAAGCTTATTGGTAATGTTATAAGATTGTGTTTACATGTTTAGGTTTTTACTTTCGTAAGTTTTTGTTATTTTAATCAGACTGCTCTTTATTCATATAAAGTGTTACAATGTTTTTATTTTGAAAGTTCTTGTTTTTATCTATGTACACTCACGCACTGACAGAGGCATAATGTTAAGGAAATGACCTCACAAGGGAACGTCCTCTATAGGGCATAGCTAATGTAAGAGTAAAAGGATATGACTAGTGACGTGCAGTCAGAGGAGGCAGGTGAGATAGAGCCTCACCTGTCATCATGCTCTAATGATTAAAAGATTTATATTGCTGTTTTCACCCTGTGTTTTGTACTATAAATTATTTATTTTTCATTTAGCTTAACTAATTTTGATTACTCTTTCTTTAAAATTGCTGAATTTTTGCAATTTCCCATTCAAATGCTCAGAAGCAAAGCTGGGAGGTCGCAGCGAGTTGAGCCTCACTTTTGATTGCGGAACCTCTCGCTAACTGTGCTGGCTGCCATTCGATGAGAGCATGTTCCTCCTGTCTGTACATCGCCAATAAAATGGTTAAAAACTTTTAATATATAAATAGATTTTCCATAATTGGAAAATTTGCTGAAAGGTTTGCTTCAAGCTATGAGACAGAAGGGTGCCTTTGTGGATGTCTTGCTAGAAATGGTCTTTTCTGCTTTCCTTCCTTCTTTTTTCAGCAATGTGTGGCCTTAGACAAGATTTTGTGACTTATACCAATCATGAGCGGTCGACCACTCATATTCGAAACCAGGTTGCACTAAAGATATTTGGGACATCGAGGATAGACTTGGCTTTGGATGAACTGAATTTTTTTTGTGCAGAATGAGCGGCACACAGACTTCATTTATAACTACAGTTAAGAAGGCAATAAAATGTTTTGCTTAGTTTTTTTTTTTTCCTTTTTTTTCTCTGAAGTGTTTTTATGGCGCTAGTGGCTTGTATGTTCTTGTGATACTAGGTAGACAGGAAAGAGGGCGGAAGACATGTGGCAAAGGCCCAGCGGCCTTTGCCACATGTCCCGGCATGCGACAAAGTCAAAATGTCCTTTGGACATTCTTTAGCAAAAAGAATGTCAAAAGATATTCTTTTTGCCCTTCAGCGTTGTCCGAATGAGCAAAATTTTCTTATGTAAACAACAACATGCAGGGGGTCTATTTGATTTTGATTAAGACAGGGCTTCACGAACTATGAACCTCACCGCACGTCACTGGAGATGAGTATATTCAAAGAGCTTAGATTGATTGGTGGCAGCAATAAACATGAATACATAAATGCCTCGTTGAGCAGGTCGACCCAGTGCTGCAGTACGACACAGCATCTGCCATTTTGAATGTGGCAAATCTACAAGTAAATAGACTGAATTTCATAAAGTGCTGTTCTACAAATTATTTAAATTTAACGCTTGCTATTGACACATTCTCTGTCGAGATAACTCAAGATTATCCCATTTCCCCATGCTGGACATTTTAATTTAGCAGTAATGATACATGAAATTACCTGTAAAATTAATCATATAAAGCAACATCTAGACCTAACAGTAGAATCAAACTTCAATAAGATCCATGAGGTTGTGGTTTTCTGTTTTGTTTAATGGAAGCTTTGCTTTAATTCTATTTCTTTTTGTATTTAATCCAAAGAAATCAAAGTCATAATCATAGGCAGAGAGAGAAAGTGCTGTCAAATCCTGGAAAAGGAACAGCAGGCTTCCTGAAAAAAGAGTAAGAAAAAAGAAGCAAGTTTCCAGTTTGCATAAAGTTTTAAAGAATGAAAGAAGAAACTTTTTGAGTAAATGAATAAGACCCATTGCAAAATACTGGTATTAATGTTGTTTTGATGCTGAATTGGAGTAACTAAAGAGGTTATGGATGTGATTCTGACAATGAACTTGAAATGATGTAAAATGTGTAACTTGCAATCAAAGATCACTGATGTTGTGTGTTGAAGGCAGATACCAGGTGAAAGTTTAGAAAAAGGAGATTCAGTAATAATCAGTGAAGTTGATCAGAGTTTAATTGTGGTTGCTGACATGTAGTGTCTGAGAGGGAAGACAATGCTCATCAGGAACCAGATGAACAACCCAAAAGAGAAACTGAAACTGCAGAAAGCTGAAGGAAAGTTTGGAGCCTAAAGGATGGAGTGGGATCCTTGAGCAGGCCCAGGTCAAGAACACAGACATGACATAATGTCTTCAAAGAAAAGGTTTTTATGCAAAACTGTGCTCGGACAGCAATGTTGACGTTTCACTACATCTAGTCCTCAGCATGGGAGAATATGCTCTGGTCATAAACCCAGATGTTTCATTTTGTCTCAGTCGCCATTTTTTCACCTGGGTCTGTTCTGTACTGGAAACTAAAGAGTAAACAGGAAGGCCAACTTTACCTGAGTTGTTGTTTGGTATAACTGGTATAATTCTAGATAATGCCACACTGTCACTGCTGGCTGTAATTTGAAAAGAAATTTTTTCGAAAACGCGGTGAGTCTGGATCTCTAACCACATGAAAAAAAAAAAAAAAGTAGTGGGAGAGAGCCGAACACAACTTCTGAAGGAAGTTAGTGAAAAACACTGGGAGAAACACACCACAGACAGACAGCCGGAGCTGTTGTGACTTCCGCCAGTACTGAATGTAAAACCACCAATCTGATACCGGTCAGAAGACTGGACCCTAAGCAGCTCTTACTGGACCTGGCACAGAGCTAAAGAACTCCTTACCAGATCACACAGTCTGACCAGAGGGATGTCTCATTCATTGTTTCATTTATGAAGATGAAGGTGGCGGCCAACTCTGTCCTCTTCCTCAGTTTGGTCTTCCTCATCTTCTTTAGCTCTGCAGTGATTTCTACATTCCCATTGATTCCCGGTTCAATTTGAAAAGGTTTATTGACATTACTCATCGCTGTTTTGGCTGGATGGAGCCAGCGCGGTCAGACTAAGTTGACGCGATTTATCCTGAATGCATTGCAGAGTGAACAACATAGCGACGTTCTTGTGACAATATTTTTTAAAAGTTTATAAAAACTAAACAGCCTACAGTATTATTATTGCATTGTTTTTACGTCTAAAATAAATACTTCTCTATTGTTACAGCTAACCATGGAGCCCTTCAATGCATGTATTCCAGGTGCTGATTGTGACTTCAGTCATAATTGCTCTCCTCTGTATGAGCAGCTGTCTGATAACAGACAGCATGTCTGCGGTACACAGCTAAACTATAATCTTGCTTGGAGTTTGCTGTGAGGTACAAGGGAGGAAGTCCCATTTCATTATTGGGGGGAATAATAAACCGGAAACTTTTTTAAGAGAAATTTTGCAGGGGTCGGCAAAGTTGCAGTGAAATGTAATGTAAGACGTGGTTTAAAAAGTGCTTAATGTGTTTAAGCTGCAAGGCTAAAATTGACTAGTAAGTGGTAATTCTCAATAAACAAACTGAGACCCATAGAAATCAAACTAAACTTAAATGTTTGGTTCAGTGTCACTGATCTAATCTCTACTACACCTTTACACAAATTTAAGGCTCTAAATTAAAACAAGTTTTAATAAATAACTCATTAAATGTTACTAGTAAGTTAATCAAAACGAGGATATTGATCAATATAGTTTTTATATATTTACATTATGAGGATAAAATTCCTTATAAATATTAATTTATTGTTGTAGCTCTTACTACAAGCTATGTGTTATTTAGATTATAACTTAAGTTGCTTTATTTTTTGCCTTTTTTGGTAGAAATAATGAAGATCTCATAATTTAAACTTAATGCTCCAAGCACCAGGATTTTTATAGAAAAATATCCAGAATTTTTGTGTGTTCATGATATGCTTTGAGAAGCTCTATTTTTAAGATGGTAATAAATAAAAGCACATCTTTCTGTTTTTCTATTTGCTCTTACCTCCCACACATCGAGCTGTCGGCTAGCTGTAGTGCTTAGCCCCTCCTTTTCAAACTCTTCTCATTAACATAAGAGTTAAAGAGCTAAATATAATTGAGATATTTGATACCTTTGACAAAACAAAACAAAACAAAAAAAAAAGTTTTAAGCCTATCAAAGTGATGTAGTCAGTTTTGCTACTTTTGATTTTCAAGGCAAAATGAGGCAGTTTATCATGATTCACCCAAATCATGGCCATGATTCAGCCATGATTTGGCTGAAATAATGAAATAATGAACTGCTTTTTGACCTGGTCTGATCTTTTTTGTTAATGTGTTTCTTCCTATTGAGCAGTGAAAGTAAATAAAATGTGTTACATGTCTTTTGTTTTAGGTATTTACTTACTGGAGGGGTTTGTTATTTGTGCTACAGAACCACAAGTAACAGACAGCTCCTGACTCACCTGCGCTTTAGCGCTGCTGTTGCTCGTGCTGCACTTTGGACTGAACTATTGTTCTAACAATGGTGGGGGGAACCTAAAAAAAAAAAAAAAATCTTTTTTTTCTTAGATTCGTGGCAGATTTATTTTGTTGTTTGTTTATTTTATTTTTTCATATTGATATTGTCTAAATACAATGGTTTTCTTCATGATTTCTTTGGGGGAGTACAATTCTAGACTTTTCCAAGATTGGGGGAGTGGACCCCACCCCATGCCCAAGGGAGAAGCAGGACAAGAGTTTCAATCTTTTGTTTTTTTCCCTTTTTTTATTGCAAACATGCACACTGCAAAGATTGTAACAGAATCACTGCAACTAATTTCTTTTGCTAAAGATGTTTGCTCTTAGACAAGCTTTATATCTTCACAATCAAAAAATTGAGCACAAGTTTATATTGGGCATCTGAAGTTGATTGTGTTCCATGTCTGTTATACTGCAGTCATGTGTCTGGGTCAGGGTCACTGTGCAGATAAAGCCATGAAGATTATAAAGAGGGAGTCAATCATGACCAGACACCTATTTTATTTAAAAAAAAACAGCATCAGAACAGATGTTAAATGAGCAGATTCCGACTTTTGTTGTACTCACTTTTTAGAAATTATTCACAGAATATAAGATATTTGTAGTTAGATGACATGGCCACCAGATGACACTGTGAGATAGCCTCTTTAAAATAGTGTTATAAAGTATTATTAATAATGTATTATTATTTTATGCTTAGTGCATGTGCATTGTGATAGCTTTGTGTACCTATGTTAACTATGGTAACATAACTGAGACATGCCATATAACAGTCATGCAAATATTTATACCTCCCTGCCTTGTTTATTAAGTTATATCATGGAAGTGGGGCACAATTTAAGAAGCTCATAAAGTCTGTGTTGTGTAATGCTGCTCTGCCTTCTCTGGGTTTTGTTGTTATTAGATAAGGACTAGAAATATAGCTTTGTTCCTGCATCTGCCTTCCCTCAGACAACATGATGTATGCTCCTAACTACACACAAAGCTGTAAAGCATACTGTGTAGGTACTGTGCTGTCTTTTTGTCATTTCTGTCAGCTCTCACTAGGTAACCAAGAAAGTGGCCATAATATAAGTTCCCTTTTCCCACACAACACATTATTCTGCGGTAGAACTGAATTTACCAGATTTAAAAAAAACCAAAAAAAAACAAACATATACCTGACAACGTTCTCACTGTTTCATAAATTTTATGATACCATATGATTAAAGTTTTCTCTAATTCAGTCATGAGGAAGAAACATTATAAACACATTTTGGTACAGTTCAGTTCAAATAACCCTTTCCATTTTGTTTGTTTTTTTAAACGTGATTTCCTTTAGTAAAAATAGTTTGGCTCGGTATGTGCTAATGAACAACACCTTTACAGAGACTTGTCAAAATGTTGCTAGAACAATTTTTTTCAGAATTCATACAGAAAGATGTAAAAGTAGAAGGTCAGAACCGTGTTGCCAGGTTTGGTTAAAGGAGGTAAAATTGCAGCCTTAACTTAACCTTTTTAAAAACCATCAGGAACAACTGTTTTAGTTAAAATAAATATGAACTGAATGAATTCAACAAAGCTGTATGTATTAATGATATTTCAAGTCATGCTAAACCACAATATTTAAATTTTAACATTGCCCATTACAAGATGTGATCCAAAGAAGATAAATCACAAGAGGGTTAATTTTCATTGTTCTGAAATACAGAGCTAGAAAAAGGTTACATCTGACTACAGCAGCATATTTATGCAGGAATTAGTGCATGCAGGGTGCTTCAGTCGCTTAAGCTCTTCCAATCCCTTTTCCATTCTCTAAATGTGCTGCATATAAAGCAATCCATTAGTCTTAGCTTTGCCAGAGATTTTAAGTGGACACCTGTCCATTAAGACCATCGTTTTAGCAGCGGCTCATCTCAAATTATTTGCCCTGAATTCAATTTGTTCAAATGTAATGGAATGCATATTTATAGTGTTTTTCCCCATTACTGCCATCCACAACTGTCCATCTTCTATCACTTCTCTTTTTTAGATGAGGACCTTATGTGTTAGGTTGATATTTGGTTCAGTGCAGTCTTCCAGTGGGTCAGTGGCACAGAGTGGCTATTCATATTTTGAGCAAAGCATGCTGGAAATTCTTTCAGTGAAAGCTGATGGCCCGACATTTTTGTCTGCTTTATATCCAAAAAAACAAACACACAAAAAAAACAAAGAAACACAGCATTTATGCCAGCACACTGTAAACCATCTCACTCTGATTTGTGGCGCATGTAGGAAGTTAATTATTCTAAATTTTTGTCTAATGCATTTTGTGGTGTAAATCTAAGTCATTCTGTTATTATATATTTCAAGATCAAAAGGGAAAATCATCATCGTTTTAAGAATACTTAGTTTAAATCTTAATTTGATTTATGCTTTGATTATTTACAGCCATATAAAGTCAACCTCTAATGACAAAATATTTTATGGTGTAATTTGCTGTAATGAATAAATGCTTTGACAAAACATTAAAAATGCTAAATATTTTTTGGCATAACTGAATAAATATGATACTTGAAATGAATTGATCATAATGGTAAGGGAGAGTCAAGCCCCGTGTCTGTCTGTCTTGGTGAAGATAGATCAATTAGGACTCTATATATCAATCAATTATACACACAAAACATACTGTAAAACTCCTAATGTCCGCAGCGCAGATGTTACTTTACCGGGTCTCAGTGGTGAGGGAGTGGTCATGGCAGTGATAAGATCGAAGACCTGCTGCTTCATCCTCTCTCTGCAGGGTTTTCTTCAGAGCACATTATGGCAATGAGTTTGAGGCTTAAAGGGCCGGTGTGTCAGCCCGGTGCCAAAAGCATAAGCCCTAGTCATTCCATCAAGGCTGAAATTAATTAAACAAAGCCTTGCCTCAATCACGAGAGTGCTGGCCAGCAGTGAAAGCAAGAGAATAGAAACAGGTTTTGTGTTGTTTTTCCATTTCTATTTTTAATGGCTGCACTGTAAGAAACAGGACTGTGTTTGCTCATTTTTATTCAAAAGCACAACATTTAACCTTCAAAGAGCATCTGTCCCGTATGTAGGCTGCTGTTTGTTGAGCACTGTGATATTCCCTGCTGGAGCAATATATTGAAACAAAAGAGTGGAAGAATAAATATATGGCAGCAACTTATGTTTTGAGTAGTTAAGAAGTGAATGATGGAAAGGTTAAAAAGATAACATTTACTCAATTAATTATCCACTATGAATTGCTTTCAATTTTTAAATCTTGTATAAATCTAGAGACAAAAGGGCATAGTACTATAGCAGTTCATATTCACAAATGTATAGCTAACTGCTAACCAGCTATTTAATGGAGAAGTTGCTGCCAGCAGAGAAAGAGAGGGAGGTGGCTCAGGCTGGCTGCTCTGGGAGGGACTGCAGCTTTGTAGCCTCTGCAGGATTTGTTTCACTCCTTTGTCTGCAAACCCAAGTAGCCTGTCAGGCAATATGTCTCCTAACTTGCCATTGTTACCAGAAAGCAATAGGCTCAGTCTAGTCACATGACAACCTGTGTTATGGGTCCAAATATTTCCCCTTTGCACTTTCACTTTATTTACTTCAACTGAACTGTGATGGTGATCGGCACACAAATTGCTAACTGGAGCAGGATGCATGTACTTTGGTTTTCACTGTAAACTGATCAAATTTTACAGCTTAGTGCTATTTAATCCTTTCAATAATCAATCTTTGTTTGTCAGTCTGTCTGTCTGTCTGTAGTTTTGTTATTAAATCCAAGCTGTCTGTGTGCACTGACACATACAAGTCAGAGCCATTTAAATGCTTTCAGGTTAGATGTGTGAGAGTCCAGTTAGGACAGCCTGGTTGGTATTTAAAGGCAATCTCTTCCACTTAATCAATGGCATTGTAAGATTTTTCACCATCCTGTGCTAATACAGGATGGTGAACACATAGATTATTAGTAAAAACAGCAGGTATGGATATCAGAGAACCACTTGTACCTTCACTGCCACTTCACACTGTGAACACTTCAAAGGTTACAATGGAATCAAATACTACATATAACAATTACAATCAAAAGCCTCTAAGATATTTAGATCATGCACTTAATATGAAACACTGCATTTAGAAGTATTAGGTGAAGAACAACTGATCCATTTAACTGTGAAAATAAGTCCTTATTTTCTATTTCTATCTTTTGTGAATAGCTTTCACAAAAAAGCAGTTTTGTAATTGTCACCATGAATGCTTGAATTATTCCTTTTTTGCTTGCCTTTGTTGTCCTTATCTCCCCTTTATTAATCATTTGATAGGTTTCAAATATATGTTTGAAACTGTGTTTAGATTGTCAGCTGGTGGGATTATCATGCAGAAAACAATCCTTTATTTGTTAGAGGAGAAGAGATAGGTGTGTTTCAAGTTACACACTTGGAAGCCACTTTCATGTTCAGTTTAGATCCATGATTACTTCACCTGCACAATCAAAGTAGTTACAATGAAAATGCAACAAATCACTATAGAATCCCAAGTCTTTTGTGTGGCTCACTCTCTCCCTTCTTCTCCCCCTCCCCAACCTCCACCTAAAAGAAAGGCTCTGACATTTCAGCCAGAGAGTGAGAATAGAGGCAGTTTATAATGTGTGCAGTCTTGCCTTTTCTTTTGCTGCTTGTAGTAGTACTTGAGTGTCATGTTAAACTGAAGGTAAGGAAGACTCTCAATGACCTACTGTGGTTCTTACTTGGTGTTTACTGAAGTCACTGGTGGCTAAAGCACCAGCAGAGACCCATTTCTTATCAGCAAATAAGGTCAAGCAGATTGGAGACTCAAATTTCCCCTTTTAGTCAATGTTGCTTCACCATTGTCTGTACTGGACAATAGTTTCACATAACCTAAAGCTTGAGTTTCTCTCTCCTTTATTTTGAGGCATTTTACTCTCTCTGTGAGTGCCGAGTATTTGCAAGCTAATAAAGGAGTTGCCACAACAAGGGGGTGAAAGATGTCTGCATGTGTGTCTGTGTAGTGTGAGGGGTGGTAGTGTGTCAGGAGGCAGGTGCTAAGGATGCCCCCTGTCAGGTCCTTGTATCTTAAAATGAACACAGAACATCAATGACATCGGACAGAGAGAAGAGAACAAACAATTACAGAACTTTTACCAGTAAGGATATTGTAAAACTAGGTAGATCTAAGTCAATTTCTTTTAAGTTTTTCCAGCGACCCGTCATTTTTTTATATGAAGGAATTATATGTTTATTTTAATTCTTCTGATTCTTCCTAACTTAAGATCATCAGAAAACTGTGAGGGACAGTGAATTACTGACAGAGCAGTCTTCATCTGATTACTTGTTGGTTGGGTAGATGTTTTTTCTGATTTTAGCCAACAGTGGAGCATGCAGGCTTCAATGTTTAACAAGTTTAATATCCAGAAACATGTAAATATTAAAAAAAAAAATTAAAGCTGCAAGCAGCAATAGTGGCCCTTGCAGTTCAGTGCTGCTTCGGCCAGGCAGCAACCGCGGGAGCTGCAGCACTGTCACACTGTTGACATCGTCCATGCTCTCTCACTGTTCCAGCACTTGTCCACTAGGCGGTGCAAATCGGATGACACATTTGTGATTTTAAGCAAACCATATGCAAACATTGAAGGATTGGAATTTGCCACTTATGCTCATGCTTTAGCCACTGGCCATTGTTGACAGGTGAAGCCATAAGCTTGACGCTCTCCGTCTTTTACATTCGGTCCACTTGATGACAAAAGGACAAAAAAACAGACTGGATCCTCTTAATAAAGTTAAACTGTTTACTTCAGAAATAAAAACGGTACAAATGTTACTTTTCCACAAAATAATAAAACGTAAACAAGAGAGTCTAAAGAGAAAAGGTCAAAATACTGTGTGGCTCCACTCCAACTGCCCAACTAACTCTGCCTAGCCACTCCCTAAAATCTAAAATCCTTAACTGCACTTAGATATGCAAAGTTACAAGAAGGCTTTAGTATAGACCAATATAATAAATTATTATGAAATAGAGGTTTAACTAGTAATCATTTATATCCAAATAAACAAATTATCACAAGAAATATAAGCATAATTTATCCTAAGGGTCTGAATGAACAAAAACTGAATTCTACAGGGGGATTTAACCTCTTGTTTTCCTACACAGTAACAAATGGCTGTAAAAACGACATCATAGCTTTTAGTTTTTAACAGCATATGCAATTAAACACATGTTCAAATAATTACGAGTTCTAGAGTAAAAGAAAGAGAACCAGCAGAAAACTTCCTGTTGAAAGGGACCGGGGCTAATATGAAGTCACCAACTGACCATGTGAATGTGGTCAGTCCTGATCGGTTAGGACAAACATAAAGTCTCAGGCAGCTGGGAGCTCATTTGTGGAATATATTCCACCTTGATGTTTTATGGTGAATGGTTAAATTTTGGGGTGTGCCACGCCCACATGTTTTGATGTAGGAAATTTTTTTGGATAACTTTTGACCTTCAAAAGTTGTGACTGTGCTGAGTGATTTTTTTTAAGTTTGTATGTCAAAAGCTGTAGGAGGAGTTCGCATATACAATGTCTTTAAAGAAAGACAAAATGGTGGCTTTGATCCAAAATAGCTGAATTCATGTTGGGTTTGGTGCATAACAACAAGAGACTTTTAGTAGGTCTTGACAAATTGTCAGTCAAAGCATAGCTTGTGGATAATTTTTTTTAAAAGATTTCTAGGCGTTGCTGTGGAGAAATTAGGCTGTGTCCCCAAAATATTGGACTGCATTCCTATTGGGTCGACTAGGATCAATCATAGTGAGTTTGATGCAGCTTGGATGAAATATGTGGAATTCAGAGGGAAACGTATGGCAACGGCATGACTTCTGATTTTGCCTCACTGCCACTGTCATGCCCTCCAGCAAAAATTATTTGCGCTAGAAAACGCAAAGAATTTTCAGAACAATTTATCTGTCTCCATATGCAAGATCATCTTCATTAGCTCAATTAGCTTTTCTTGGTTATGAGCGATCTACCAACATACTAATTTTCAGATCTCTTCGATATATGGTTTGTACAACTCACGTTAGGGAGCACTATTGAGTAATTTGGCCATATTCACTAACAATTCCATTAATATTGTTTAATTTCATGTGTGGGAAAATTTTGGGCAAAGTTTGGGTTTTGAGTCTATGAATACGCTTTGGCCCCCAAATGTGCGATTTCAGGGAGAAAGGACAAAAAAAGATTTTCTTCAGATACAATATGCCTTCGCAGCACTTTGCTTCTCGGGCCTAAATATATTTCCTGCTCTTATATAATCACAGAATTTTCACTGATATTTTCAGAACGGACAGTGGTATTGTTTTGTTTATATTTAAGATGGGTCCTATCTCAAGTACAGTATTACTGGGAATGCTGTGGGGGTGAGTTATATTAGTAATATGGAGAAATACCATTTGGGTATGAGGAATGAAAAACCCTTTAACCAATTTGAAGTCAAAATAAATATATAGGATTCGATTTTTTCAATTGAATAAAACTTTATTCATCCTCCAGACAACAATTAAAGTAGTACAGAGACAGCAACTACAAACAATTTAAAGATAAATCCCTGAATTTATCCAAGTCTTTTAATAGTATCAATCATGTAAACAAAGTGGAACTTTAACTTCATGAACTCCGACCTTTGACTTTGAAGGTTCTATAATGTACTTTGGACTGACAAGACAAATGCATGTTAACTTTTAATTATTGATTATGACCGAGAACAGTTGTTTGTTTCTCTTTGGTAGAATAAAATTCATCTGTTTCTCAGCAATGTATTCTATTTAGGCATATTCTTAGAAGAAAGCCTGGTACAGATCTGTAAAGAGAATTGCAAATTTACACAAGGCGGAAAGCTTGTTTGGTTTCTTTTCAAAATAATAGTTGTCACATTGTAGTTTTATTGCAAAAAGTCTTTGGTAATCTCAGCTTTGATTGCATTTTCTTCATACAGAGCATACAGGACATATGTGTCACGCTTTTGTACCAATTTTGTCAAACCTATAATTTCATGGTTTAGAATTAACTGTAAATTTGCTTTTGCTCCCCCAGATAATCTCTTGACTAAACTGACAAAATATTACACAGCTACACACATGTTGGACATTAAAAGATGTTGGTACTCAAATTTTTAAAAAGAGGCCATATTGACCAAAATTTTAAAGGATGAAATAGAAATTTAATTATACTTCCTTATTTATTAAACAAAATAAATAATTTAAACAGATAAGCTTAGAGCAGACTACATCACAGCACACAACTGTTTTCACTCTGTCTCCCGTTGCATGAAGCCAGGTTGCACGGTTTTATAATGTCTACCGTCATGACAGGTGACAAAAATAATCAATGAACAATGAGCATGCTCTGTGTGATCTTCCGTTCTTGAATTTTATTTATTGTGTGATTAAATATATATTTTTATTAAAACAGAAAAACAGGTACTGCAGTGTGTGCAGAGCATTACAAAAACAAAGATTGGCTCTTTGTGAGACTCCAGTGCTATTGTTCATAGTTCCATTCAGAAGAATCAGATCATTTGTGAATGTCACATCACTATATTGCTGATTTTGGTCACAGCATTTTCACACATGTGCAACACATCAGTACATTACTCCACACAATAGGTGCAGTGACGGACAGCTTTATTCATAGCAAATGCAATTTGCTATAACCAAAGCTGTCAAAAATAGCTTTCCTAACATCACTGCGTAGCTTATCTTTCTTTGAGCTTATTTTCTAAGTGACAATAAAAGTTGGACATAGTCCCACTGTCTCTGAAAACGAAGGGCTGCTGAATTTACTTGTCGCCATATGCTTTCTTATGATTTATGTAGGGAAAGTTAGTACTGTTGAACTTAATATATTATCGATGAATTGGAACCATGTGATCACACATGCAGAAAATCAGCCAACACAAATAATCAGACTTTACTTATTTTATTTCTTTTAGCGCTAAAAGAAAGAGACGCTTACCCTCACAGGCTTAGATGAATGTGAAGTGTTAAAAACCGAATCTATACAGCATCTGATCAAAAACGGACGATCCATTGTTTATATCTGAGACACGCCTCCAGGCCTGCTGATGTATGACCAGTGTTGGCATAGTTACTTTGAAAAAGTAACTTTAATCGGACTACTGATTACTCCTTGAAAAAGTAACTTAGTTATATTACTGACTACTTTTTTTGGAAAGTAACTAAGTTACACTAAAAGTAACTTTTTAGTTACTTTCAGCAGCTGCTAACAACAACGCTCCACCTCCTGTGAAAATCACATTGAGCTTTGCCAATCCTTAATTGTAATTTATTTTATAATGGTAACATCAACAATGTGTCTCCACTGATAAGGTTGAACTGAAGAGGAGATTGTAGAAAAAACAGTACAAAAAAAATAAAAAACCTGAGTAATTTGTGTGGTCCACTGTTGTCTGGAAAACTCTAAGGATTGTAAAGCCCCCTCCCCCCACCTCCAGGTTCTGTGTTACGGCCCTGCGTTTGATGTCGCAGCGCACAGAGCTCCTCCTGCAGCTCCACAGCTCAGATGGCTGCACAGATTTGTGACACTTATCTTAATATTAATAACTAGAATAGCGTTAAATTGCCATTATAATCATTGCCAACTCCGGACACGTTCATTCGTGGCTGTTTTCACGTTTATTGCGCTGTTCATATTGGTCTCGATGTTTGCAGTTTTCTGGAGCGCAACGCGAAGCTCGATGTCATTCAGAAGTAATATATTAACTTGACATTAACAAAGACACAGCGGGACGGATCATCCGGGAAATGATGGACAGAGAGAGACTGATTAAAACTACCTTAATGACGGACAAATTCTTGGATTTATTATGAGTCTCTGATTATTTCCAAACCCAAATGAGTAACTTCACGTTCAAAAATGAGCCCAAAAAAGGCGCAACCCGCCACTCATTAAATCTGCAAGCGACTTTAAAAAAATGAAACCCAAAGCCGTTTATAATAATCGGACTTGGCGACAGAAACTCAAAATAATTCCAGTTTTTCCACCAACAAAATGCGCATCTCCCTCCATTGTTTACATTTCTGTCGCATAGAGACGTCGGTCACTCGACAAGACGAGTAGAGGAAATACGATGAAATAACAAAAGAAGATAGTAACGCACCGTGATTTTGATAAGTAACTGTAGTCTGACTACTCGATTTGAAATAGCAACGCGTTATATTACTCGTTACTGAAAAAAGTGGTCCGACGTCAGTAACGCGTTACAAATTAACGCGTTACTGACATCACTGTGTATGACGTCCCTCAGGGTCCTCCCAATGGTCCTCCGATGCTCTACCTTGACCAAAGTTAAGTTTCGTTTTTACAGAAACTTTCCATTAATACAAAAGGCTGTTGTGAAGAATCTCATGTGTCAGTGCTTCGTGTGTACATGTGTGCGTGTCTTGAGTAAGCGTCTCAACAGTACCAACAATTAGACAGACATCTTCTCCCACTCAGACTCAAACGCTGCACCCTGTCTTTGAGTGCCACGTGCAAGTGAAAGTGCGAGCTGATGGGTGACAGCGGTAACAAAAACACATCATTAGTAAGTCACGTTATTGCTTGGGTTTGAATCAGTATGACAAACAAGGATGATGACAAATAAATTGGACAATATGCTGGCAATTTAGTGATATTTTTACAGTTGTGGACTTGACTGGTCTTGAAATAAAATCCGAGTCCTCAATGTCCGAGACCAAGACAAGACCAATGCCAAATGCAGTCAAGTCCGAGACGAGACTGCGAGAGGTCTAACCCTAGACCTCAAAAAGTGGTCTTGAGTACTACAACGCCAAATTTAAGTCACTCTTACTCAACTAATTTATTTTTGTCTAATAAATAATTATAATCTCTTTGAGTTAATTCTACAAAAAGTCAACTCAAACTATGAAATTGTTCCAAACTTTAAATCTAAAATATCCAAAATTACATTAACACTCACAATGTACTTAAAATACAGCTAGAATTGAAATTATTTTAAATGTATCTTTTAATATGTTATTTAATTTCTTCAAAGAACAACGTACATGAGGAGGCCTTAGTTCTCGAAGTGGGTGATGTAAGTTCGATATCCAGCCAGATATCGAACTTACATATCTGGCTGTAAGTTCGATATCTGTCTTTACCCACATTCCTGTGGGTAAAGACAGGAATGTGGGTAAAGACAGGAATGTCTTTACCCACATTCCTGTCTAACTACTCTCAAATAAATGCCACCAGAGCCAAAAAAAAAAAACCTTGGTAAAAAGAGACCATTTATTAGTTTACTTCTTTATTTGAAGTAAACTAAATGATGTGAGTAAGATTGACTTAAATTGGTCATGTCCAACACACTTAATAAATTCAGTTAAATAAACTTAAAAAAACTGAGTTCGATAAATTGAGTTAGATTATCATAATGTATTGAGTTGGAAAAACCTGGTAAATTTAGTTGGACAGACATAACTTGAGTTGGTTAAACTCAATATAGTAAGTTAGATAAACTTAATTGAGTTACTTGTTACTAATTGAAGGAATTCAATTAAGTTGGTTCAGCTAATTTCTTTTTACAGTGTATATAATTTATAGTTTGTCCACATTCACTAACGATTCCATTAATATTGTTTAATTTCATGCATGGGACAATTTTGGGCAAAGTTCGAGTTTAGAGGCTTTGAATACGTTGAGTTGGTTAAACTCAATAAATTAAGTTGGATAAACAGTGTATATAATTATTTCTAGTTAAAAGCTTCTGTGTAGAGTATTAATGCAATAGACAAATACCTAAGGCAACTGAAATTACCGTATGTTAAATATTCAAGGGCGTATGTTTACAGTGGCAGTGATAACTGAAATTGTTCACTAGAATTATTTATTGTGACTTTCCCTCGTGTCTCGTTGCTTAGGGAGAAATATGTTTTATTACTCCAAAAGCAAGAAGGAATTAAACAGACGGGGCGTGCTGTAGTGGTGCAGGGGATTAGCACGCCCCACGATTGGAGGCCCTAGTCCTCGACACGAACGTTGCGGGTTCGACTCCCGGTCCCGACGACCTTTGCCACATGTTTTCCCCCCTCTCCTCACCCGCTTTCCTGTCTGCCTACTGTCACAAAAATATGAGCCACTAGCGCCGCAAAAACTCTTCGGGGAAAAAAATGGACAAAAAAAATAAATAAAAAAAACGGACAAGAAACAACGTAAAATGTTCCCCTCTCACAGACTCTGCAGCTAATCTGTAACATATATTTGCATTCATCTTTGAGAAATAATTCTTTGCAGTAATCTAGCTCCATCATGGATAAACATAAGATAGAGATATCAGGAATCTATTTTTTACCCTGGTCCAAGCAGAGCATTTGTGTCAACCTGTCCTGTAACATGCATTCTTAAAAGTAGTAAAGCAGTTGCTTCCAGTGACTTAATGTGCTGAAGGAGATTAAATTCCTTTTGAAAATAAATCTTAAACCATTTTTATGCTGGATCTGAAAAAGGGAAACTTAGAAAAAATATTTTTAACAATACAAAAAAGGAAAACAATTACACTAACATTATATTAAGCAAATGGTTATCCAGAGTAAAATGCAGCTGATGCCCAAATGCTGATTTTGTCAAAAGGACCCTGGTTTCTTCTGTCACATCTTTCACTTGCTCATAACTTTCTTCAGTTTTGCTTTTTTTAGTAGAATGAAAGGAGGAAACGAGGTAAAATGCTCTGAGAAGGAAGTCAGCAGCTTTGAATGGATCCCATGGTTCCACACAATGCAGGTCCACCTTCTAATCAGTCTGCTCCATAAACAACTAATTAGCTTTCCGCTGTCCCCTAATGATGTGCTGACAAACATATGATGCGAAACACTTGAACTGATAAACAGCATGAGCTGACAATGTATTTAAGCTCTTATCTCTGAGTGAGACAAAGGCTTGATTAGAAACAATTCTGTAGAGCAAAGTCAACAATTTAAGAGAGGGAACAAGTGGCTTCTTAAAATACCAACTCCCATTTCTAATATTAGAGGCTCCCTGTCTATACTGCTCTCAGTTCCTGTAGGCCCAAAGATACTGGCTGCTATATTCTAATCATAACAAGAGTCATTCTTATAAAATTTTATTTTTGGATACATTTCTTTGACATTATGAAGTTTCTTTCACTCTGTTCACTGATTGCTTGTAGAAAATGAGATAGTTAAGGACAGCTCCATCATCAAATGTTAAAATTAGACCTATATTTCATTTGGAAATTTCATTTGCGCATTTAACCTATTTTGACATATCTATCTAATATTTTTTTGTTTTGGTCTTTTAATTCCTAAACATTACTGATGTAGTTTTTGAACTGCCTAACACTGACAAACAGTCTACATACTCCAAGATAAGGGAAGAAATTACAGCTATTCATATTTTCTGCTAAATTATTACTAGGTTGGAATGTGGGGTTCAGTGTTCTTAAGCAGCAGAAGAGAAATAGATAAAACAACAAAACAGCACAGTGTAGACAAATTAGTGGGAACTGCTTCTATTCTCAAACAAGCCGCTCATTAGCTGATAAAGAATTGCTATTTGGACATTTTGCTGGTTTGATCCCTTTTGACTGAGGATCCTGCATATGCTGTGATCATTGGGTATTTCAATAAAGCAACCTTGCAAAGACAAACACTCTAAGGAGAATAACATGCCTCCTTAGACTCTTGTATGACGGGAATATTTTGTTTTCTTGGTTACACTAAGCATAGAGAAATTAGAGAAATTGCTTTTTACTGACAAAATGAGGACACCAGAATACTGCGTTTTACTTTCTTGTAATTTCTTAGTGATGAGTCAGTTCCAGACTTCCTGTCAAATTCCTTCAAATTGAGAATATTACCATTTCCAACCAGTCAATTAGCAATTGACCAGATTTGTTTATTACACAATTTTTTCATAAATGTACATTTTCTACCACATAGTATATCCACATTGAGTTGTGTTTAAACATGATCTTCCACTGTAAGAAAACCTGTTAATGGAAGAAAGAGTTGTAGAGGGAGTTTAGACAATTCAAAATCACCTTTCAATAACAACTCAAAACCTCCAACTTTTTGAAATACAAATGATGGTACAACAAACTAAATGAGATTACCATGTTTTAAAAAGGACTGAAGCCATGTAAATTTTAAAGTACCATTCACAATTTAAAAATCAATTACCTTGATCCCACCTTATTATGAGAATCCTCTTCCTCATAATTTTTCTCTTTTTCTGATACAATGGAGTTTGTTTTTGAAAATAAAGTTTAAATATATTCTGTTTTGTGAGATTTGGAGGGACGGCTAAAGAACATGCAGCCTGTATAAAGATTCAGTTATTGTTAATGTTCTGCCTTTTAGAAAATCGGATTGTGTTTGACTAATTATTTTTAGATTAGCCTGTTTTTAACCTTGATGTCAAAACTTTTGTTAGGATCCTGTAGTCTGTGTTTAAGAGTGTAATAGGCCTTCAGTTATTTAAATTTCTCTCATCTTTATCAGGTTTTGGGAATAGTTTAGTTATGCCTTGTTTCATAGTTTCTGTGAGTTCCTTCTTGTTAACACTTTTTTCTACAACCTGAAACAACAAATGTTTGTTGTTGTGATCCGGAGGTTGGAGGTTTGATTCCAGCTTCCTCCTGCCGCATGTCAATGTGTTGCTAGGCAAGGCACATAACCATACAGGGCTTACCAATCGGTGAATAAATGTTTAAGTGTTTGTGAATGCAAATAGGTGAATATGACTTTAGTGTAAAGCACTTTGAGTGATCAAAATGATTGGAAAAGTGCTATATAAGTTGAGTCCATTTACCATTTGGCCCAAGGGCGTTGTCAGACGACATCTTTCTTATGGCACTGTCGAATTCAGAGATTCTTAGCTCTTCATCACAGATTTCCTTAACGTTTTTATCAATAACATAATCAGATTTCCTAATATATCAAATAAGTGATTTGTTCTGTATCCACCACCCCCATGAGGCTTTGCATAATTTATGACTTCTGCCACAAACCGGAACTGCCATTTGTTTACATGTTAGCAATTCGCTAACAGGCTTTCGTCAGAGGTCTTAGGCTATAAAATATGTGGGAACACCAGCTATCACAGCTTAAACGTGGTAATATTGTTTTACCGCTACCTGCAGCTATTGCGGGGTGGAATGCTGACTTAAAGAAGTGGCAGCAAATAACCCGCACTAGCATATCTAGCCACTTTATTGACTCAGTTGCTTCGGAGATGCAGGATTTCTTCCATTGGCTTTTTGTTCACACAATGAAACAAGCCCACATAAAGCATTATAATGAGCTATCATTTGACCTAGGTGTGTTAAACCAGGGAGAGAACTAAAACATGCAGGAGGCTGCCCACTGTCCTAAGTTATCATTTCTGCCTTAACCCAACATGCTGTGTATGGAGTTTCAATCACAAGGTGGTCTTAGCTGTTTGGCTGGCTATGTCTGTGTCACGTTCTGCAGAGAATTAGGTGCTTGGTCAGTACTGTCAGTTAGCTTAGAAGGTTTTGTTTCCTATTAAAGGCTAGTAGTGAATTTAGCTGTGACAAAAATTTTTCTGAGTTCAGCTCCTAGAAACAAACAATGGTTAGCAGCACCTCTGCATGGCTAAGACAGGTGAGCTTGAAATTTTGGGTCCTCTTAGCTCTGGTTTGCACAGCATCATTGTCAGTAAATGTTTCTGATAATGGTGACATAGGCAGTTGCCCTGGGCATGTTCACATCTAGGGTGTCATGAGCTCCCAGAACCGCTCACCACCTAACACAGTTGCACACACACATATGCGCGTGCGTCCTGCTACATGCTGCCTGTCTTGACATTAACAGGTGGGCTCAGAGCCAGTGCATGCAGCAGGTGAACACCTCCTCATTTCTCTCCTCTCCTCTACCCTCTGATAGAGCCCTGCCATGGTGACACAAACTCCTCTCCAACCACCGAGGGAACAAACAAAATGAGTGGATTTGCCTCCTATACTTTAGACCCAAAAGTTACTTCTTCTTCCTACACACAAATATACAGCTCTGGAAAATATTAAGAGACCACGTAAAATGATCAGTTTCTCTTATTTTACCTTTTATAGATGTGATGGATACAATGAATATTGTTCTTTTTTTTGGTCAATAAAAGAGATTTAAGTGAATCTGAAAGATGTTCAGAGCTCAGAGACATGGCCAAAGTAAGGAAGGCTAAAACCTGACCACCACTGAACAAGACATATACAGTCTTGTTCAGTGGTATATGAACAAGACTGTTCATATAACACTGAATATGAACAGTGGTATATGTTTATATACCACTGTTCTTACACTTACAGTCCAAACCTTTGGTCTGTACTGTAAGTTAAAACGCCAAGACAGATCTGAAGATAGATTTGTCAAAGGTTTTATGGACTGATCAGATGAGAGTGACTCTTCACGGATCAGATGGATTACTCCATCTGAGTGCCTATTACTCAGTTGGAGTAATAGGCACAGAGCTCCACTTCGTATCAGACACCAGCAAGGTTGAGGCCTGGTACCAGACCTAGTACCGATATCATTAAAGATGAGCTTTATGGAACTTTTTTGGGTATAAGATGGTCTCAAAATCAACTTCCAAAGCTAATGAGAGCTACTGACAGTTTTAAGACAGTGTCCTTTCCTGTACCTTTTTCTTGTGGTACAGGAAAAAGGTTGCATCTTTCAAAAGAACCACAATCTTTGCAGGAGAATGCTTCATCGCATGCATCAAAACACTCCACTATGTGGCTAGCCAGTAAAACCCTTAAAGATGACAGAAAAAAAGCGGATCATCAATAGATCAAGAAACTCCTTGAATGGAAGGCTTATAACTGTTATTGAAAAGAAGGGTGTTTGTATTGGTCAATAATTTATTTTTTAAATGTCAGAAATTTTTATTTGTCAATTTTGAGTGGTATGTTTATTGTTCAACAATAAAATTAATCCTCAAAACTCTAAAAATTGTGCACACAGTATATATAAAAAAAAAAAAAAAAAAAAAAAATCCCTTCTCACCCACCGCGGGTGGTGATTCTTCTTCCTCTTAGCTCGGGTCCTCTACCAGAGGCCTGGGAGCTTGAGGGTTCTGCGCAGTATCTTGGCTGTGCCTAGGACTGCACATTTCTGGACTGAGATGTCTGATGTTGTTCCTGGGATCTGTTGTAGCCACTGTTCCAGTTTGGGGGTGACTGCCCCGAGGGTCCCGATGACCACAGGCACCACTGTGGTCTTCACCTTCCAGGCCCTCTCCAGTTCCTCCCTTAGGCCCTGGTATTTCTCGAGTTTTTCATGCTCCTTTTTCCTGATGTTGCAGTCACTTGGTATTGCCACATCCACCACAACGGCTTTCCTCTGTTGTTTATCCACCACGACTATGTCTGGTTGGTTCGCCCTCACCATTTTGTCTGTCTGGATCTGGAAGTCCCACAGGATCTTAGCTCGGTCATTCTCCACTACCTTCGGGGGTGTTTCCCACTTTGATCTTGGGGGTTCCAGTCCATATTCTGCACAGATGTTTCTGTACACTATGCCTGCCACTTATGCGTGCCAAACTGTGGCACAGATATGCTTCTCTTTGAAAATTGTGTATCTTGCAAGATTAACTCTATTGATATTTTTCTAAAAACAAACCCGGAACCCTTATTCATTCATAATTAATAATAATGACTGACTGCTGCTTTTGTTTGTAATGCAACTAATAATTAGCCTTTTTTCACATTGCTTACAAAAAATACCCCTGCCAAACTAGTTTTCCACTAGAGTCAATATTATAATAATTCCCTGATGAAGCAATTTTGTAGCCTATAATAGGCAGTGTTTACACCACATTTGTTGCCAATAGACAAAAGTGAAAACTGCTGATAATGATTGGTTCTGGCATCAGTAAATGCTTTTATGTAAATGCCTGTCCCTAAAATGTGACCTGGTAACAAAAGCAACTTGTGATGAGTGTACAGCTAAATGCATTAGTGGATCAATTAAGCACTAGTCTTCCTTTGCTTATGTTGCTATAGCAACTGACCTGCAGATGTGGAGAAAAATAATGGAAATTCAGAGAGCACACATTAAATTCCACAGATTTCAAGTTTTCAAATGTGTTTTCATCTTGAGAATAAATACGTTAGATTGGGGGGGAATTTTTAATAATTTAATCAATAAACCATTTTAAAAAAATAACAGAAAATATTATATGTATTTAAGAGAATTTTGACTACAAAAACCATAAATATTTTCAAAATAAACATCTCTTTGAATAGATTCCAGATTTCAACTATTAAGAATTGCCTAACTTCTCATTTTTATCTTCATGTTCTGACCTGTCCAAGGCAGGCCCCGCATTTGCCCGTTGATAGCTGGAGATAGGCACCAGCACCTCTCGCGACCCTAATGGGATAAGGCTGTGAGAAAATGGATGGATGGAACTAGTTCTAAAATTTTTCCAAGAAACATATACACTTAATCCAAAAGTTAATATAACCTCTGAGGTTTGAAAATATTTTTATTCAACCAATAATTTAGAAAAATTAAAAGATTTAAAAAAAATTTTTCTGCACTATTGAGTGTGTTAAATCTGTAATTAGATCTTTCTTCATGGGGTTTGCTATTTGTTTGTTTTACTGCTCATTTTAGTGTTTTTTTTTTTTTTTTGTTTTTACTTAAATGTACATTTTTAGGAATTTATGCTCAACAATGCACTTCATTTAACCATATTTGGTATCTCTAAGTGATTAATTGAAATGGCAAACACATGTGCACATCCTTTGCTCTGTAGTATTGAGGTCAGTCAAAAACCTGCAGTTTTAGGAAATGTATGTACTGCAGCTAATCGATCTTGTGTGAATCTAGCAGCAGAAACAGTGCAGTCCTCATTTGTGTGATTCTACGACTTAGAAATGGCCTGAAGAACAAAGTATGCTAATGTGATGATAAATTCCCTGCAATTTTGTCTCTGAGGATGGGATAATTTTCTCAAACATAGTACCCTTGAGATAATTCAGTGGATGGAGTGTCCCATCTCAGCTGAAGTACAGGGGTCATTAAGTGTTGTTGTGGGGAGCTAACTGCTGGGATGGACCTAAGTTCCCCACCCCCAATGTGCATCTCACTATTTCCACACAGCCAAAGCCTATCTGTGACCATTTAGATGTCCAGGGAACTAAGAAGATTTTCAGTGTGTAAGAAGAGAGAAATATATAATACAAGACTTTTAAAAAAACGGAAAAAATTGTTTAAGGTTTTATGAATGGAAAACATATTATTAAAAAAATAACAAACAAAAAAACAAAAAAAAAACTCGCTGCCAAGCTACTTGATTTTTCCACCACTAATGTGACCCCTACAATAAAGGGAAAAACTGTGACATGTTTGTACCATGAATGCAATCCATTCATAAACAGAATCTATTTTTCCTCGGGTGATGAAGTATTTATTGCACCTCAAGTCTGGGAAGTGTGAGCAGAGCACTCTGCTAGCGGCCCAAATGGATTTTCAACTATGGACCCTAAACCTTTCAACCCACAATGCGCCTGAATAGCAGTTACAGGTTGCCATGCCAACCCATCTAGAGGGACATTTCAGTTGCATCGGAGAAAAAGCTTGGCCAGATGTCTCCAACAATTTACTCTGAAAAGATTCACGATTCGCAATGCTCATTAGAGAGCAGCAATCACAGGGACAGGGACATATGTGGCTTTCCTGTATGGATGGCACATCCCTCCATCTTTTTTCCTTCTGTAAAACACAGATAAGACATAATCTCAGTTGGTTTCTGCTCTGTACTTTCCAATTTATTTTCCTTATTTCTGCATCTCTGCTATACTCATTTCACACAGCAACTGACATGTTTAGGTGAAATATCTAAATCATCTGACCAACACTGAAAAGAACAAATAAACTTTATCTTATAAGTGAAAATTAAACAATATTTTCTGCTGGATGACTAATAATAAAACATTAGCTATAGAAAACTAAAGATTTTACATTTATAAACACCAATCTTAAATGACTGGATTTAATGTGACAAATGCAAAATAGCACTATAAAGGGAAAGGAACGTCAGAATTTGTGATGCAACAATACTAATCCACAAGCCTGAGCTAGCTTCTTGTAGAAACATGTTTTTCCTCCTATTATAATTAAAGAATCTAATGATCTATAGAGGACTAAAACTTGGCCAGATGTGTCCAACAATTTACGTATTGCAAGGGTCTGCTGTGAACGTCTGGCAGAGTCTCCCATGAGACGAAGCTTTACCTCCCATATCTGAGAGAGCTTTGAACACATTCCTGGGGAGGTGGGGGATATTGAGTCTGAGTGGGCCATGTTCTGCACCTCTATTGTTGAGGAGGCTTATCGGAGCCATGGCCACAAGGTTTTTGGTGCCTGTCACAACGGCAACCCTAGAACTAGTTGGTGGACACCCTTGGTGAAGGTTGCCGTCAGCCTGAAGAATGAGTCCTATTGGGCCTTTTTGGCCTGGGGGACCCCAGAGCAGGCTGATGGGTACCAGCAGTCCAAACAGCATGTAGCTCGGGTGGTTGCTGAGGCAGAATCTCTGGCATGGGAGGCGTTTAGAGGGACCAAGGAGAAAGATTTCTCCACAGCTTCAAAGCTATTCTGGTCAACTGTCCGACGAATCAGGAGGCAGAAGCAGTACATCACTGACACTATTTATAGTAGGGATGGTGTGCTGCTTACCTCAACTTGGGACGTTGTGGGCCAGTGGGCGGAATACTTCGAAGACCTTCTCAATCCCACCAACAAGCCTTCCATTGAGGAGCCAGAGCCTGGGGATTCAGGGTCAGGGTCTCCAATCTCTGGCAATGAGGTCGCTGAGGTGGTCAAAAAGCTCATCAGTGGTCGTTCCCCTGGATTGGCAGACTAGGGTGGTCTCCCTATTCAAAAAGGGTGACTGGAGAGAGTGCTCAAATTACAGAGGGGTCACACTCTTAAGCCTCCCTGGCAAGGTCTATTAAGTGGGCCTGGAGAGGAAGGTCCATCGGATAGTCTAATATTGGATTCAGGAAAAGCAGTGTTGTTTTCGTCCTGGTCATGGAAGACTGGACCAGCTCTCCACCCTCAGCAGGGTCCTGGAGGGTGCATCGGAGTTTGCGCAACCAGTCTGCATGTGTACTGTGTCCCTAGGGGGGGTTCTCCGGGAGTTTATGGTACCAGGTCCTATGATATGGGCTGTTAGGTCCCTGTATGACTGGTGCCAGACTCTGGTCCTCATTGCAGGCGGTAAGTCGGGCTCATTTCTGATGAGAGTTGGACTCCGCCAAGGCTGCCCTTTGTCATTGATGATGTTCATTACTTTTATGTAAAATTCTAGAATTACATCGCTGAGGGTGGTAGCACATTGGAGTAGCTCTGTGAAATCAGTGACATTTTTTCTTTTTTTTAAAATATTCATCCTTGCATTTTTGGAGGAATTAGGTTTTGTCGATAGCTGTTCCTTCTTGCTTTGAATTCTGTGTGGTTGGACTGAGTTTTGGCAATAATTTTTGTATTTTTTGGTATTTTGTTATGATGCGTAGCCATAGCAACAAGGTGTTTGCCAGAAATCCCAGACGTGTTGAAAAGGAGACCTTGTAGATGACTATACAAGCAGAGATTTAAAGGGCAACAGGAAAAGGAAGGGAGGCGGATTAGCAGTGTTTATGAACAACAGATGGTATCATCCAGGACATGTTACTGTGAAGAGTGGTGTCTGCAAGTCCAAACATTGAACTTTGGTAGTAAGTTTCCATCCATATTATTTACCAAGAGAGTTCACCAGTGTTATTTTGGCAATTGTTTAAATTCTACCCTCTGCTGTTGCTGATAATGCATGCAATGTCATCTATTCTGTTGTTGCTAAGATTCAGACACAACACCCCAATGCATTTGTGGCAACATCTGGTGATTTTAATCATGTCTCACTCTCTTATACACTGCCAACTTTTCACCAGTCTGTCAGCTGCTCCACCCGGGAAAACAAGATTTTGGATTTGCTTTATGCTAATGTCAAGTGTCATAAGTCTCCTAACCAAGGTCTCTTCTAGGGAAATTGGACAATAATCTTGTTTTGTGTGCTCTGTATACAAACCCCTAGAGAAGAGACTACCTGTTAGGAAGATGGCTGTCAGGAAATGGTCACAGGAAGCAGAAGAGACCCTGCAAGCTTGTTCTGAAGCAACTGATTGGACTACTCACTGCCAGCCACATGGTGATAATATCAGTGCCATGACTGAGTGTGTGACTGACTATATAAACTTCTATGTGGACAGCACCATCCCAACCCCTCCAGAACAGTGAGATGCTTCCTGAGGA